>NC_057795.1:559985607-560346928 GCF_018294505.1 Triticum aestivum | reverse complement strand
GGACTGCACGGCACAGATGCTAGGAACAATGCTCCCCCTACATTTTAGAGACCAACTACCTAAGCATGATATTAGAGCAACATATATATAACAAGATAAGCATGTAACTCATAAGCTAGATAGACATAGATAAAGATACGAAGAGATAAGGTAGCATATGTCTCACACCATATGACTCAAGCTTAGGTCTTACGGACAGAACCAGAACTTAGGTCTCACAGATACAAACCAAATAAAACAACAAGCGAAAGCACAAACACAAACGACGGAAGACACAAAACGCAAATCCCTAAACTCTCTCCCCCTTTGGCATCGAGACACCAAAAAAGGAGAGGGAGTGATGCTACGGCTCCAGGTGAAGGTAAACGATGGACACCCATCAGATCTTAGAGGGATCATCTGCGGTGCCATCGTCAGCCGGGAAGTGCTCAGCATCAGAATCAGTCCAGGGGCAGTGCTGCTGAATCCACTCCTCCTCCTCGGTAAGCTGATCCTCAGAACCACTAATCACAATAGCACCCATCTGACGCATGAGCTCCTTGTGGCGACCTCGGGCCTTCTTCTCAGCCACATGATTCATGTACTGACCATGAGACTCCATGCAGAACAGCTTCTTCACCTTGATCTTGAGCTTCTTGGCCCAAGAGGGCTCTGCCTCAGAAGGCACGTAGTCATCATCTTCATCCTCAGCCTCAGCCCCAAACTCCTCCTCAGTCTCCATGGCAGCAGCAGATGAAGGAACTCCAGTCCTCGGGGCCTGAGTGCCCCAGTTATCCTTCTTCCTCAGACGCTTGACATCGTGAGAAATCAAGTCTCCAATCTCCAGCACCACCTTGGGATAGACACGATCCCAGGCCTTCTCAATGAGCAGCATAATGAACGGACCATAAATCGGGCACTTGCGCTCGGAGATAGCAGAAACCAGCTCAGACCACATAACATGAGAGATATCCAAGGACTCTCCGGTGCTCTGCCCCTTCTCCCGCTGACAGAAGAGAAGCATGTCCACGAGATAAGAGTGAACCTGGTCCAGATTCCCGATGCGAGGGAAAAGAGTTTCTCTGAAGATACGGTGAAGAATGTCCAGATAGGCAGGCAGCTCATAGGTCTCCTTCTTCGTCTCATGGTTGATCCTCAGAGTGCAGTAGGGCCACAGAGCTTGCTTGTGAGTGGCATTGGCTCGACGGTGGGGGCGAAAGCCGACAGCAGACTCAAGTCCAAGATCTTCCACCCCAATCAACTGCATGAAAGCTTTCCACTTGACTGACAGCAACTTGCCATTTGTCATCCAAGTCAGAGTCCTGTCCTCATCGGTCCCAAGGTGAACCGTGGCATAGAATTGGGCCACAATATCAGCATCATAGTCCTTGTTGAATTGCATGATCCCGAGAATGTTCAGCTGAGTGCACATCTGAAGAGCTTCACCAAAGTAGTCAGGATCATTCTCCATATGCTCGGTGTCGATGGAGTGCACGTTGACATAGAGATTCTTCTTGGCTTTGAGGACATCAAAATAGATGGCAAACCGGAACCTGTTCCAGAACGGACGGTTGACCAAAGTGGGATCTTGGTCGACCCCATACGGGTTGTGGTGGCGCCTTGCCCAGAACTCCTTCGGCGGCATTTCTGACACGGTTTTGGTTTGCTTTGTCTTGACCCCAGGCTTCTTCTACAGTTGGGGAGGAGGTGGAGCACTAGAAGATCCTCCGGCAGGCTCACAGGGCTCAGTGGTGCGGTAGCGCTTGGACGAAGCACGACCGGGGTTGACACAACGAGCCTGATGCTCAGGAACCTCATCACCTGGAACCACACACACAAACACGCAAACAACCAGAAAGAACGAGCGTAAGCCACAAACACAAACAAAGAGATCACTGAGAGGTTGGAGGATGATGGAACTGGGTAGAGGGCGGTAGTACCGTGACCCTTGAGCGGTAGTACCGCTCTGGAGAGAGCGGTAGTACCGCTCGAGGCGGGGAAACAGCAGTTTCCAACTACCGTGGTCAGATCCGGTACTACCGTCCTACCAAATTCAAAAATACTCCAACCAAACACTAATCCAAACAGTCTAGAAGCATTCTTCATCCTACTCAAGCCTAGATCTGGACAAAAATCTAGAGATGCAACTGCTATTGCCCCAAGAACGCTAGATTGGAAATCTAGACAAAAGGAAACGGGGAACGGGGGCAATACCGACATCCATGGCAAGAGGACGAGGTGGGGATCGATTCCACCGAAGGGAACGGAGAGGAGCGCCCCGGAGAGGGAGATCCGCCGGAGCCCTCCCGCAGCGCCGGTTGCTGAAGATAGAGACGAACAGGGTGAAGGGTGAGCAAATGGGTATGGGGAAGAAGAAACTCCCCCTGCCCCCGATATAACCCCCAGCCCGCGCCTCACAGCGGTAGTACCACTCTGGAGGGCGGTAGTACCGCTGAGAGCGGTAATACCGCTCTGGAGGGCGGTAGTACCGCTGGGAGCGGTAGTACCGCTCTGGAGGGCGGTAGTACCGCTTCAGCAACCACGCTGCTTCTAGACCAACGACTAACGCTCAAAAAGAAACGGAAAGCAAAGCCAAAAGAACGAGAGGACTAACGCGACAACACACACACACAACAGACCAAAAACAACTCAAACACACACAACCACACGAAACAGAGCAAGCTCTGGCCTCTCTCAGGAGAGGGCGGTGGCCGGAGCCACCTATGTTTGAGTCAAATGGTATGGCACCGCGAAGAATTATCCTTGGGCCCATGACCAAAACTCGTCTTTGAAGCACAAGTACCATCAAAAATGGCTATTGTGAAAGAGTTGATCGTTTTACGCATAATGGGGGAGGGAAAGTTCATTGAGAGAACAACACTCCCCCTATGTCCATGCCTACATCTAAGCAGGATACCAAGTTGAGTGGGGTGGGGTGTGCCAGGGTTCAAGTCACATTGCTCGAATCGATGATATTTAGCTCATGCCTTAACTCGCGAAATCTTGTTTCATCCAAGGGCTTCGTGAAAATATCTGCAAGGTTATCATGAGTGTTGACATACTTGAGCTCGATCTCTCCTTGCCTAATGTGGTCCCGGATGAAGTGATACCGAATCTCAATGTGTTTCGTCTTGAAGTGTTGCACCGGGTTGAGAGAAATCTTGATGGCACTTTCATTATCACACCAAAGAGGCACTTTGTCACAAATGACACCGTACTCCTTTAAAGTTTGCCTCATCCATAGTAGTTGAGCACAACAACTACTGGCTGCCACATACTCCGCTTCGGTGGACGAGAGGGACACACAACTTTGCTTCTTGGAAGACCAACTTACCAAAGAGCAACCAAGAAATTGGCACCCTCCGGAAGTGGACTTCCTATCCACTTTGTCCCCCGCCCAATCGGAATCTGTGAAACCTTCAAGCTTGAAATTTGCTCCTCTTGGGTACCATAAGCCAAAGTTTGGGGTATGAGCCAAATATCGAAAGATTCTCTTGACCGCCACAAAGTGACTTTCCTTTGGTGCGGTTTGAAACTGTGCACACATCCCCACACTCAACATGATATCCGGTCTAGATGCACAAAGGTAAAGCAAGGAGCCAATCATGGAGCGATATACCTTTTGATCCACCGCTTTACCATTGGGATCGATGTCAAGTTGGCACTTGGTAGGCATTGGTGTAGAAGCCGGCTTGACATCACTTAGCTTGAATCTTTTAAGCATGTCTTGAGTGTATTTGGCTTGGTTGATGAAGGTTCCTTCTCTTCGTTGTTTGATGTCAAAACCAAGGAAGAACTTCAACTCTCCCATCGAAGACATCTTGAACTTGGAGGTCATGAGAGCGGCAAATTCCTCATTGAAAGCTTTGTTAGGAGAACCAAAGATAATATCATCAACATATAGTTGGCATACAAACAACTCCCCTTTGACCTTCTTAGTAAAAAGAGTGGGATCGATTTGTCCTACTTCAAATCCACGATCTTGTAGCAACTCGGTAAGGTGGTCATACCACGCACGTGGGGCTTGTTTAAGGCCATAGAGTGCCTTATCGAGTTGATACACGTGATCCGGGAAGTAGGGGTCCTCGAACCCGGGGGGTTGCTTGACATAAACCAACTCATTAATGGGACCATTAAGAAAAGCACTTTTCACATCCATTTGTTGCAACTTAAAGTTGTGATGGGAAGCATAAGCAATCAACAAACGAATGGATTCAAGACGAGCAACGGGAGCAAAGGTTTCACCGTAGTCGATGCCCTCGACTTGGGAGTAGCCTTGTGCTACCAATCTTGCCTTGTTGCAAATGATGTTCCCATGAGCATCTTGCTTGTTCTTGAAGATCCACTTTGTTCCAATGACGTTGTGGTTCCCCGAAGGTCTTGGCACCAATCTCCACACATTGTTGTACTCGAAGTTGTTTAGTTCTTCATGCATGGCATTGAGCCAATCCGAGTCTTCGAGCGCCTCATAGACCTTTTGGGGTTCAACACAAGAGACAAACGCATGATGTTCACAATAGTTAGCTAATTGTCTACGAGTGCTTACCCCCTTTCTTAGACTTCCAACCATGTTTTCCATGAGATGGCCTTGGGTGGTGAGTTTGGAAGCAATCTTCGCGGCACGACGCTCTAATTCTTCCTCGGGTGTGGAAGGAGGAAGGTTAACTTGATCATCTTGAGCGCCGTCTTGAGCTTGCTCATGATCTTGAACTTGCTCGAGGGGGAGAACTTGACCTTGGGCATCATTTGGAGGTTCACCTCCATCTTGAGGTTGATCTTGCCCTTGGTCTTGTTCATGAAGGAGAGGGCCTTCACTTTGTTCTTCGGAAGCGTGTGGGTCTTGGGGAGGTGATGGATCCACTTGAGTGGAGCATTGTCCTTCTCCTTCGGCCACAAGGGGTTCCTCAATGGGTAGGATATGACCAATACCCATTCTTCTTATGGCTTGGGGAGGAATTTCATCACCTACATCACAAGTACCACTTTGCTCCACTTGGGAGCCATTATTTTCATCAAACTCTACGTTACACGTCTCCTCAATGAGTCCGTTGGACTTGTTGAGAACACGGTAAGCATGAGAGTTTGTAGCATAACCAACAAATATGCCCTCATGAGCTCTAGCTTCAAATTTAGACAAGCGAACACCTTTCTTGAGAATGAAACACTTACACCCGAACACCCGGAAGTACTTGAGATTGGGCTTGTTCCCGGTGAGTATCTCATACGGAGTCTTGTTCAAGCCTTTGCGGAGATAGAGCCGATTGGATGCATGACAAGCTGTGTTGATGGCTTCGGCCCAGAAGTTGTATGGAGACTTGAACTCCGCCATCATGGTCCTTGCCGCATCCATCAACGTCCGGTTCTTTCTCTCCGCAACACCATTTTGTTGAGGGGTATATGGTGCAGAATATTGATGCTTGATCCCTTCATCACTAAGAAACTCATCCAAGGTGTAGTTCTTGAACTCGGTGCCGTTGTCACTTCTTATTGTCAAGATCTTTGCATCGTGTTGACGTTGAGCTTCATTTGCAAAGTCGGTGATGGTTTGTTGGGTCTCACTCTTCCTCTTGAAGAAGTATACCCAAGTGTATCTTGAATAATCATCCACTATCACCAAGCAATACTTTCTACCCCCAAGACTATCAAAGGATGGGGGCCCAAAGAGGTCCATGTGAAGGAGCTCCAAGGGTCTCTTCGAGTAGATGATAGTCGTGGGAGGGTGAGCCGTCTCATGAAGCTTTCCTTCGATACAAGCACTGCAAACACGATCTTTGGCAAAACTAACATTCGTTAGTCCATGAACATGTTCCCCCTTGAGAAGGCTTTGCAAAGATCTCATATTGACGTGGGCTAAACGGCGATGCCAAAGCCATCCCACATCAACTTTAGCCATTAGGCATGTCGCGGTCTTAGTGGGTTGCTCCGAGAAGTTAACCACATAGAGGCCGTTCTCGACATGCCCAACAAAGGCTACTTTAAGAGTCTTGCTCCACAAGAGGGCCACGGTATCAATACCAAAGAAGGTGGGAAAACCCATGAGTGCGAGTTGACGAACGGAAAGTAAATTAAACGCAAGGGACTCAACAAGCATGACTTTCTCGATCGTTAGATCATGAGAAATGACAACCTTGCCAAGACCCAATACCTTAGAATGTGAGGCATCACCCCATTCGACATTGGTGGGCATAGATGGGATATTGTGCACGTCCACCACCAAGTCCTTGCTCCCGGTCATATGATTTGTTGCTCCACTATCGAGCAACCATGATCCCCCACCGGAAGCAAACACCTACAAGAGATCAATGCTTGGTTTTAGGTACCCATTGAGTAATGGGTCCTTTGATGTTAGTAACAAGGGTCTTAGGAACCCAAATAGACCATTCAATGTACTCATAAGGAGAACCAACAAATTTAGCATAAACATGTCCATCACTAGCACGGCACAACACATAAGAGGGGTTAAAGTCACTGGCTTTGTTGGGAGAGATGGCGTTGCGCTCTTTGGCTTCACCATTCTTCCCATTGTTCTTCTTCTCCTTAGGAGCACCTTCTCCCTCCTTCACAAAGGTTTGCTTGAGCGGAGGAGGTCGATTGGTCTCGCTCTTCTTCTCCTTGTTCTTCTTCTTGTTCTTGGACTTGGGTGTGAACCCAACTCCTTCCTTGCCCACAACTTCCTTTTGATTGCTCAAAAGGTCATTTAGGTTCTTCTCGCCTTGTATGCATGACACAAGACCTTTCTCGAGTTGTTCCTTCAACTTGGCATTTTCCTCCACAAGGTGCACATGCTCACAACATGGGTTAGTAGCATTTGCATTATCAATTAAGACCATGTGAGGAAATGTGGCCTTTTCCTTGGTTAGCTTAACTTGGAGTTGAGCATGAGACTCCTTGAGGGTGGCATGAGCACCTTTCAAGACCTTGTGGGCCTTGTCAAGTACATCAAACTCCTCCGTGAGTCTAACATGATCAACCCCAAGTTTAGCCTTCTCGGAAGCTAGAACACGAGACACAACAAGAGCATGATCAAGATCTTTCTTTAGTTTAGCATGACCATCGTTGTGTAACTCGTCAAGAGAAAAATGATGCCCACGCTCTTCCTCAAGAGCATTAGAGAGATCCGATATCTTATCGGCATAGTCCCGACTATGACTTTCCATCTTAGTGATGGTTTCTTCATGAGCCTCGATCATGTCATTGGCTTCACCAAGTTTTTCCAAGAGAGCAACGAAATGCTTCTTGGATTTGCCCTTGAGCTTACTCATGAAGGACTCAAATTCATTGAACTCCTCATTAGATACCTTACCATTATCATAGTCATCCGTTGAAGGAGGGTTAGGAATAATGGTGGTTTTGATGTTGGGGGTTACCTGTTGGTGGCCTTAGCCATGAGGCACCTCGCGGTGATGTTCTCGTTAGGTGCATCGAAGAGAGACACCCGAGGAGTTGAGACAATGGCAACGGATGCCATGGCCATTGTTTCACCATCTTCATCATCATCGTCATCCTCACGGTATTCTTCTTGAACCACCAACTCGCGAGGGGGAGTCTTCTTGGTGAAGTTGTTCTTGTTGGGGAAGGACTTGGCTTTGTCTTTTCGAATGAACTTGCCACCATTGTCCTCCCGCTTCTCGTATGGACAATCCGCAACGAAGTGGCTGACATTGCCACAGTTGAAACAAGTTCTGACTCGTTGCTTCCCCTTGAGGCCACTTGAGTTGTTCTTGTTGAAGTTGGGTCTTGTAGTCTTCTTACTCCAAAATTGTCTTGAGGCAAGAGCCATGTGCTCATGATAATCATACTTCGTGTCCTCGGGGTTGCTCTCCCCATCTTCCTCCTCTTCTTCTTCTTCCACACTAACCTTGGCCTTCAAGGCAAGATTGGGCTTCTTTGCCCTTTGAGAACGGAGCACCGCATTGTCGGCGGTCTTATCCAAGATGTTCATTGCAACAAACTCATCCAACACTTCACTAGAGGTCATGGAGTGGAAGTCCGGTCTTTGGCGGATGATGGAGGACATGGCCTTGTTATAGGGCATCATGGCCTTGAGGAACTTGCGCTTGATCCAGTTGTCATCCGTGTCCTTGCTCCCATGATCTCGAAGTGCGGCCGCAAGTTTGGTCACTCTTCGAAAGAGCTCACGAGGTTCTTCATCCTCTTTCATTGCAAACTCATCGGCTTCATCTTGCACCACTTCATAGTTGGAGCGTTGAATGCTAGCACTTGCTCGATACATACGCTCGACACACTTCCATGCTTCTTTAGACATGACATGAGGTCGAAGATGAGGGAGATCTTCGGGAAGGATAGCATCTTGGATGATGAAGAGAGCACTCTCATTGAATTGATTGTCCACTTCTTCTCGAGGGGTGAAGTTGCTTGGATCATGAGGATAGAAACCTTCTTCAATAATTCTCCAAAGGTTAGTATTCACATGTTTTAAATGACGCTTGAAGCGATAGACCCAAGAATCATAATCTTCATTTTTCACATATTTAGGAGGAGGACCGGCATGATTCAAGTGCGTAGAGGGAATCGGTCCTCTATACACCGGGGGTTCCACATGGGCATAGATGCCGGTGCCATTTCTACCACTAGTAGACGGACTCTTTTCACTATTAGCTTCCCCCTTGTCGGGGTTAGCATCCGTCACCTTGTTAGTGGGATCACCCACTTTCATCGGCGAGGTAGATAGTTTGAGTCCCTCTAGGAATTCAGTAAACATGCTTTTAACCTCGGCCGTCATGGAGGTTTTCAATGTGTCTAAAGCCACATTGAATTCCTTACGTGAGACCGAGGTTCCCCCTTCGGCCGAAGACGAGATGGGATTCACACCGGAGTGTTCCTCCGCACCGCCGTTGACGTCAACCATACTCTTCGGGCGGCAAAGTCCTTAATAAAGAGACGAGGCTCTGATACCAATTGAAAGGATCGATATGGTTGACTAGAGGGGGGGGGGGTGAATAGGCAACTAACAATTTTTAGACTTTTCTTTAACAAACTAAAACTTGCAATGAAATAGGTTGTCTAGATGTGCAACTACGTGGACAACCTATATGATGCAAAGACAATAAGCACACAAGCAAGCAATGGATATAACTCAAGTAAGCTTGCAAAAGTAAAGGGACAAGATAACCAAGAGTGGAGCCGGTGGAGACGAGGATGTGTTACCGAAGTTCCTTCCTTTTAAAGGGAAGTACGTCTCCGTTAGAGCGGTGTGGAGGCACAATGCTCCCAAAGAAGCCACTAGGGCCACCGTAATCTCCTCACGCCCTCACACAATGCGAGATGCCGTGATTCCACTATTGGAGCCCTTGAAGGCGGCAACCGGACCTTTACAAACAAGATTGGGGCAATCTCCACAACACTTGGAGGCTCCCAACAACACCACGAAGCTTCACCACAATGGAGTATGGCTTCGAGGTGACCTCAACCGTCTAGGGTGCTCAACACCCAAGAGTAACAAGATCCGCTAGGGATAAGTGGGGGGAATCAAATTTCTCTTGGTGGAAGTGTAGATCTGGGTCTTCTCAACCAATCCCGAGCAAATCAACAAGTTTGATTGGCTAGGGAGAGAGATCGGGCGAAAATGGAGCTTGGAGCAACAATGGAGCTTTGGGGGAAAGAGGTGGGTCAACTTTGGGGAAGAAGACCCCTTTATATAGTGGGAAGATCAATCCAACCGTTATCCCACTTACCAGCTCCGCACAGAGCGGTACTACCGCCAGGGAAGAGCGGTACCACCGCTCCGGGCGGTACTACCGCTTAGACCCAGCGGTACTGCCGCGCTGCCCAGGGCCCTGTCACCAGGGCGGTACTACCGCTAGGGAAGGGCGGTACTGCCGCTTAGAGCGGTACTACCGCCCCTACTACCTCCCTTAGTGTCGCAAAACCCGACACGAAAAATTCGTTCGAGAATCGAGGCGGAAGTAGCCCAGACGCACAGCGGTACTACGGCCGAAACACCCAAGCGGTACTACCGCTCTGAGAGCGGTACTACCGCTGTGGAGTTTCGGCGGTACTACCGCTGTGGACACGGTACTACCGCTAGGGCAAAGCAGAGCATAGTAAGGGGAAAACAGCAGCTCCAGAGATGCGAAAGGAAAGACGACGGGTGTGATAATGATGTGTACGTGTGATTCCACCCAAGTCTTACCAAAACGGATCCCCTCTTGATAGTACGATGACTCCTACGAAACTAGTCCACCAACAACGAAACGAAGGAGCTACACCGTCTTGAATTACAACACCGAGGGGAGGAAATCGTCTCGTGGCAATGGATGAATCTCTGAAAGAACTAACGCACACGATTAGACCGCACAAGCATTGTCATCAATCACCAAAACATATTCGGAATAAATATGCCCTTACAACAACCACATTTCGTGGAAACGTGTCTACAAACTATCACTTTACAAATTTGTGCCAAAAACTACCACTTTCTCATTGATCCTTGACTAAGAACTACCATGTCTGAAATGAGTCGATTTGGCTCTTTTAAACGCGTTTTTGACTGGTTGGGCCCACACGTAAGCGCTGACATGAGGATGGCCGTGAACGCCGGCGGCGAGTCGGTGGCGTTGGGCGGATTGGAGAGCGAGGACGGCGGGATGGAGCACGCGGCTTCAGCGGCGGGCCGCACAGCCCCGGGTTGCCCCCTGAAGTAGTTGCTGCTCAGGTCGAGGCCCAACGCTAAGGGCATCTCCAGCCGCGCCCCCAACAGGCCCCCCAGGCCACTTTTTCGACGCCGGCGCTGAAAAAACGGCCCAGTCGCGCCCCCAGGACGCCGAAAATCGCCGGTTCGGACCTTGTTTCCGCCCGGCGGTCACAGGCCGAACCCGGCGCACCGGGGAGCCGTTGGGGGCTCCGGCGCTAGGGAAAAGCACGCCTGGCCCACACCAATAGGAGAAAAGTCAAGGTTTTCTTCCCCCGACTCGCCTCGCACCCCCCGCACCCTCAGCCACCACTAGCTATATCCCGGCGACGGCCGTCGGCCTACTCCGCTAGATAGCCATTCCCCGCCGGAAAATAGCAGCGCTTCGCCGCGGCAGCCCCTCCCGCAGCAGCTGGGCGTTTCCGGCCGACGTTTCCGGCCACGGAGGCGCGGTTTAACGGCGGGTACACGCCCACCGAGCGCAAGGTGTTCGGCGTTTTGACTGTCTTGGCGATGGACTCGGATGAGGAGGAAGAGCTCGCCGCGCTGCTGGAGGAGGAAGCCGCGACCGACGTCCAGGAAGAAGAGCATCTAATGGTGCTCGCCGCCCTCGCCCAGCTGCTGGCGAGCAATGAAAAGCCGCATCGAGGTGGCTCGGCGCCGGGGCGGGTGAAAGCAAAGAACCGGCATCGTCTGCAAGGCTACTGCATGCTCTACTCTGACTACTTCCCCGATGCTCCACTTCATGGCGAGAGAACATTTCGGCGCCGTTATCGGATGAGCAGAAAGCTCTTCCTCAGGATTGTGAATTCCATCCGGGAGTTCGACAACTACTTCAAGTGCAAGATGGATTGCACTGGCGCTCTTGGATTCACCTCCATCCAGAAGTGCACGACAGCGATGAGGATGCTTGCATATGGAGCTCCCAGTGATTCACTCGACGACTATGGGCGCATGGCCGAGTCCACCAGCATAGAGTGTTTCTACAAGTTCTGCCGGGCAGTGGTGGCAGTGTTTGGGCCACAATACTTGAGAACACCCAATGCGGAAGACACTGCTCGGATCCTAGCCCAGAATGCAGCAAGAGGATTTCCTGGGATGCTTGGAAGCATCGACTGCATGCATTGGAAATGGAAGAACTGCCCATTTGGTTGGCAGGGGATGTACAAAGGTGCCAAAGGCGGTTGCAGTGTGGTGTTTGAGGCGGTAGCCACACAGGACCTCTGGATTTGGCACTCCTTCTTTGGTATGCCAGGAACTCACAATGACATCAACGTGCTGCAGTGCTCTCCTGTTTTTGCCAAGCTCGTTGAGGGCCATTCTCCTCCGGTGAACTTCGAGATCAATGGGCACCAATACAATAAGGGGTACTATCTAGCTGACGGCATCTATCCGAGATGGTCGACATTTGTGAAGACGATCTCAAACCCTGTGGCAGGAGGCAAGAACGCCTGGTTTGCGAAGCTTCAGGAGGCTTGCAGGAAGGATGTCGAGCGGGCATTTGCTGTGCTCCAATCTCGATTCGCTGTTGTTCGGTACCCCGCTCAGACCTGGTCGAAAGATCAAATATGGGAGATCATGACTTGCTGTGTCATCTTGCACAACATGATCATCGAGAGCGAGCAAGAAGACCCAGTGTTTGACACTGAACCATACTACAGGCAGGGTCCTCTAGCCGAAGTTGATCACCAGCTACCGGCAACTTGGACTGCCTATCTCAGTATGCGTCAGGAGATCCGAGACCCACAGGTGCATCATCAACTGCAGATAGATCTGATTGAGCACCTATGGAGGCTCAAGGGGGACGCCGCGTGATGAAATACGAGTTTTTATTTGTTGAACTATATAATTTGTATTGAACTATTTGTTGTTGTAGTATTTTGTTGAAGTATTTGATTTTTCTGTGATGAAATATGTGATAAGGAATAATTGTGCTGATAATTGAACGCCGAGACACGGCGAAACCACGCCAAATATGGGCCTATTCTCGCCCATATGGGCCGTTTATTCGCCGAAATTGGGCTGCAAAGTGGGCCAATTTCGACGCCTGGGGGCGAGCTGGGGGCGACGACTGGGCGCAAAACCGCCCCCAGCGCCGAGTGTATCGCCGGCTCGCCCCTAGGGGGCGATTTGTATGCGTCCTGGGGGGCCAACGGCTGGAGATGCCCTAAGCGGAGGGAACGTGTGCTATCTAGGTTGTTTTATTGTTTGGCTACTCAGTACTCATATACTTCATCCGTTCCTAAGTATTTGTGTTTATAGAAATTTTAACAAATGATTACATATGAAGTAAAATGAGTGAATCTACACTCTAAAATATGTCTATATACATCTTTATGTGGTAGTCCATTTCAAATTTCTAAAAAGACAAACGGAGGGAGTAGTACTTAAATACAAGTCGAATGTGGCTATGGATGCACAGTTCGTTTTAACCCGCTTACCAGCAGGAGTTCCTGGTAGTCGTCGTTAGTCCAGTCCAGTTCCCCCACTTCAACCAGCAAACAAAGTTAGCGCAAAAAATAAAAAGGTCAGCGCAGTGGGAGACACCGCCGTGCGCTCCCCGCGGCCACCATGGAGCCGCGCGAGATCGCCGCCGCTGCGCGAAGCTTCTCGGCGATGGCGCGGATCGTCGGCCCGGTCAGTACCCACCCCCTATTCTCTTCATCTTCCTCTTACTCAATCCGTACCCGAGCTTTCCCGCTAAGCGCCACGCTCCCCTCCGCTTCCTCCAGGACCCCAAGGCCGTCAAGATGCGCCGCCACGCCTTCCACCTCCACCAGTACGGCGCCCGCTCCCCTCCCTCCCACCGATTCCTCAATTTCCTCGCCGGATTCGAGCCTAATCGCGTGACTTGACTTGTTTGGTTCCAGGTCGGGGTCCACCACGCTGTCGGCGTCGGCCGTCCTCCTGCCGCCGGGCGCCCTGGCGGAGCCGCCGCCGCTCCTTGCCCGTATATGCGCGTCCCACGGCCGTGCCGGGGGCGTCGCGCTCACGGCCGCGTCGCTCGTCGAGCCGTTCCTGGCCGCGGAGCAGCGCGATAGCCCCAGCGAGGTTGGTTGCGGTGTATCGTGCTCACACATGTCTGATTGGGGTGATTCTGCTGCTGACTTGCTGGTTGCTTGATGGAATGCCTGCAGGAACTGCAGCCGAGGTTAGTACCGGAGGCGCGTCTTGATGTGCTAGTTGAGGTGAGGAACATTTGCAGGGACCTTGTTTTTTGCTGTATACCAGTATTGTAATGTGCTAGTTATTCACACTTGCATCCCGCAGTCCGTAATCTATTCAGTGCCTCCTTGAAAAAGAAAGAAATATGTGAATTCATATTGATGAAACTCTGCCAAGCTGTCAAAGTGTCAATCGCCACTTAAGAGCAAAACTAATGCAGATACTTAGATTGGTGCGTATTTTAGGGGGTTATTAAGACTTCGTACCAATGGAACAGTATTGTAATGGGCTGTAGGATTAGCGGATCAATCGATCAAATTAAATATCCGGTGCTTAATTCTGTGTGTTGAAGAACTGCACAGAGAATATCCATCCTGAAAGAGTTTTAGGAAGATTTTCTTGAAATCCTGAACTTTTCCTGGCATATGCAGCCTGAGGAATCAGGGAACATCAGACATGGAGATTCTGGAGCTCCCCAGTGGCTTTCAGCTGAGTTACTTGCCATGGTGAGTGTTTCTTTTCCCTGTGAAACCATATACTCGTTACTAGTGTTACTTTTTTGTTTACCCAGATTCTAGTGTAGTTGGGACTTTTGCCATGAGGCAACTTAAAACTCTGTAAATATTTGTTTCGTGCTATAAGAATGGGAAGTGCGTCTGCCATTTTTCACTGAAAGGAAGTGCTACTTGGTAATAGGAAAGGTCTACAAAGTGGGCATACATAATTACAAAAATTTGAGGCAATAGCTGTTTTTAAGTTCTTTGGATTCAGAGGATGTTCTTTGAGCTCAGAAAGAGTAATTATGAACTTAGACTTCATATTTATAATCAGAACTGCATTTCTTTTCTTTAATATTTTACGAGGTTCTAGATATTTATATATGGTATTAGATGGAAAATATGATTCATCATCAGTTCAGCACCTCAGTTTTCCCTTTTAGGTTGATGTCCCAGCGTCGGCCGATTCTGTGTTATCCTTGTTAACATATGATGGTTCACTGATTGGAAGCTCGTCATGGGATGTTGGCTGGCCACTGGCCGATGTGAATCAGAAGCAGGTTATCTATTCATCAAGCTAAACTTGTCTGCCCTGATTTATAGTGATGGAAGATTTACCGTTATCAGCCATTATCAGGTCGAAATTGATGCCGGATCCTCCCTTGAGTACAATAGGAAGTATTTCTATGCTGAGTCTGTTGACCCATCAACAATAGCCAAGTCTGCCACACGAATTGCTGTATTAGGAGTCTCAGCCTTAACATCGAGTGTAAGGTTCATTATGATGCTGTTCCATTTCACTGATCTTTAGCGTCTCAAGAATTACAAGGTGCGCCTAGTTTTTATTAGTTGATGATCTTGGTCAATGATATCAGAATGCAGGACATATCAATGTTCCACCGATTCCACAGCGAGGGGACTCTTTGCTGGTAGTGGGGTCTCCCTTTGGCATCCTGTCACCATTCCATTTCTTCAACAGGTAATTTTTATCTCTACTGCTTGAATTCAGTATTAAGCATATGCACCTATTGTGTTTGTAAGTTCAGTCAGCTAAAACATGGAGTACATAGTTTTATGGTATTGATCAGTGTAATATTAAGGTTCAAACAGTTGAAAACTTGATGCAACTACATATCTTTTATGGAGATAATACTAAACTCTGAAGTGTTGCTCTTTAAATTTTCTTTGCACGTCCTCACTGAAGCTAAAAACCAGGGAGTATAATTCTGTTTGAGGCATGTCTAGCATGAAGGCTTATTCATTGTCAGTTAGCTGTTCTAGTTTCTGCCATTGGAGAAGACACACATGCTATTATCCACTTTATTATGTCACAGTTATTCTAAAAACAAGAGGCATTGTCAGATTTATCCATAATATTGATGTTATTATGTAAGCAGTATATCAGTTGGTGCTGTTGCAAATTGCCTACCTCCAGGCGCTGCCAGGAGCTCGCTGCTGATGGCTGACATCCACTGTCTTCCCGGTACAGATATCACTATCTCTTTAGGATATATACTATGAGTCAGCTGTTAATAATTTTTCAAATATTTTAAGGTATGGAAGGTGCTCCAGTGTTTGATAAAAATTCTTGTCTTGTGGGAATGTTGATGAAGCCATTAAGACAGAGAGGCAGCAACATACAAGTTCAGGTGAGTTTACTGGTGTCAGTAATATACTTTTGCACATGGAAGAGATATGTCAACTTAAGTATCATCATGGCAGCTTGTGATTACATGGGATGGAATATGCACTGCATGGAGCAGAAACAAACTGGAGCAAATTGAGCAAGCCTCAAATGAACTACTTGATGACAAAATTGCAGACAGTAAAACTGTGGAATCATGTGGCATGGATAACCATAGGAGGTTTGTCTCTAATTTAGCCAATGACCTTAATCAGTATAGCATTCCACCTTCACTCAGAGAGGCTATATCCTCGGTTGTTCTTGTCACGGTTGGTGATACAACTTGGGCTTCAGGTATTCTCCTCAACAAGCATGGCTTAGTTCTGACAAATGCTCATCTTTTGGAGCCTTGGCGATTTGGGAGAACTTCACCTTTAGGTTTACAACATAAAACCACCTCACTTGCTGGAGAATATCTCCATGGAGAGAATAAATTGTTGCAGTCACAGCATTGCAAGATGTCCAATGAAGATGCTGTTAAGCATGAGGTTTCATTCTTTAATTTGGGTTCCAAGAGAGAGAAGAGAATATCTGTTCGTTTGGATGATGGGGAGAAACAGACATGGTGTAGTGCTAGTGTGGTGTTTATCTCCAAGGGGCCACTTGATGTTGCCTTGCTTCAAATGGAAAAGAACGCGATTGAATTTTGTGCAATTAGACCAGAATTTGTTTGTCCGACAGCAGGGTCGTCTACATATGTTATTGGGCATGGTCTTCTTGGACCTCGATCAGGTAATAAGCCTTGGAATCATAGTTTCCAAAATAGTTCCGACAGCAGATTGATGCTTAATTTATGACATGTACGTTAACTGTTTTATTAATATAACGTTGCTTTTTGGGTATTTGGCTGTAGGTCTATGTTCCTCCCTTTCCTCTGGGGTTGTCTCGAAAGTTGTCCAAATTCCATCAGCTCAACATTCTCATCTGCCTAGCAATGTGCAGACAGACAATATGGACCTGCCAGTAATGCTGCAGACAACAGCGGCAGTTCATCCTGGATCTAGTGGTGGTGTAATTGTCAATTCACATGGTCGAATGGTTGGACTAATAACAAGGTATGCACAAACATTGTAACACTATTAGTGGACACCACGTCACCACTGTCAAATTGCATGCGATTTGTATCAGTATTACCGATTCTTTTGGTGGATTTGTACTATTCCGGAACTAGCTTTGCTGTCTTAGTGTTTTCCTGCTTCACCTATACAGTGACCCACTTCCCTTCATTCTAGTGACTGTAAGACTGTCTTTGCAGTCATCTTAGTTTTCTTGATTCTAGCAAAGGCCCAACATGCTCATTTCCAGCCACTTATTTCTTCTGTTACCATATGCAGCAATGCTAAGCATGGTGGTGGGAGCACAATACCTCGTCTGAATTTCAGCATCCCCTGCAAATCTCTGGAAATGGTCTTCAAGTATGCAGGTGCTTGTTCAAATCATCTTCTTTTTCGTCAACTGAGCCTTCCAGGGTATGTAGGAGTTTTTTGTCAACCTTCTCCCCTTTTGTACAGCGAATGGAGATTACACAATTTTGGAGCAGCTGGATAAACCAAATGAATTGCTCTCATCAGTGTGGGCACTGGCACAAGCACCATCATCTCTCCCATTTCTCAGTAGCTCCCCTGGGAAGAGCGGAAAGGGGAAAGTTTCGGAGTTCTCAAAGTTGCTCTCCAATCAGAAAGAAGGTTTGACATCTATAAGTGATTTGGAGGCTTTCCTTAAACACAAGATTCCCAGTAAAATTTAGATGGGATTATTTCTGCAAAGCACAAATGGATAGTACTAGTACCCTGAACACATAGGAGTACAAAGAGGAAAAGAATGAAAAACTAAGGATTCAGGTAACCTGAGCACCAAAATGGCAGGCTCTAATTCGGCAAAGTTCAGATAACCTGAACACTGAAAGTTCTACACAATTTGGCGAAGGCCTTCAAAGCATACTCTAATCTCTAATGCATGCACAGGTTTTTTTCCCGCAAAAGATGCATGTTGATTCATATATAGTTTGTTTCCAAGTAGAAGGGTGTTACAATAGCGTGTTGAATTTGATTCCAGATAGTGGACATATCTTCAGGAATTGTATGAGGATACTGGAAGCAATACAAGTTGTACTAACTGAAATGATGATCTTCTGCCATTTGCGCGTGAGTTGTACTACCAATGCTTTTTTAGCGTCTGCAGTTAGTCTGAAACCCTCGACATGTTTTCTGATTCAGTTAGCTTTTGAATTCATATTGAAAATCAATCTGGGTTTGTCCTCAAAACCAATCTGGGATTTTGATATCCTACTACCACACATTTCCTCACGCTATCATAGTGATAAAAATGATGGGCATGAAACAAAACATTTGTCCATGTGCTATTCGCACTTAAGCACCGTAAACATCACATCGTCTTATCATATGTCCTCAAAACATATGCGTCACACCAGTACCCAAGTAATCCTACCAAAATGGTTCAAATAGTTGAAGCCAAAACATTCTCCTCCTGTAGGGGCAAAAAACCTCTCACCAGTCGGGAAAGTAAGGTCAATCTGCCTTCACAATGTGAGAAGAAAAATGCAAAAATCTACGCTCTTCTTGTTCCCTGAAGGCACGCCCATCCATCCATTTCAGATACAGATACGTTGTCCAAGTACCTGGAGTAAGCCTTTTCGATCTTCGGAACCTGTATCAGGCAAGATATAACTGGTGAGGTACCAAGAGAAGCATAGTAACCAAGAAATGAAACTCTGAGTGACATGTTAAATTTTGGAAATAGTCAAATTCCTTTTACCTGCTCACACAATATCCCTGAAACAGCTACAGTTCCACCGGTTTTCGCAAATCCAACTATGTCCTCGACCAGCTCCAGCAAGGGGTTCAGCAGTATATTTGCAGCAACAATGTCGTACGTCCCCTTTGAGGACTTCACCTCAAGGTTACTGCCAGGCTTTTCCTCTTCTGATGATTTGTCGATGCTCCTTGAGAAGCATGAAGGCTCGGCGCCTGCCGGAACCAAGTGAACCAGCATTCTGTCGGAATCCATACCGTTCAGCAGCATGTTCTCATGAGCGGATCTTACAGCTTGAGGGTCGATGTCTATACCAGTGGATAGAGCAGCACCCATCTGCATTTGTAGTGTAAGCCAACAATGAGAGCATGAAACAAGGCATATTGCTGATGTCTTTTCCTGAAAAATACTAAACAAGAACAGTTTTAAACATTGCACCTTCAGAGCTGCAATGCCCAACACTCCGGTGCCTGTTCCATAGTCCAAGACATGCTCACCCCCCTTAATAACTTCCTTGAGAAAAAGAAGGCACAATTTAGTCGTCGGATGCTCCCCAGTTCCAAAAGCCAGGCCTGGATTGATGATGATATTTGTGGCCTCTGGATCCTGTGGATGGAGGAAGATGGACATGGCACATGACGAAGTAACTCTCAGTTCAAGCACTCGAGTAGATGAGGATAAACGAAAACAACACTTATCTATAAGTAAAGAAATTAAAAGGAAAAGAGCATGGTGTATGCAGCAGACATACAGGGGGAGTTTTCCATTTAGGAATAATCCAAAGGCCATCGATAACTTTCGTGGACTCGTACGTTTCCTGCAGACATAACAGTAACTTTTATTAAGTATCTACATGGCACAGTACGTTTCCTGTACCCTTGCATTCGTTCGCCAGAATTTGAGGGCAAAAGTTACGGCAATGAACTTCTCATTCTCAGAGACAATCTGTAGACCCTAATAGGTACTGTAGTAGAAAGTAGTAGTAACCTGCACAAGTGTCACCCAGTCGCACTGCTTTCCTACAGAGGTTTCATACACTGGGTTGTAGTCCAGACCAGCTGAGCTTGCAGCACTCGAAACGCTCGAGCCTACGTTCTCCCCGTGTGCATATATGGTGATTATGGAGATCTGCACAACACACGATTGCACACATTAGATCTTTGACGTATCTTGTGCATCATCTGTAACAGTAAGGCCGAAACTCGTTCAGATTGTGTTAGCTAGAATCACAGGAAATCACCCGACTGAATCCCAAAATGCAGAGAGAATGAACTCACCTCGTCAAGATTTGCAGCGTCGGCGATGTCGTCCACGGTGACGGAGCAAGCGCCAAAGCACAGGAGGGACTCGGAGAGCAGTTCCTGGATTGCGAGGACACATGAAACTTTTGTCAGGGAAAAATTCCGATAGAGGCTAGAAAGTACTGTAAAAACTAGTGCTCTGAACTAGAGGGGGGATACTGACGGCGTCCTCCTTGCGGCAGCGGATGCGGACGGAGAGGTAAGGCGCGGCCAGGTCGTAGACGCTGCCGGCGGCAGAGCTGGAGGGCGCCTCGTCGTCCACGCTGACGGCGCGGGCGCAGAGGCTCCTGCCTCGCGAGGAGGCCCCGGTTGGTGCCCCTGCGGCCGGGAGGGATCCCCCGCCGACGCGGCACGCCGAGGGGCGAGCGGAGAGCATCAGGAGAAGGGGTGAGATGCCGCCGCCGCCGACGACGCCGCGGCGGCCTACGGTCGTGTAGGCGGAGCAGAACGACAGGGCTCGGGGCGAGGAGAGCAGGAGGCGGCGGAGAGGGGCGCGCGCCAGCGGCAGCATCTCGGCGGCGGCGGCGAACGAAACGAACGGTTCGGTGCGGTGCGTCCCGAGCGTAGAGCGCGGGTTCGGAGGAGCACGGCTGATTTTGTTTTTTCGTGCGCTGCAACGTGTGGTTTCGGTGGCTACAGGTACAGCCGAGGGCCCGTTTCAGTTTTCTGGCCGTGGCCCTTTCTCAGCTTGCTTCTACGCGGCGGCCGTTTGGATCTTTTTGATGTAGAGTCTTCGCAGTTGCGTAAGCAAATGACAAGCAAGAATATCAATGCCGATTTATGAAACCAGTTTTATCTAATCATCCTTTTTTCTGAAGTAAATCTCTCGCTTTATTAAATTATACCCATGAAGAATGAACTTGTGAGGAACGTGGAGTATCTGTTCCCGAGCTCAAATGTTCCCTCATGCACGGTGAAACCTAAAAAGTAGTAACAAAATTCAAGAAATTATGAATTTCTTTTATGGTAAACTTTGATAAATATTTTCTATGCTTGCAAAATTTCAGCACGAAATGACATTCATGCAAGTCATTGAAAAAAACCGAAATTGATGCTCCAAAAATGCTACTATTTAAAACATTTTGGACCGCTGATCTTTTTTTCGCCATGACTTCCGCAAATGTCATTTCGTGCTAAATTTTGGTATGCATGCAAAACATTTCTCAAAGTTTGCTACAAAAAAATTCAGATTCTTTTTTCGATTTTACTGTTCATAAGGGAGCATTTGAGCTCGGGAGCAGAATATGACTTTTGACTTGTGAGATACTTCCTCCATCACGGTTTTGAACTAACCCCGGTTCAAATTCAAAACTATGACACTTAATTTGAATCGGAGGGGAAGTAGTATAATACTTGTAACAATTTAATAGTACCGAACAAGCAAACAACAACATGTAATTAGAATGATATTACACCATCATTCTTTATGTGTATGAATTTGGAAAGGAGGTTCAAGTGGATGCTAGAATTCTTGTGCTTTTCCCTACGAGACTAGGATCAAAGGAAAACGTCCTCCCACTTTCTTTTGATCCATTCCTTTGAACGGAACACATAAATTGTGTCTGCACATGAAAATTTCCTATTCACATGTTTCTCCCTCTACTTTACCTTTGAAGTTTAGCCAGAGGGGCCCTTAAGCTACGCCATTGACGATGGAGGCGAAGTGGTGGCGAAGGTGAGATGAAAATGTTAGGGCTAAGGATCTATTGTGGCGGAGGAAGAGATGAGGAGAGTTCTCAAAGTGCTCTTCTCCTCCTGAGCTCAAATGCACCTACCATGAACAGTACAATAAAAAAACATAGTAAAAAAATTCGACCAAATATCGCAACAAGCATTATTGAATGTTCTACATACATGCGAATTTTCGTGAGGAAAAATCATTCCTAGTGCTTTTCCGAAAAAAACAATGCTTCAAAAAGGCGTTAAAGGAAGAATGTTACTCTTAGAATTTTATTTTATTCAGCATGGATTTGTCTGTAAGGACATGCAATATTTATTTTTAATCACGACTAATTTCAAAAGTAATTTTATTTTTTGGTATGAGTGTGCTTGTAAGGACCAGTGATACTTAGTTTATGACCTTGGAGCCCTTTCACTAAAGAAAAATGCAACTCTTCTTTTCATGTAGAAATTAAACATTATATACAAACAAGGTCATATATAAACTGAAGTACGTCCTATTAGAGCATCTACACCCGGACTTGACAAATCCGGCCCCTCAAATGCCCACGGACGCGTCCACAGACACCAACTGGGCACCCCTCAAATAATGTAATCCACATCCGCACACCTCAATTATCATATATCAAATCCATACAAATTCATGCAACTACGTTGATGCACACAACTCGCACAAATCGTCTGGCTACTCCATCACTACTAACTAACAATGCCATCGGACTACCAAAATTTGGCATGTTTGGCTGGAGTTCATCAATAGCTGCTCTTGCCCTTCCCGACACCCTTGTCGTCCTTCTCGCGGAAGTACCGGTCGAAGACATAGTACGAATCGAGCTGGATCTGCTCGTCATCAGAGTTGTCCTCGCCATCGATGTCCTCCTTCGGTGGCAGTCCGGCAATGGCATGGACCGCCCGATTTTGCTCTCGGGCGAGGGCGCACGCGTTTCTCCGCTGTTGTTTCTTCACAATGCAGGCGCGAATGACTTCTTCCTCTGCAGCCGCTCGTGCCGCCGCATCAGCCGCCATTTCCGCCGTGATACAGGCCTCAGATGCCCTTATCCTCTCCTTCCCACGGCGGCCACCCGTTCCCGGTGGCACTCATAGTCTGACCGGCCGGTGATGGGGAAGGAAAGGTGTTCCGGCTGCCAGGACCACGAGGATCCAGCACCAGAGGACCCGAGCACCCGGTGAGCCGACACTATGGCGTCGCTGTCGGTGTCAAAACCGGCGGATCTCGGGTAGGGGTCCCGAACTGTGCGTCTAAGGTCGATGGTAACAGGAGGTGGGGGACACGATGTTTACCGAGGTTCGGGCCCTTTCTATCGAGGTAATACCCTACTTCCTACTATATTGATCTTGATGATATGAGTATTACAAGAGTTGATCTACCACGTGATCGTAATGGCTAAACACTAGAAGTTTAGCCTATGAGGATTATGAATCTGCCTCTACAGACTAAGCCCTCCGGTTTATATAGACATCGGAGGGGACTAGGGTTGTACAAAGTTGATTACAGAGAAAGGAATCTACAAATCCAGTCGCCAAGCTTGCCTTCCACACCAAGAGAGTCCCATCCAGACACGGGAGAGAATCTTCATTCTTGTATCGTCATAGCCCAACAGTCCGGCCCATGTAACATACTCCGGCCGTCCGAGGACCCCTTAATCCTGGACTCCCTCAGTAGCCCCTGAACCAAGTGATACGTCTCCAACGTATCTATAATTTATGAAGTATTCATGCTATTATATTATCCATCTAGGATGTTTTATATGCATTTATATGCTATTTTATATGATTTTTGGGACTAACCTATTAACCTAGAGCCCAGTGCCAGTTTCTGTTTTCTCCTTGTTTTTGAGTTCTACAGAAAAGGAATACCAAACGGAGTCCAATTGACGTGCCAAATTTTGATGATTTTTTATGGACCAAAAGAAGTCCTTGGAGTGAAAGAGTTGGGCCAGAAGAGTCCCGGGCTGCCCACGAGGGTGGAGGGCGCGCCCACCCCCCTGGGCGTGCCCCCTGCCTCGTGGATAGCCCGGAGACCCCCCTAACGTGAGACCTACGCCAAAAATCCTATAAATACTGAAACCTCCAGAGAGCACAATAGATCGGGAGTTCCGCCACCGCAATCCTCTGTAGCCACCAAAAACCTCTCGGGGCCCTGTTCCGGCACCCTGACGGAGGGGGGATCCATCACCGGTGGCCATCTTCTTCATCCCGGTGCTCTCCATGGCGAGGAGGGAGTAGTTCACCCTCGGGGCTAAGGGTATGTACCAGTAGCTATGTGTTTGATCTCTCTCTCTCTCTCTCTCTCTCGTGTTCTTGATACAACACGATCTTAATGTATTGCGAGCTTTGCTATTATAGTTAGATCTTATGATGTTTCTCCCCCTCTACTCTCTTGTAATGAAGTGAGTTTTCCCTTTGAAGTTATCTTATCGGATTGAGTCTTTAAGGATATGAGAACACTGGATGTATGTCTTGCATGTGCTTATCTGTGGTGACAATGGGATATTCATGTGATCTACTTGATGTACGTTTTGGTGATCAACTTGCGGGTTCAGTGACCTTGTGAATTTATGCATAGGGGTTGGCACACGTTTTTGTCTTGACTCTTCGGTAGAAACTTTGGGGCACTCTTTGAAGTAGTTTGTGTTGGTTGAATAGATGAATCTGAGATTGTGTGATGCATATCATATAATCATGCCCATAGATACTTGAGGTGACATTGGAGTATCTAGGTGACATTAGGGTTTTGGTTGATTTGTGTCTTAAGGTGTTATTCTAGTACGAACTCTATGATAGATCAAACGGAAAGAATAGCTTCGTGTTAGTTTACTACGGACTCTTGAATAGATCGATCAGAAAGGATAAATTTGAGGTGGTTTCGTACCCTACAATAATCTCTTTGTTTGTTCTCCGCTATTAGTGACTTTGGAGTGACTCTTTGTTGCATGTTGAGGTATAGTTATATGATCCAATTATGTTATTATTGTTGAGAGAACTTGCACTAGTGAAAGTATGAACCTTAGGCCTTGTTTCCTAGCATTGCAATACCGTTTATGCTCACTTTTATCATTAGTTACCTTGCTGTTTTTATTATTTCAGATTAAAAAAACCTATATCTATCATCCATATTGCACTTGTATCACCATCTCTTCGCCAAACTAGTGCACCTATACAATTTAGCATTGTATTGGGTGTGTTGGAGACACAAGAGACTCTTTGTTATTTGGTTGCAGGGTTGTTTGAGAGAGACCATCTTCATCCTACGCCTCCCACTGATTGATAAACCTTAGGTCATCCACTTGAGGGAAATTTTCTACTGTCCTACAAACCTCTGCACTTGGAGGCCCAACAATGTCTATAAGAAGAAGGTTGTGTAGTAGACAGCAAGCTCATTTTTGGCGCCGTTGCCGGGGAGGTGAGTGCTTGAAGGTATATCTTTAGATCTTGCAATCGAATCTTTTACTTTCATGTTTTATCACTAGTTTATTCTATAAAAGAAAACTACAAAAAAATGGAATTGAGTTTGCCTCATACGCTTCATCTTTTTAATATCTTTCGTGAGAATGACGGTAAGGAAAATTGGGCTCAAGTGCTAGAAGAAGAAGTCTATAAAATGTTTGGCACTAAATATGGGAATGATGAGCATGATTGCAATGTTGTTAGTATGAATTCTTTGAATACCCATGATGCTAATGATATGCAAAGCCACAAGCTTGGGGATGCTATGTTTGATGAATATGATATTTTTTGTCCCCCAAGTTTTGATGAGCTAATTTATTATGATAAAAGCATGCCTCCTATTTATGATGATTATTGTGATGATACGTATGCCATAAAGAATAAAATAACCATGAAACTTGTTATCATGATTCTAGTTTTGAATTGGATTATACCTCACATGATAATTATTTTGTTGAGTTTGCTCCCACTACTATTCATGAGAAGAAATTTGCTTATGTGGAGAGTAGTAAATTTTCTATGCAAGTAGATCATGGAAAGAATGCTTTATGTGCTGGTTATATTGTTGAACTCATTCATGCTGCTACTTCAAATTATTATGAGAGAGGAACATATGCTTGTAGGAATTGCAATAATATCAAGTTTCCTCTCTATGTGCTTAAAATCTTGAAGTTGTGTTTGTTTTGCCTTCCTATGCTAGTTGATTATTGTTCCCATAAGTTGTTTGCTCACAAAATCCCTATGCATAGGAAGTGGGTTAGACTTAAATGTGCTAGTCATATTCTTCATGATGCTCTCTTTATCAATTCTTATCTTTTATGTGAGCATCATTGAAATCATCATGCCTAGCTAGGGGCGTTAAACGATAGCGCTTGTTGGGAGGCAACCCAATTTTGTTTCTGTTTCTTTGCTTTTTGTTCCTGTTTAGTAATAAGTAATTCATCTAGCCTCTGGTTATATGTGGTTTTATGTTTTAATTAGTGTTTGTGCCAAGTAGAACCTTTGGGAAGACTTGGGTAAAGTCTATGCGATCTTGTTGTACAGAAACTTTTGCGCTCACGAGATTAGCTGCTATTTTTTACTGGAGAGTGATTTTAGGTTGATTCTTTTTGCAGATGATTAATAGATAAATTCCTTAGGTCCAACAATTTATTTTAGAATTTTTGGATTTACATAAGTATTCGAATGATACAGATTACTACAGACTGTTCTGTTTTTTGACAGATTCTGTTTTCTATGTGTTGTTTGCTTATTTTGATAAATCTATGAGTAGTATCGGAGGGTATGAACCATACAGAAGTTGGAATACAGTATATATTACATCAATATGAATTTAGAATGAGTTTACAACAGTACCTAAGTGGTGGTTTTATTTTCTTATACTAACGGAGCTTACGAGTTTTTTGTTAAGTTTTGTGTTGTGAAATTTTTAAGTTTTGGGTAAAGATTCAATGGACTATGGAATAAGGAGTGGTAAGAGCCTAAGCTTGGGGATGCCCAAGGCACCCCAAGGTAACATTCAAGGACAACCAAGATCCCAAGCTTGGGGATGCCCCAGAAGGCATCCCCTCTTTCGTCTTCGTTCATCGATAACTTTACTTGGAGCTATATTTTTATTCACCACATGATATGTGTTTTGCTTGGAGCATAATTTTATTTTGTTAATATTTGCTTTATGTTATTTAAAATATTTTTTTGCATCTCTATTTTCAATAAAAATGTCAAGGATAGCCTTTACCATGCTTATTTTGCAAGTATACTTGTTGTTGTTTGAAACAGAAAGTTTTCCGCTGTTGCAAAAATTCCCTAGAAAAGTCAGAGAATGATATAATATTGAAACTTTTTGCATATTGAGCTACGATAAATCTTCTACAGTGTAGTATTTTTCTCATAATTTTTGGAGTTAGGGAAGTATGATAAATCTTGCATTCTTTACAGACTGTACTGTGTTGGCAGATTGCTGTTATGTTTGCATTGTTTGCATATGTTTGCTTGTTCAATGATTGAGGATAGGAGTATTAAATATGCAGATACATTTAGTATGCAATGTTGAATAATAATTTTAGTAATTTGTTACAGTAGAAAATGATAAGGTTTTGCATTGGTTTATACTAACTTATCTCACGAGTTCTTGTTGAGTTTGGTGTGAATGAAGCTTTCGAGATTTAGGAAACCGAGATACAAAAGGAATTAAGGAGACACAAAAGCTCAAGCTTGGGGATGCCCAAGGCACCCCAAGATAATATTTCAATAATTCTCAAGCATCCAAGCTTGGGGATGCCCCGGTAGGCATCCCACCTTTCTTCTTCAACAATTATCGGTTAGTGCCAGTTGAACCTAAGTTTTTGCTTCTTCACATGATGTGTGCTATCCTTGAAATGTCATTTTGTTTTGTTTTGATTGCTGTTTGAATAAAATACCAAGATCTGAAATACTTAAATGAGAGAGAGTCCTCACATAGCTACATAATTATTTAACTACTCATTGATCTTCACTTATATCTTTTTGGAAGTAGTTTGTCATTTACTCGCGTGCTTCACTTATATCCTATGAGTAAATGGTTGAATGATTTGAATATCATAAATCTGAAATTTTATATGTTTCATATGCTTATCCCATGGGGAGTAATGACTTCACATATAAGAAGTAGAGGTTGTAAATTTAGTGAAGGTTAGCAAACATTGTATTGGTCATTTGAACAATTCATGAAAGAATATTGAAGGAAGAGAGATTTCACATATAATTATACTATCATGGACATCTTTTGTAATTGTGAGCACTCATTAAATATGACATGCTAAAAAGTTGATGTTGGACAAGGAAGGCAACTTAATGGGTTATGTTTTCCTATATCTGAAATGTTATATTGTCTTGGATCATCCAAACATGTTGAGCTTGCCTTTCCCTCTCATGCTAGCCAAATTCTTTGCACCAAGTAGAAATAATACTTGTGCTTCCAAACATCCCTTAAACCAGTTTTGCCATAAGAGTCCACCATACCTACCTAAGGATTGAGTAAGATCCTTCAAGTAAGTTGTCATCGGTGCATGCAATAAATATTGCTCTCTAAATATGTATGATCTATTAGTGCAAAGAAAATAAGATTTATACGAAATTGTGATAGGGAAGAAATAAAAGCGACGGACTGCATAATAAAGGTCTTTATCACAAGCGGCAATATAAAGTGACGTTCTTTTGCATTAAGATTTTGTGCATCCAACCATAAAAGCGCATGACAACCTCTGCTTCCCTCTGCAAAGGGCTTATCTTTTACTATTATCTTCTACCCTTATGCAAGAGTCATGGTGATCACCACCTTTCCTATTTACATTTTTTCCTTTGGCAAGCACTTTGTGTTGGGGTGATCTGGATATATATATATATCCACTTGGATGTAGGCGTTCATAAATTATTATTGTTGACATTACCCTTGAGGTAAAAGGTTGGGAGGCGAAACTATAAGCCCCTATCTTTCTCTGTGTTCGATTAAAACTTTGAACCCATAAATATCACGTGAGTGTTAGCAATTGTGAAAGATTAATGATAGTTGAGTATGTGGAGTTTGCTAAATCAAAGCTCTGACATAGACTCTCCCTGAAAATAAGATGAGTTGCAATTGTTTGATGACTAAGAATGTAGTTTGCTAGTTTTCAAGAAAGTTTATGGTCTATGGTTTAACATATGAATAGCTTGTTACTTGTTCATGAGAAGTTTTATGAGATGAGCTACTGTTATGACATATAATGATGCTAGAAAAGGTGACTGAAATTATCATTGATCAAACTTGTGCACTTGCTAGCATTCACACTTCATAAATTCTTTCTTTTATCATTTACCTACTCGAGGATGAGCAGGAATTAAGCTTGGGGATGCTGATATGTCTCCAACGTATCTATAATTTATGAAGTATTCATGCTATTATATTATCCATCTAGGATGTTTTATATGCATTTATATGCTATTTTATATGATTTTTTGGGACTAACTTATTAACCTAGAGCCCAGTGCCAGTTTCTGTTTTCTCCTTGTTTTTGAGTTTTACAGAAAAGGAATACCAAACGGGGTCCAATTGACGTGCCAATTTTTGATGATCTTTTATGGACCAAAAGAAGCCCCTGGAGTGAAAGAGTTGGGCCAGAAGAGTCCCGGGCTGCCCATGAAGGTGGAGGGCGCGCCCACCCCCTTGGGCGCGCCCCCTGCCTTGTGGACAGCCCGGAGACCCCCCTGACGTGAGACCTACGCCAAAATTCCTATAAATACTGAAACCTCCAGAGAGCACAATAGATCAGGAGTTCCGCCACCGCAGGCCTCCGTAGCCACCAAAAACCTCTCGGGACCCTGTTCTGGCACCCTGCCGGAGGGGGGATCCATCACCGGTGGCCATCTTCATCTTCCCGGCACTCTCCATGACAAGGAGGGAGTAGTTCACCCTCAGGGCTGAGGGTATGTACCAGTAGCTATGTGTTTGATCTCTCTCTCTCTCTCTCTCTCTCTCTCTCTCTCTCGTGTTCTTGATACGACACGATCTTGATGTATCGTGAGCTTTGCTATTATAGTAGAATCTTATGATGTTTCTCCCCCTCTACTCTGTTGTAATGGAGTGAGTTTTCCCTTCGAAGTTATCTTATTGGATTGAGTCTTTAAGGATTTGAGAACACTTGATGTATGTCTTGCATGTGCTTATCTATGGTGACAATGGGATATTCATGTGATCTACTTGATGTACGTTTTGGTGATCAACTTGCGGGTTCAGTGACCTTGTGAACTTATGCATAGGGGTTGGCACACGTTTTCGTCTTGACTCTTCGGTAGAAACTTTGGGGCGCTCTTTGAAGTACTTTGTGTTGGTTGAATAGATGAATATGATATTGTGTGATGCATATTGTATAATCATGCCCACGGATACTTGAGGTGACATTGGAGTATCTAGGTGACATTAGGGTTTTGGTTGATTTGTGTCTTAAGGTGTTATTCTAGTACGAACTCTATGATAGATCGAATGGAAAGAATAGCTTCGTGTTATTTTACTACAGACTCTTGAATAGATCGATCAGAAAGGATAACTTTGAGGTGGTTTTGTACCCTACAATAATCTCTTCATTTGTTCTCTGCTATTAGTGACTTTGGAGTGACTCTTTGTTGCATGTTGAGGGATAGTTATATGATCCAGTTATGTTATTATTGTTGAGAAAACTTGCACTAGTGAAAGTATGAACCTTAGGCCTTGTTTCCTAGCATTGCAATACCGTTTACGCTCACTTTTATCATTAGTTACCTTGTTGTTTTTATAATTTCAGATTAAAAAAACCTATATCTATCGTCCATATTGCACTTGTATCACCATATCTTTGCCGAACTAGTGCACCTATACAATTTACCATTGTATTGGGTGTGTTGGGGACACAAGAGGGTTGTTTGAGAGAGACCATCTTCATCCTACGCCTCCCATGGATTGATAAACCTTAGGTCATCTAGTTGAGGGAAATTTGCTACTGTCCTACAAACCTCTGCACTTGGAGGCCCAACAACGTCTACAAGAAGAAGGTTGTGTAGTAGACATCACCAGGCTTCAATGACGGGGTGTCCGGCATGCAGATTATCTTCGGCATTGCAAGGCGGGTTCCTCCTCCGAATACTCCAAATATTCCTTCAAACACAGGAAACGTGTCCAGCTCCGCAAAACAAATACCACACACAACTGTAGAGAGTATAATAATTCACGAGTCCAATCTGTTGACAACTTTTTACAGCATGACATCACGTCGATGCCCGGTTATTATTCGAATCATTTTTAGCCCACCGCTCCATATTTCGAGATGCAGTTTCATTGGCACATCTTGTCAAAGCAAAGATCGTGTCCCCTCATTGCGGGATTCTCATCAATACGGGTATGGGTAATCCCACAGAACCATTTGCATGACCCTTGGGTATAAGTGAGTTTTTAGGGCAAGTGGGGAGGTGCTCGATATTCACTGCCTTTATAAAGAGATAAGGATCCAACTCTTTCACCCACGCCTTCTCTATGCTTCCCCATTCTCGAGCTCCAGCGCCCAAGCTCTCATCCTTTCCGCCCCCAAAAAGCACTCCAGCCATGTCCGGATCCGGAGCGCAGGGCAAGTGGATGGCCTCCTCCGTCAAGGAGAAGGATATCAAGAAACTCCGGGAAGCCGGGTATTTGGCCAAGGAGATCGCACATCGTCTTCCAGCCGAGGGACAGATCGTCCCTACTCCGGAGCCCCATGAGAGCATTGTATTCCTCCCTCACTTTGTTCACAGGCTGGGATTTCCTCTCCACCCATTCGTCCGCGGACTCATGTACTACTACGGGATAGATTTCCATGATCTATCCCCAAATTCCTTCCTCAACATCTCGACATTCATCGTCGTGTGTGAGGCTTTCCTCCGCATCCCATCACATTTCGGTTTGTGGTTGAAGATCTTACATGTGAAGCCCAAGGTGGTGAGCGGCGAACAAGCCAAGTGCGGAGGCGCCATGGTGAGCAAGATGCTGAGCGTTACATGGCCATCAGGTACGTTTAATGAGTCCATCAAAGGGTGGCAACAACAGTGGTTCTACATCACTGAGCCACGCGACACCACCTGGGTCTTGGCTTCTGAATTTCGATCCGAGCCCCAATGAGGCTCATGTCCTGGATCGAGAAGGGCCTGGACTGGTCGTCGTCAGATGAACTGACTGCGCTCCAGGCATGTATCAAGAGCATGGGGGAGAAGAACATGAAGCTTGTCAATGTGGTCCAGGTGATGCTAGTTTGCCGGATCTTTCCATGCCAAAGTCGGTCTTGCCATATATGGGAGTTCGATTCGGCCAAGCACTAGACCCTACTGGAGTTCTTCGGCACCACACACGAAGACATCTGGAAGGTGCTATTCAAGCCCAGCAAAACATGGCCGGACACGGCCGAGGATCGCGGGCACAACTTGGCCCGCCCTGCTAGTCCGGTAAGTCTTTACATGTTTTCAAGGTGTATCCTTTACTCGCATACTTGAGGAAAACACCTAAGCTTTCCTACTAATTTTCTCAGAGATGGACAAAGAAGGCGGAGCAGATTTACTGTCCGGCTCCGCTGCCCAAAGACCCAGCAGGCTCACTTCTGACGAAGATGATGGTTCCGGCACCCTATAAGGCGCCGAATAATAAGCCCAAGAAGGAGACCAAGGAGACCAGGGGCGGTCTCCGATGCAAGGGCACTTCGGACGTGACGTCCGAAGACGTCGAGGCTCACTCCTCCGCCGTCAAAGAAGACGAGGAAGAGGAGGAGGAGGAAGAAGAAAGCCATTCCCCCCCTGCGAGGGGGAGAAATAAGAGGACGGCCTCCACGCATTTGGAGGCCGAAGCATCTAAGAAGGGGAAAGGTTCCCTTCCAGACGACTCCACTGCAGCCACTGACAGCAGCTCGGAGTGGGAACCCAGGGTCAAGCCCCTGGCCAAACCGTGAGTACTAAGAAACCCGGACACACTCATATATCTGGCCTCACTATAGCATAGTATTAACATGTTGAATCACGCATTTTGCAGTCCGGCTCGGTCCAACCTCGAGCGATCCTCATCGGAGGATTCACTGGACCCGGCGGCGATGGACAGCAGGACCATTCCGGCGGCCTCCTGATGCGTCTCCAATGTACCTATAATTTTTGATTGTTCCATGCTATTATATTACCTGTTTTGGATGCTTATGGGCTTTACTCTACACTTCTATATCATTTTTGGGACTAACCTATTAACCGGAGGCCGAGCCCATATTGCTGTTTTCTTGCCTATTTGAGTGTTTTGAAGAAAAGGAATATCAAACGGAGTCCAAACGGAATGAAACCTTCGGGAAAGTTATTTTTGGAACAGAAGCAATCCAAAGGACTTGGAGTGCACGTAAGGGAAGCTTCGAGGAGGCCACAAGGCAGGGGGCGCACCCACCCCCCTGGGCGCGCCCTCCACCCTTCTGGGCCCCTCGTGGCTCCCCTGACCGGCTTCTTTCGCCTATATAAGTCCATATACCCTAAAACCATCAAGGGAAACAATAGATCAGGAGTTCCGCCACCGCAATCCTTTGTAGCCACCAAAAACCAATCGGGACCCTGTTCCGGCACCCTGCCGGAGGGGGGACCCTCACCGGTGGCCATCTTCATCATCCCGGCACTCTCCATGACGATGAGGGAGTAGTTCACCCTCGGGGCTGAGGGTATGTACCAGTAGCTATGTGTTTGATCTCTCTCTCTTGTGTTCTTGATTTGGCACGATCTTGATGTATCGCGAGCTTTGCTATTATAGTTGGATCTTATGATGTTTCTCGCCCTCGACTCTCTTGTAATGGAGTGAGTTTTCTCTTTGAAGTTATCTTATCGGATTGAGTCTTTAAGGATTTGAGAACACTTGATGTATGTCTTTCCATGCTTATCTGTGGTGACAATGGGATATTCATGTGATCTACTCGATGTACGTTTTGGTGATCAACTTGCGGGTTCAGTGACCTTGCAAATTTATGCATAGGGGTTGGCACACGTTTTCGTCTTGACTCTTCAGCAGAAACTTTGGGGCACTCTTTGAAGTACTTTGTGTTGGTTGAATAGGTGAATCTGAGATTGTGTGATGCATATCATATAATCATGCCCACAGATACTTGAGGTGACATTGGAGTATCTAGGTGACATTAGGGTTTTGGTTGATTTGTGTCTTAAGGTGTTATTCTAGTATGAACTATATGATAGATCGAACGGAAAGAATAGCTTCGTGTTATTTTACTACAGACTCTTGAATAGATCGATCAGAAAGGATAACTTTGAGGTGGTTTCGTACCCTACAATAATCTCTTCGTTTGTTCTCCGATATTAGTGACTTTGGAGTGACTCTTTGTTGCATGTTGAGGGATAGTTATATGATCCAGTTATGTTATTATTGTTGAGAGAGCTTGCACTAGTGAAAGTATGAACCTTAGGCCTTGTTTCCGAGCATTGCAATACCGTTTACGCTCACTTTTATCATTAGTTACCTTGCTGTTTTATAATTTCAGATTAAAAAACCTATATCTATCATCCATATTGCACTTGTATCACCATCTCTTCGCCGAACTAGTGCACCTATACAATTTACCATTGTATTGGGTGTGTTGGGGACACAAGAGACTCTTTGTTACTTGGTTGCAGGGTTGTTTGAGAGATACCATCTTAATCCTACGCCTCCCACTGATTGATAAACCTTAGGTCATCCACTTGAGGGAAATTTGCTACTGTCCTACAAACCTCTGCTCTTGGAGGCCCAATAACGTCTACAAGAAGAAGGTTGTGTAGTAGACATCAAGCTCATTTCTGGCGCCGTTGCCGGGGAAGTGAGTGCTTGAAGGTATATCTTTAGATCTTGCAATGGAATCTTTTAGTTTCATGTTTTATCACTAGTTTATTCTATAAAAGAGAACTACACAAAAATGGAATTGAGTTTGCCTCATACGCTTCATCTTTTTAATATCTTTCATGAGAATGATGATAAGGAAAATTGTGCTCAAGTGCTAGAAGAAGAAGTCTATAAAATGTTTGGCACTAAATATGGGAATGATGAGCATGATTGCAATGTTGTTAGTATGAACTCTATCCATAGTACTAATGATGATTGCTCTAGTCATGATGAAAATATCTCTTATAAGCATGTCGATTTTTGTGGAGAGCATTGGGTTTGCATACACACATGAAATAGAGAAGATAGATATTGCAAGAGGCATAAGCATTTAGAAACTAAATTGTTCCAAGAAAGGTTAAATGTGAGTGCTGAAAAATTATATTTCCTTTGCCGTACTTGTGAACTTTGGAATGAAAGTGGTCATTTACATCTCTGATGCAAATTGTTTCATGATCGAATCGTTTCCAAAATTTGTGATGAATTGATCTCCCTTGCACATTATAATGAACTTAGTTTGCTTATGGGTTATGAAGAAATGAAACATTTAATTAAGCACCTTCCAGAATTTGCCCGTTATAAACTTCTTGATTTTGATCTAGAGAAAATTTATCTGTATTGTGCGGTGAATTGCATTGAAAATACTTATATTGCCAATTACCTAAAGAAAAGGAAGCAAACAGAAGATTAAGAGAATACTAATGAAAGGGAAGAGACTTCCCATTACCCTCCTATTATTTCTTATGATGAATCAGGTATCGAGGAGGAGCCTTCTATTCAACCAATCTCATCAATAAGGAGCTCAAAGAAGAGGGTTGAACCCACACATGATGTGAGGAAGAAAAATAAAAAATGGAGAAGCAAAGGTAAAAAGGTATCCCTTCCAAATGATGTTGCTCCTACTACTCATTGTGATGATGATAATTCCTATACTATTGGTGCTATCCATACTATTAATGATGAGAGTGATTATGCTTATGATATGAAAATGCCCAAGCTTGGGGAAGCTATGTTTGATGAGGATGAAATACTTGAGAATATATTTGCTTAAATTAATGTTTGTCCCAAGCTTGGGGATGCTACGTTTAATGAAGATGATATTTTTAGCCCCCAAAGTTTTGATATGCAAAGTTGTTATGATGATAGCATGCCTCTTACCTATGATGATTATATTGATGAAAGTGGGTTTGGAAGAGTGTCAACTTTAGGAAGTAATGATCCCACTATTTTGGAGGATGTTGAATCTTATTGTGATGAATATGAAAGTGGATTTGAAAGAGTGTCAACTTTATTTAGTGATGATTCCACTATCTTGGAAGAGGTTTCAATCGATTATGATGAGAACAAAGTTGCTACTTATGATGATTATCGTGATGAAACTTATGCTATAAAAAGTAGTGATGATTATATTTATAAAACTTGTCATGATTATGATTACCCTTTTTTCTGAACACTACTCTTTTAATATGGAAACAATTTTTAGTATTCGAGTCTCTTATGATACTCCCACTATTCTGAATAAGAAGAATTTTGCTTATGTGGAGAGTAGTAAATCTTCTATGCTTGTAGATTATGAAAAGAATGCTTTAGGTGCTGATTATATTGTTGAATTAATTCATGATTCTACTGAAAATTAATATGAGGGAGGAACATATGCTTGTAGGAATTGCAATAATATCAAGTTTCCTCTCTATGTGCTTAAAATGTTGAAGTTATGCTTGTTTCGCCTTCCTAAGCTAGTTGATTATTGTTCCCATAAGTTGTTTGCTCAAAAAATCCCTATGCATAGTAAGTGGGTTAGAATTAAATGTGCTATTAATATTCTTCATGATGCTCTCTTTATGTTTCAATTCTTATCTTTTATGTGAGCATCATTGAAATCATCATGCCTAGCTAGGGGCGTTAAACGATAGCGCTTGTTGGGAGGCAACCCAACTTTATTTTTGTTCCTTGCCTTTTGCTCCTGTTTAGTAATAAATAATTCATCTAGCCTCTGGTTAGATGTGGTTTTATGTTTTAGTTAGTGTTTGTGCCAAGTAGAACCTTTGGGAAGACTTGGGTGAAGTCTTTGTGATCTTGCTGTAAAAAACAGAAACTTTAGCGTTCACGAGATTAGCTGTCATGTTTCACTGGAGAGTGATTTTAGGTTGATTCTTTTTGAAAATGATTAATAGACAAATTCCTCAGGTCCAAAAATTTATTTCAGAATTTTTGGAGTTACATAAGTATTCGAGAGTTACAGATTACTACAGACTGTTCTGTTTTTGACAGATTCTGTTTTCTATGTGTTGTTTGCTTATTTTGATGAATCTATGAGTAGTATCGGAGGGTATGAACCATAGAGAAGTTGTAATACAGTAGGTTTAACACCAATGTAAATAAAGAATGAGTTCATTACAGTACCTTAAAGTGGTGGTTTGTTTTCTTTTACTAACAGAGCTTACGAGTGTTTTGTTAAGTTTTGTGTGGTTGAAGTTTTCAAGTTTTGGGTAAAGATTCGATGAACTATGGAATAAGGAGTGCCAAGATCCTAAGCTTGGGGATTCACAAGGCACCCCAAGGTAATATTAAAGGAAAACCAAGAGACTAAGCTTGGGGATGCCCCGGAAGGCATCCCCTCTTTCGTCTTCGTCTATCGGTAACTTTACTTGGAGCTATATTTTTATTCGCCACATGATATGTGTTTTGCTTGGAGCGTCGTGTATGGTATTAGTATTTGATTTTTAGTTTACCACAATCATCCTTTCTGTACACACCTATTGGGAGAGAAATACTTGATTTGAAATTTATTAGAATACTCTATGTGCTTCACTTATATCTTTTGAGCTAGATAATTTTTGCTCTAGTGCTTCACTTATATCTTTTAGAGCACGACGATGGCTTAATTTTGTAGAAATTGTTGATCTCTCATGCTTCACTTATATTATTTTGAGAGTCTCTTAGAACAGCATGGTATTTTCTATGGTTATAAAATTGGTCCTAGAATGATGGGCATCCAAGTTGGGTATAATAAAAACTATCATAGAAAGTGAATTGGATGCTATGATCAATTTGATACTTGATAATTGTTTTGAGATATAGAGGTGGTGATATTAGAGTCATGCTAGTTGGGTAATTGTGAATTTGAAGAATACTTGTGTTGAAGTTTGTAATTCCCGTAGCATGCACGTATAGTGAACCGCTTTGTGATGAAGCTGGAGCACGATTTTATTTATTGATTTTCTTCCTTATGAGTGGCGGTCGGGGACGAGCAATGGTCTTTTCATACCAATCTATCCCCCTAGGAGCATGCGTGTAGTACTTTGTTTTCAATGGCTTGTATATTTTTTTAATAAGTATATGAGTTCTTTATGACTAATGTTGAGTCCATGGATTATACGCACTCTCACCCTTCCACCATTGCTAGCCTCTTTTGTGCCGCGCAACTTTCGCCGGTACCATAAACCCACCATATACCTTCCTCAAAACAGCCACCATACCTACCTATTATGGCATTTCCATAGCCATTCCGAGATATATTGCCATGCAACTTTCCATCGTTCCGTTTATTATGACACGCATCATCATTGTCATATTGCTCTTTGCATGATCATGTAGTTGACATCGTATTTGTGGCAAAGCCACCTCATAACTTTTCATACATGACACTCTTGATTCATTGCATATCCCGGTACACCGCCGGAGGTATCCATATAGAGTCATATCTTGTTCTAAGTACCGAGTTGTAATTCTGAGTTGTAAATAAATAAAAGTGTGATGATCTTCATTATTAGAGCATTGTCCCAGTGAGGGAAGGATGAGGGAGACTATGATTCCCCCACAAGTCAGGATGAGACTTCGGACTTCAAATAAAAAAAGAGAAAGGCCAAATGAAAAAAGGGGAAGGCCAAATAAAAAAAATAAAAAAAGAGAAAGAAAAAAAGAAAAAAAGAAAAAAAATGACAGAAAAAGAGAGAAGGGACAATGCTACTATCCTTTTTACCTCACTTGTGCTTCAAAGTAGCACCATGATCTTCATGATAGAGAGTCTCCTATGCTGTCACTTTCATATACTAGTGGGAATTTTTCATTATAGAACTTGGCTTGTATATTCCAATGATGGGCTTCCTCAAAATGCCCTAGGTCTTCGTGACCAAGCAAGCTGGATGGACACCCACTTAGTTTCTTTTGTTGAGCTTTCATACATTTATAGCTCTAGTGCATCCGTTGCATGGCAATCCCTACTCACTCACATTGATATCTATTAATGGGCATCTCCATAGCCCGTTGATACGCCTAGTTGATGTGAGACTATCTTCTCCTTTTTTTCTTCTCCACAACCACCATTCTATTCCACATATAGTGCTATGTCCATGGCTCACACTCATGTATTGCGTGAAAATTGAAAAAGTTTGAGATTACTAAAGTATGAAACAATTGCTTGGCTTGTCATCGGGGTTGTGCATGATTAAATACTTTGTGTGATGAAGATAGAGCAACAGCCAGACTATATGATTTTGTAGGGATAACTTTATTTAGCCATGTTATTTTGAGAAGACATGATTGCTTTATTAGTATGCTTGAAGTATTACTATTTTTTATGTCAATATGAACTTTTATTTTGAATCATTTGGATCTGAACATTCATGCCACAATAAAGAGAATTACATTAAGAATTATGCTAGGTAGCATTCCACATCAAAAAATTTGTTTTTATGATTTACCTACTCGAGGACGAGCAGGAACTAAGCTTGGGGATGCTTGATACGTCTCCAACGTATCTATAATTTTTGATTGTTCCATGCTATTATATTACCTGTTTTGGATGTTTATGGGCTTTACTCTACACTTTTATTTCATTTTTGGGACTAACCTATTTACCGGAGGCCCAACCCATATTGTTGTTTTCTTGCCTATTTCAGTGTTTTAAAGAAAAGGAATATCCAACGGAGTCCAAACGGAATGAAACCTTCGGGAAAGTTATTTTTGGAACGGAAGCAATCCAGGGGACATGGAGTGCACATAAGGGAAGCTTCGAGGAGGCCACGAGGTAGGGGGGCGCGCCCACCCCTCTAGGCATGCCCTCCACTCTCGTGGGCCCCTCGTGGCTCCCCTGATCGACTTCATTCGCCTATATAAGTCCATATACCCTAAAAACTTTGAGGGAGACAATAGATCGGGAGTTCCGCCGCCGCAAGCCTCTGTAGCCACCAAAAACCAATCGGGACCCTGTTCCGGCACCCTGCCAGAGGGGGGATCCCTCACCGGTTGCCATGTTCATCATCCCGGCGCTCTCCATGACGAGGAGGGAGTAGTTCACCCTCGGGGCTGAGGGTATGTACTAGTAGCTATGTGTTTGATCTCTCTCTCTCTCGTGTTCTTGATTTGACACGATCTTGATGTATCGCGAGCTTTGCTATTATAGTTGGATCTTATGATGTTTCTCCCCCTCTACTCTTTTGTAATGGATTGATTTTTCCCTTTGAAGTTATCTTGTCAGATTGAGTCTTTAAGGATTTGAGAACACTTGATGTATGTCTTGCCTTGCTTATCTGTGGTGACAATGGGATATTCACGTGATCTACTTGATGTATGTTTTGGTGATCAACTTGCGGGTTCCGTGACCTTGGGAATCTATGCATAGGGGTTGGCACATGTTTTTGTCTTGACTCTTTGGTAGAAACTTTGGGGAACTCTTTGAAGTACTTTGTGTTGGTTGAATAGATGAATCTGAGATTGTGTGATGCATATCGTATAATCATGCCCACAGATACTTGAGGTGACAATGGAGTATCTAGGTGACATTAGGGTTTTGGTTGATTTGTGTCTTAAGGTGTTATTCTAGTATGAACTCTATGATAGATCAAACGGAAAGAACAGCTTCATGTTATTTTACTATGGATTCTTGAATAGATAGATCAAAAAGGATAACTTTGAGGTGGTTTCGTACCCTACCATAATCTCTTCGTTTGCTCTCTGCTATTAGTGACTTTGGAGTGACTCTTTGTTGCATGTTAAGGAATAGTTATATGATCCAGTTGTGTTATTGTTGTTGAGAGAACTTGCACTAGTGAAAGTATGAACCTTAGGCCTTGTTTCCTAGCATTGCAATACCGTTTATGCTCACTTTTACCACTTGTTACCTTGCTGTTTTTATAATTTTAGATTACAAATACCTTTATCTACCATCCATATTGCACTTGTATCACCATCTCTTCGCCGAACTAGTGCAGCTATACAATTTACCATTGTATTGGGTGTGTTGGGGACACAAGAGACTCTTTGTTATTTGGTTGCAGGGTTGCTTGAGAGAGACCATCTTCATCCTACGCCTCCTACAGATTGATAAACTGTGACACCCCAAAATTTTAACCTTGTTTTATTAATTAAAATTTTGCCTAGAAACTAAAACTTATATTTTCTGTGTTTCCTTCTGATTTCAGAACCACTCTTTTCTTTATTATTATGGAGTTTTACCCCAAGTGAAATCTTTTCAATCATTGTTGGACTTATTTTTCCCTCTCAAATAAAACAATTCTTTATGAGTGGGATTATTTGCATAATTTTTCCCTGATGCCTTATTTCTTGAAAAATGATTTTTCTAAGCTTCAAGGCCTCTTTTACACTACAACCATTTGATAAATTTATTTAAAAATTCCACCAATATTTGGAGAGGTCATGTGATGTTTTTAAAACACTTTTATGCAAATATATATATTCTATTCCTTGGATATTTTGAGTTCTACACCAAGTTTACAAATCTGGTCCAGAGGACAGTTTTGCACTACAACCTATTTAAATATTTCTTTAAAACTTCTACCAAAATTTTGGGATGTCAGTGGTAGCATGCCGTCCAACTTTATGCAAAAACCTAGTGATGTTCTTTGGAAAATTTGAGTGTAACAACCTCTTTTTCATTCTGGTCCAGCCTTGTGTTTTCTACCGCAACCCTATTTATTTTTGCTCTAGTGACCTTGTGCTTTCTCCTGCTTGTAGTCAACCCTGCAAAACCCCTAAAGTCCAGGAGCATGCACCCTTTGGGACATTTTTGGTTCATGTAATGATGCCATTTGCCTTCTGTCCAGAATTGAAGTTTTGCAAAACTTGCACTAGCAAGTTTCTTCTTTTGACAAACTAACCTCACCACCCTCTCTTGCATCTAAAGAGACCCCACTCTGGAAGTTTTGACCACCCCAAGTACTTCCTAGGTGCCTCTGGCATTTTGTCGAACACCCTGTGTGCATGAACAGATTTGGCATGGTTGAAGGTTTTGTGTTGTGAACTTTTCCCTTGCCCCAAACCAAGTTGTCCAGTAGCCTTCTGCATGTCTCTAACCTAGTCATGTGGATTTGCAGTGGCTCTCTAGCAACCTTAGATGCCCTAGCATTTTGTCGAGCACGTCCCGTGCCTGCTCTAGGCGCGAGCAGAGCACGCGTTTTGCACGTGCCGCGCCCGAGCCGCCACGTTGCGCCCCTGGTTTTGCCCACACCACAGAGCCGCGCCACGCACTCTCCCTCTCACCAGAACACACCAAGCAGCCCTGGTGCCCTGCAGCACCGTCGTCAGAGCCCTTGGCGGCACGCCGGCGTCCGCAGCGCGTCTCTGCCAGGTCGGTGTCCCCCAAGCCACAGCCGCTCGCCACCTGCCCCTAGAACAGCTCAGCCTCATCCTCTCGCGTGTCCTCTAGCTCTCGTCGCCGCCACGACGCCTGCCACTACAGAGAGGCGGTTCACCGGCGAACTTATCCACGGCCGCCGCAAACCGACCTCGTTGCGCTATATAAGAGGCCTCCGAGCACGTTCCGTTCCACAGGCAGCCTCATAATGCACCCCTAATTCTCCCGTGGTAGCCAATCGACCCGGGAAGGTCTTCTTCCCCATCTCCGGCAACCGCAGCCGCCGCCACTGCCCCAGCCATTCCGGCGCCACCAGAGCCTCCCCCTTTCCACTCTCTTCACCAGGAGCTTCCTCTCCCCCTCGTGAATCCATCCCCTTGCTCGATTTTGATCGGGACTCACTGCGGGAGAAAAATCACTTTGCCCGACAATCACCGTCCGCTGCGAAGCTCACCACCGGCAGCTCCGTCCACCCCAGAGATCGTATCGACCACCGGAGTGACCGTCTCGATCCCCTGAACCCGCGGATGGCCTCCGTTTCCTGAATGGTGCCGCCATTTGCCGGCGAGCATCGCCGGAGCTCCGCCCCTGTTCGGTCGGAGGAGGCGACGCGCGCGTGGACTGGTCAAACCTGACCAGTGGGCCAGGCGGGTCCATTGTCAGTGACCCAGTGGCGATCGACGCAGGCATAAGTGGAAACGTATTTTTAGAATACGCCTTCGACGTGGTCAGTTCGAATCGTTTTCCTTTTATTCTGTTTTATTTTTTTGAACATATTTTGACCACAGCTTTGACTGCCTATAACTTTTTAATGATAACTCCAAATGAATTGATTCCTTTTCCCACCTCTCTCAAATTTAATCTAGTTTATTTTAAGATTTATTTGAAAAAAAATTCAAAACAACTTTTTGTGCTATTTTGAATTTGTGTGTTAATTCAAATTTATTTAAAATAGGACTTTGGAGAGAGAAAAGAAAACTTTCAAAAGTTTTGGAGTGCACCCTGCCTTTCCACACCTTGAAGGCAAGCATTCTGAACCCTGGCATAATATTTTGCATGCGTTGTTTGACACGATTATGACACCACCTCAGTACTTAGTATTCGTTATTTTATGTCGTGATATGATCATTTGCATGAATGCTTATTGGAGATTTCCTTGCTATTGGAAATGGACATGCTTGTGATAGTGATCATCCTCGTATGCCTTTCGTGCCTACCGGAAGGAAAACGGGAAAGTATCTGTCGTGGGTAGACCCGAGCTTGTCCCTAGTTCCTCGTCGAGACGAGTGTGTCCGACATGGCATGAGGGGTATGATGAGTGGTGATTCTGTCTGTTGGATGAAATATATTCGTTATGCTAATCATGCAGAGAATACTTAAAACCTCCTGAGTCGACCATAGATCGAGTCTTGTTCCAGTAACCCCCATACTTGTTTCGTACTACCACTCGTCTCTACAACAAGTAGGGTACGGTTCAGTAAGTCGTTAACCACTTTCTAGCACACACCGTACAGAGAGGCCATGGTGGAAGATACCGGTTGTAGCTGGTAGGCAGGCCACCTGGTTCGGGGGCATGGGTGTTTCTGGTTGAGACCGAGAGGGGAGGCCACCCCTTAGAGCGCGTGATATAAATTTGATCCCATGCTACGCGAGGTTGTAGCCTCCCCACTTAGAGTTTTGCTTGACAGGCGTCGTGGGTGATTCCAGACACCGGTAAGTTAAGCTGGTGTGTGCAAGTTAGGTGTGTTTTCAACTAAAAGGACGTAGACGGAATTAGTCCCGATGGACTAAAGGAATCCGTTACTCGTGGGTAAAGAGTACACCCTCTGTAGAGATTAAAACCTATTCGAATAGCCGTGTCCATGGTTAAGGATTACAGTCTGGGATGGGTCAAGTGTCGGTCTTAGTGTCGGTCTTCGGAGGAGAAACTGTTAAACCAGAACTGGGATCACGACTTGAGACTTATGATGATTATGATTATTATTACTATGGACTAATCCCTTTATATTATTTGAAGTATTGTGTATCCCTGGGACAGTTTTACCTCCTGGATATTCACTGTGATTATTTGTAAGCCCTTTATGTGGTGTCGCTGAGACACCTGACTGTGGCATGCTTGTCATTTATTTACCTTATAAGCCCTTTATGCGGTGTCGCTGAGACGCCCGACTGTGGCATTGCTTGTTATTTATTTACTTTATTAAGCCCTTTATGCGGTGTCACTGAGACGCCCGACTGTGGTATGCTTGTTATTTATTTTATAAGCCCTTTATGCGGTGTCGCTGAGACGCCCGACTGTGGCATGCTTGTTATTTATTTTATAAGCCCTTTATGCGGTGTCGCTGAGACGCCCGACTGTGGCATGCTTGTTATTTATTTTATAAGCCCTTTATGTGGTGTCGCTCAGACGCCCGACTGAGGCATTTCTCTTTATTTACTAATCTTTCGAGGCGTCGCTTCAGACACCCGATCGGTGCATTTTATTATTAATATGTTATTGCATATTCATAAATAACCTGCTTGCATGCATCAGAGTTTTTATTATCTTTTGTGACTGACGTCATGAACATAAAATATTTCAGAACATCGTTGTTATATTATACCCGTGTTCATAATGTTTGCGAGTACATTCAAAGTACTCACTGGCTTGTCCCTGGCTATTGTCTTGGCCAGATTTCTTGCGCGGAGAGGAGCGACCGTGATGACAGCCCGGAACCTAAGCAATGGTGATAGCAGTCTCGCGAAGATAGGAGTTAACCTGGTCAGATGTTCCTGTGGGAAATGGAGTCCCATAGACGCTGATGATTCACAACCCGCTTCCGCCATCAACCACTAGAAACCATTTGTTGTACTCACAGGCCATGATGGTCTTGTACTACATATTTTGTATTTTTTCTTGGAGTTCTGTAACAAGTTGGTGCCTCATCAGCTAACAGTAATCCTGGGGCTGGTGAGCACAAAGGCCATTTTCTGGGAAATTATGTTGGGGAACGTTGCAGAAAATAAAATTTTTCCTACGATTTCACCAAGATCCATCTATGAGTTCATCTAAGCAAGGAGTCATGGGAGAGATGCATCTACATACCACTTTGTAGATCGCGTGCAGAAGCGTTCGAGAGAACGGTGATGATGGAGTCGTACTCACCGTGATTCAAATCACCGATGACCAAGTGCCGAACGGACATCACCTCCGCGTTCAACACACGTACGGAGCGGATGACGTCTCCTCCTTCTTGATCCAGCAAGGGGGAAGGAGAGGTTGATGATGATCTAGCAGCACAACGGCGTGGTGGTGGATGCAGCAGAACTCCGGCAGGGCTTCGCCAAGCTGCTGCGGGAGGAGGACGAGGTGTAGCAGGGGAGGGAGGCGCCAATGCACAGGGTGTGGCTGCCCTCCCCCCTGCCCTCCTTTATATAGGCCCCCAAGGGGGGGCGCCGGCCCTGGGAGATGCAATCTCCCAAGGGGGCGGCGGCCAGGGGGGTGGAGTGCCCCCCAAGGCAAGTGGTGCGCCCCCCCCCCCACCTAGGGTTTCCAACCCTAGGCGCAGGGGGCCCCAAGGGGGGCGCACCAGCCCACTAGGGGCTGGTTCCCCTCCCACTTCAGCCCACAGGGCCCTCCGGGATAGGTGGCCCCACCCGGTGGACCCCCGAGACCCTTCTAGTGGTCCCGGTACAATACCGGGTGACCCCGAAACTTTCCCGATGGCCGAAACAGCACTTCCTATATATAATTCTTTACCTCCATACCATTCCGGAGCTCCTCGTGACGTTCGGGATCTCATCCGGGACTCCGAACAACATTTGGTTTGCTGCATACTCATATTCATACAACCCTAGCGTCACCGAACCTTAAGTGTGTAGACCCTACGGGTTCGGGAGACATGCAGACATGACCGAGACGGCTCTCCGGTCAATAACCAACAGCGGGATCTGGATACCCATGTTGGCTCCCACATACTCCTCGATGATCTCATCGGATGAACCATGATGTCGAGGATTCAAGCAACCCCGTATACTATTCCCTTTGTCAGACGGTATGTTACTTGCCCGAGACTCGATCGTCGGTGTCCCAATACCTCGTTCAGTCTCGTTACCGGCAAGTCACTTTACTCGTACCATAATGCATGATCCCATGACCAGACACTTGGTCACTTTGAGCTCATTATGATGATGCACTACTGAGTGGACCTAGTGATACCTCTCCGTTATACGGAGTGACAAATCCTAGTCTCGATCCGTGTCAACCCAACAGACACTTTCGGAGATACCTGTAGTGCACCTTTATAGTCACCCAGTTACGTCGTGACGTTTGGTACACCCAAAGCACTCCTACGGTATCCGGGAGTTACACGATCTCATGGTCTAAGGAAGAGATACTTGACATTGGAAAAGCTCTAGCAAAACGAACTACATGATCTTGTGCTATGCCTAGGATTGGGTCTTGTCCATCACATCATTCTCCTAATGATGTGATCCCGTTGTCAATGACATCTAATGTCCATAGTCAGGAAACCATGACTATCTGTTGACCAACAAGCTAGTCAACTAGAGGCTTACTAGGGACATATTATGGTCTATGTATTCACACGTGCATTACGATTTCCGGATAATACAATTATAGCATGAATAAAGACAATTATCATGAACAAGGAAATATAATAATAGTCCTTTTATTATTGCCTCTAGGGCATATTTCCAACAGTCTCCCACTTGCACTAGAGTCAATAGTCTAGTTACATTGTGATGAATCGAACACCCATAGAGTTCTGGTGTTGATCATGTTTTGCTCGCGAGAGAGGTTTAGTCAACGGATCTGCGACATTCAGATCCGTATGTACTTTGCAAATATCTATGTCTCCATATTGAACATTTTCACGGATGGAGTTGAAGCGACGCTTGATGTGCCTGGTCTTCTTGTGAAACCTGGGCTCCTTGGCAAGGGCAATAGCTCCAGTGTTGTCACAGAAGAGTTTGATCGGCCCCGACGCATTGGGTATGACTCCTAGGTCGGTGATGAACTCCTTCGCACAAATTGCTTCATGCGCTGCCTCCGAGGCTGCCATGTACTCCACTTCACATGTAGATCCCGCCACGACGCTCTGCTTGCAGCTGCACCAGCTTACTGCTCCACCATTCAACATATACACGTATCCGGTTTGTGACTTAGAGTCATCCAGATCTGTGTCGAAGCTAGCATCGACGTAACCCTTTACGACGAGCTCTTCGTCACCTCCATAAACGAGAAACATGTCCTTTGTCCTTTTCAGGTACTTCAGGATATTCTTGACCGCTGTCTAGTGTTCCTTCCCGGGATTACTTTGGTACCTTCCTACCAAACTTACGACAAGGTTTACATCAGGTCTGGTACACAGCATGGCATACATAATAGATCCTATGGCTGAGGCATAGGGGATGACGCTCATCTCTTCTTTATCTTTTGCCGTGGTCGGGCATTGAGCCGAGCTCAATCTCATACCTCGCAGTATAGGCAAGAACCCTTTCTTGGACTGATCCATTTTGAACTTCTTCAAAATCTTATCAAGGTATGTGCTTTGTGAAAGACCTATGAGGCGTCTCGATCTATCCCTATAGATCTTGATGCCTAATATGTAAGCAGCTTCTCCAAGGTCCTTCATTGAAAAACACTTATTCAAGTAGGCCTTAATGCTGTCCAAGAATTCTATATCATTTCCCATCAAAAGTATGTCATCTACATATAATATGAGAAATGCTACAGAGCTCCCACTCACTTTCTTGTAAACGCAGGCTTCTCCATAAGTTTGCATAAACCCAAACGCTTTGATCATCTCATCAAAGCGAATGTTCCAACTCTGAGATGCTTGCACCAGCCCATAAATGGATCGCTGGAGCTTGCACACTTTGTTAGCATTCTTAGGATCGACAAAACCTTCCGGCTGCATCATATACAACTCTTCCTTAAGATAACCGTTAAGGAATGCCGTTTTGACGTCCATCTGCCATATCTCATAATCATAGTATGCAGCAATTGCTAACATGATTCGGACGGACTTAAGCTTCGCTACAGGAGAGAAAGTCTCATCGTAGTCAATCCCTTGAACTTGCCGATAACCCTTAGCGACAAGTCGAGCTTTATAGATGGTGACATTACCATCCGCGTCCGTCTTCTTCTTAAAGATCCATTTGTTTTCTATCGCTCGCCGATCATCGAGCAAGTCAGTCAAAGTCCATACTTTGTTTTCATACATGGATTCTATCTCGGATTGCGTGGCTTCTAGCCATTTGTTGGAATCTGGGCCCGCCATCGCTTCTTCATAGTTCGAAGCTTCACCGTTGTCTAACAACATGATTTCCAGGACAGGGTTGCCATACCACTCTGGTGTGGAACGTGTCCTTGTGGACCTACGAAGTTCAGTAGCAACTTGATCAGAAGTACCTTGATCATCATCATTAATTTCCTCTCCAGTCGGTGTAGGCACCACAGGAACGTTTTCCTGAGCTACACTACTTTCCGGTTCAAGAGGTAGTACTTCATCGAGTTCTACTTTCCTCCCACTTACTCCTTTCGAGAGAAACTCTTTTTCCAGAAAGGATCCGTTCTTGGCAACAAAGATCTTGCCCTCGGATCTTAAGTAGAAGGTATACCCAATGGTTTCCTTAGGGTATCCTATGAAGACGCATTTTTCCGACTTGGGTTCGAGCTTTGCAGGTTGAAGTTTCTTGACATAAGCATCGCATCCCCAAACTTTTAGGAACGACAGCTTAGGTTTCTTCCCAAACCATAATTCATACGGTGTCGTCTCAACGGATTTAGACGGTGCCCTATTTAAAGTGAATGTAGCTGTCTCTAGAGCGTATCCCCAAAATGATAGCGGTAAATCGGTAAGAGACATCATAGATCGCACAATATCCAATAGAGTGCGATTACGACGTTTGGACACAATGTTACGCTGAGGTGTTCCAGGCGGCGTGAGTTGTGAAACGATTCCACATTTTCTTAAGTGTGTACCAAATTTGTGACTTAAATATTCTCCTCCACGATCCAATCGTAAGAATTTTATCTTTCGGTCACGTTGATTCTCTACTTCATTCTGAAATTCCTTGAACTTTTCAAAGGTCTCTGACTTGTGTTTCATCAAGTAGACATACCCATATCTACTCAAGTCATCAGTGAGAGTGAGAACATAACGATATCCTCCGCGAGCCTCAACGCTCATTGGACCACACACATCAGTATGTATGATTTCCAATAAGTTGGTTGCTCGCTCCATTGTTCCGGAGAACGGGGTCTTGGTCATTTTGCCCATGAGGCATGGTTCGCATGTGTCAAATGATTTATAATCTAGAGATGCTAAAAGTCCATCAACATGGAGCTTCTTCATGCGTTTGACACCAATGTGACCAAGGCGGCAGTGCCACAAGTATGTGGGACTATCATTATCAACTTTACATCTTTTAGTATTCACACTATGAATATGTGTAACATTACGTTCGAGATTCATTAAGAATAAACCATTGACCATCGGGGCATGACCATAAAACATATCTCTCATATAAATAGAACAACCATTATTCTCGAATTTAAATGAGTAGCCATCTCGTATCAAACGAGATCCAGATACAATGTTCATGCTCAAACTTGGCACTAAATAACAATTATTGAGGTTTAAAACTAATCCCGTAGGTAAATGTAGAGGTAGCGTGCCGACGGCGATCACATCGACCTTGGAACCATTCCTGACGCGCATCGTCACCTCGTCCTTCGCCAGTCTCCGCTTATTCCGCAGCTCCTGCTGTGAGTTACAAATATGAGCAACGGCACCGGTATCAAATACCCAGGAGTTACTACGAGTATCGATAAGGTAAACATCAATTACATGTATATCAAATATACCTTTAGTGTTGCCGGCCTTCTTATCCGCTAAGTATTTGGGGCAGTTCCGCTTCCAGTGACCCTTCCCTTTGCAATAAAAGCACTCAGTCTCAGGCTTGGGTCCATTCTTTGACTTCTTCCCGGCAACTGGCTTACCGGGCGCGGCAACATCTTTGCCGTCCTTCTTGAACTTAGTGGTCTTATTGACCATCAACACTTGATGTTCTTTCTTGATTTCAACCTCTGCTGACTTCAGCATTGAAAATACTTCAGGAATGGTCTTCACCATCCCCTGCATATTGTAGTTCAACACAAAGCTCTTGTAGCTCGGTGGGAGCGACTGAAGGATTCTGTCAATGACCGCCTCGTCCAGGAGGTTGATCTCCAGCTGGGACAGGCGGTTGTGCAACCCAGACATTTTGAGTATGTGCTCACTGACAGAACTGTTTTCCTCCATCTTACAACTATATAACTTGTCGGAGACTTCATATCTCTCGACCCGGGCATGAGCTTGGAAAACCATTTTCAGCTCCTCGAACATCTCATATGCTTCGTGTTTCTCAAAACGCTTTTGGAGCCCCGGTTCTAAGCTGTAAAGCATGCCGCACTGAACGAGGGAGTAATCATCAGCACATGATTGCCAAGTGTTCATAACGTCTTGGTTCTCTGGGATGGGTGCTTCACCTAGCGGTGCATCTAGGACATAATCTTTCTTGGCTGCTATGAGGATGATCCTCAGGTTCCGGACCCAGTCCGAATAGTTGCTGCCATCATCTTTCAGCTTGGTTTTCTCTAGGAACGCGTTGAAGTTCATGTTGACATGAGCGTTGGCCATTTGATCTACAAGACATATTTTGCAAAAGTTTTAGACTAAGTTCATGATAATTAAGTTCATCTAATCAAATTATTTAATGAACTCCCACTCAGATTAGACATCCCTCTAGTCATCTAAGTGTTACACGATTCGAGTCGACTAGGCCGTGTCCGATCATCACGTGAGACGGACTAGTCATCATCGGTGAACATCTCCATGTTGATCGTATCTTCCATACGACTCATGTTCGACCTTTCGGTCTCTGTGTTCCGAGGCCATGTCTGTACATGCTAGGCTCGTCAAGTTAACCCTAAGTGTTCTGCATGTGTAAATCTGTCTTACACCCGTTGTATGTGAACGTAAGGATCTATCACACCCGATCATCACATGGTGCTTCGAAACGACGAACTTTAGCAATGGTGCACAGTTAGGGGGAACACTTTCTTGAAATTATTATAAGGGATCATCTTATTTACTACCGCCGTTCTAAGTAAACAAGATGCATAAAACATAATAAAACATCACATGCAATTATATAGTAGTGACATGATATGGCCAATATCATATAGCTCCTTCGATCTCCATCTTCGGGGCTCCATGATCATCTTCGTCACCGGCATGACACCATGATCTCCATCATCATGATCTCCATCATTGTGTCTTCATGAAGTTGTCACGCCAATGACTACTCCTACTTCTATGGCTAACGCGTTTAGCAATAAAGTAAAGTAATTTACATGGCGTTCTTCAATGACACGCAGGTCATACAAAAAATAAAGACAACTCCTATGGCTCCTGCCGGTTGTCATACTCATCGACATGCAAGTCGTGATTCCTATTACAAGAACATGATCTCATACATCACAATATATCATTCATCATTCATCACAACTTCTGGCCATATCACATCACATGACAATTGCTGCAAAAACAAGTTAGACGTCCTCTAATTGTTGTTGCATCTTTTACGTGGCTGCAATTGGGTTCTAGCAAGAACGTTTTCTTACCTACGAATAACCACAACGTGATTTTGTCAACTTCTATTTACCCTTCATAAGGACCCTTTTCATCTAATCCGCTCCAACTAAAGTAGGAGAGACAGACACCCGCTAGCCACCTTATGCAACTAGTGCATGTCAGTCGGTGGAACCTGTCTCACGTAAGCGTACGTGTAAGGTCGGTCCGGGCCGCTTCATCCCACAATACCGCTGAAGCAAGAAAAGACTAGTAGCGGCAAGCAAGTTGACAAGATCTACGCCCACAACAAAATTGTGTTCTACTCGTGCAATAGAGAACTACGCATAGACCTAGCTCATGATGCCACTGTTGGGGAACGTTGCAGAAAATAAAAATTTTCCTACGGTTTGACAAAGATCCATCTATGAGTTCATCTAAGCAACGAGTCATGGGAGAGATGCATCTACATACCACTATGTAGATCGCGTGCGGAAGCGTTCGAGAGAACGATGATGATGGAGTCGTACTCGCCGTGATTCAAATCACCGATGACCAAGTGCCGAACGGACAGCACCTCCGCGTTCAACACACGTACGGTGCGGATGACGTCTCCTCCTTCTTAATCCAGCAAGGGGGAAGGATAGGTTGATGATGATCCAGCAGCACAACGGCGTGGTGGTGGATGCAGCAGAACTCCGGCAGGGCTTCGCCAAGCTGCTGCGGGAGGAGGACGAGGTGTAGCAGGGGGAGGGAGGCGCCAATGCACAGGGTGCGGCTGCCCTCCCCCCTGCCCTACTTTATATAGGCCCCCAAGGGGGGGCGCCGGCCCTGGGAGATGCAATCTCCCAAGGGGGCGGCGGCCAAGGGGGGTGGAGTGCCCCCCAAGGCAAGTGGTGCACCCCCCACCTAGGGTTTCCAACCCTAGGCGCAGGGGGGCCCAAGGGGGGCGCACCAGCCCACTAGGGTCTGGTTCCCCTCCCACTTCAGCCCACGGGGCCATCCGGGATAGGTGGCCCCACCCGGTGGACCCCCGGGACCCTTCCGGTGGTCCCGGTACAATACCGGGTGACCCCGAAACTTTCCTGATGGCCGAAACAGCACTTCCTATATATAATTCTTTACCTCTGGACCATTCCGGAACTCCTCGTGACGTCCGGGATCTCATCTGGGACTCCAAACAACATTCGGTTTGCTGCATACTCATATTCATACAACCCTAGCATCACCGAACCTTAAGTGTGTAGACCCTACGGGTTCGGGAGACATGCAGACATGACCGAGACGGCTCTCCGGTCAATAACCAACAGCAGGATCTGGATACCCATGTTGGCTCCCACATACTCCTCGATGATCTCATCGGATGAACCACGATGTCGAGGATTCAAGCAACCCCGTATACTATTCCCTTTGTCAAACGGTATGTTACTTGCCCGAGACTCGATCGTCGGTATCCCAATACCTCATCCAGTCTCGTTACCGGCAAGTCACTTTACTCGTACCGTAATGCATGATCCCGTGACCAGCCACTTGGTCACTTTGAGCTCATTATGATGATGCACTACCGAGTGGGCCCAGTGATACCTCTCCGTTATACGGAGTGACAAATCCCAGTCTCGATCCGTGTCAACCCAACAGACACTTTCGGAGATACCTGTAGTGCACCTTTATAGTCACCCAGTTACGTTGTGATGTTTGGTACACCCAAAGCACTCCTACGGTATCCGGGAGTTACATGATCTCATGGTCTAAGGAAGAGATACTTGACATTGGAAAAGCTCTAGCAAAACGAACTACACGATCTTGTGCTATGCTTAGGATTGGGTCTTGTCCATCACATCATTCTCCTAATGATGTGATCCCATTGTCAATGACATCTAATGTCCATAGTCAGGAAACCATGACTATCTGTTGACCAACGAGCTAGTCAACTAGAGGCTTACTAGGGACATATTATGGTCTATGTATTCACACGTGTATTACGATTTCCGGATAATACAATTATAGCATGAATAAAGACAATTATCATGAACAAGGAAATATAATAATAATCCTTTTATTATTGCCTCTAGGGCATATTTCCAACAAATTAATACCCAGAAAACTAGTCGCCACATAAACCTTAGGTCATCCACTTGAGGGAAATTTGCTACTGTCCTACAAACCTCTGCACTTGGAGGCCCAACAACGTCTGCAAGAAGAAGGTTGTGTAGTAGACATTACCTCCTCTCCCAAGGCCATGGATAACACCGAGGTGTTGTCCCAAAGGAACCCAGGCCAGGGAGAGACTCAGGAGACCGTCAGGGCGGCGCCGGAGGGTAAAACCTTGGCAGTCGAACACATGGGGGAGCAAACCCCCATGGATACTGATGATGGGGGCCATATCAAGTTCGGCCCCCAGCCGAATACAATTCTGGAGACCCAAACGACTCCGGAATTAGGCGAGCAACCTCCTTCAAAGGAAGGGGGTGCGCCTATTCCACCGGTGACCTCTGTCCACCCAGAGGCACCGGATACTTTGCTGGAGGCGCTGCAAGGCGCTTCCATCATTGAGGAACACCGTACCCTTATGGGCACGGTGATTGAGAAGATTCAGTCCGTGAAAAGCAGGCTGACCGAAGCCTGCACAATCCTTCTAACAGGCTTTGAGGTAAGCAATGAAAATAAATATAAAAATAATGTCACAACACAGACACTAGCCCCTGATACACTGTCCGGTGTTCGAAAAGAAAAAGCCGGACAGAGGATCAAATAAGTTTCACAGGAGACTAACTATAAAATGTCTATGTGAGTAAGCAGACGTCGTTATTGGCTGCAACCTCCCATGCTGCTGAGGTCTCGGGACTGAAGTAGAGTCTGGAGCGGGCCGAAGAAGAGCTCAGCCACGTAAAGAAACAACTGGAGGATAACCAAGGTATGAAATAACCTTGTCTTCAATAAGGATGAATAATTTACTTTGACTAAAAAATGTCATGATATTTATTAGGAGCGGCGACCAAGGTCGAGGCTCTCATGAAGACGCTAGCCGAGGCCGAGGAGAAGGCGGCCAAGGAGCTGGCCACTCGTGAAAAGCACGAGGCCAGTGAGGGATTCCTGGATTAGGGGGTCCTCAGACAGCCGGACTATATACTTTGGCCGGACTATTGGACTATGGAGATAAAAGATTGAAGACTTCGTCCCGTGTCCGGATGGGACTCTCCTTGACGTGGAAGGCAAGCTTGGCAATTCGGATATGTAGATCTCCTTCTCTGTAACCAACTCTGTGTAACCCTAGCCCCCTCTGGTGTCTATTTAAACCGGAGGGTTTAGTCCGTAGGACAAGAACAACAATCATAATCATAGGCTAGCTTCTAGGGTTTAGCCTCTACGATCTCATGGTAGATCAACTCTTGTAATACTCATGTTATCAAGATCAATCAAGCAGGAAGTAGGGTATTACCTCCATCAAGAGGGCCCAAACCTGGGTAAACATCGTGCCCCCGGCCTCCTATTATCATTAGCCTTAGACGCACAGTTCGGGACCCCCTACCCGAGATCCGCCGATTTTGACACCAACATTGCTGCTTTCATTGAGAGTTCGACTGTGTCGTCGCGATAAGGCTTGATGGCTCCTTCAATCATCAGCAACGATGCGGTCCAGGGTGAGACTTTTCTCCCGGGACATATCTTCGTATTCGGCGGCTGATACGTCTCGAACGTATCTATAATTTTTGATTGTTCCATGCTATTATATTACCTGTTTTGGATGTTTATGGGCTTTATTTTATACATTTATATCATTTTTGGGACTAACCTACTAACCGGAGGCCCAGCCCGTATTGTTGTTTTTTTTGCCTATTTCAGTATTTCAAAGAAAAGGAAAATCAAATGGAGTCCAAACGGAATGAAACCTTCGGGAGCGTGATTTTTGGAACGAACGTGATCCGGAGGACTTGGAGTGCAAGTCAAGAAGCAGTCGAGGCAGCCAGGAGATAGGAGGGCGCGCCCCTTGTCTCTTGGGCCCCTCGAGCGGCCACCGACGTACTTCTTCCTCCTATATAAGCCTATGTACCCCGAAAACATCCAGGGAGCCACCGAAGAAATATTTCCGCCACCATAACCTTCTGTATCCGCGAGATCCCATCTTGGAGCCGTCGCCAGCGTTCTGCCGGAGGGGGAATCCACCATGGAGGGCTTCTACATCAACACCATAGCCCTTCCGATGAGTTGTGAGTAGTTTATCACAGACCTTTGGGTCCATAGTTATTAGCTAGATGGCTTCTTCTCTCTTTTTGGATCTCAATACAATGTTCTCCCCCTCTCTTGTGGAGATCTATTAGATGTAAACTCTTTTTGCCGTGTGTTTGTCGAGATCCGATGAATTGTGGGTTTATGATCAAGTTTATCTATGAATAATATCTGAATCTTCTTTGAATTCTTTTATGTATGATTGTGTTATCTTTGCAAGTCTCTTCGAATTATCGGTTTGGTTTGGCCTACTAGATTGATCTTTCTTGCCATGGGAGAAGTGCTTAGCTTTGGGTTCAATCTCGCGGTGTCCTTACCCAGTGACAGAAAGGGTTGCAAGGCACATATTGTATTGTTGCCACTGAGGATAAAAAGATGGTGTTTATATCATATTGCTTGAGTTTATCCCTCTACATCATGTCATCTTTCTTAAAGCGTTACTTTGTTCTTATGAACTTAATACTCTAGATGCATGCTGGATAGTGGTCGATGTGTGGAGTAACAGTAGTAGATGCAGGCAGGAGTCGGTCTACTTGTCACGGACGTGATGCCTATATACATGATCATGCCTAGGTAATCTCATAATTATTCGCTTTTCTATCAATTGCTCGATAGTAATTTGTTCACCCACCGTAATACTTATGCTATCTTGAGAGAAGCCTCTAGTGAAACCTATGGCCCCCGGGTCTATCTTTTATCATATAAGCTTTCAATCTACTTTTATTTGCATCTTTAATTTTTGCATCTATATCATAAAATACCAAAAATATATTTATCTTATCATATTATCTCTATCAGATCTCACTTTCGCAAGTGGCCGTGAAGGGATTGACAACCCCTTTATCGCGTTGGTTGCAATTTCTTTGTTTGTTTGTGTAGGTTCGTGGGACTTGTGAGGAGCCTCATACTGGATTGATACCTTGGTTCTCAAAAACTGAGGGAAATACTTATGCTACTGTGCTGCATCACCCTTTCCTCTTCAAGGAAAACCAACGCAAGCTCAAGACGTAGCAAGAATGATTTCTGGCGCCTCTGCCGGGGAGGTCTTCGCTCAAGTCAAGACATACCAAGTACCCATCACAAACTCATCTCCCTCGCATTTACATTATTTGCCATTTGCCTCTCGTTTTCCTCTCCCCCACTTCACCCTTGCCGTTTTATTCGCCCTCTCTTTCCCAATCTCCTCTCTTTTCCGCTTGCCTTCTTCTCTCTCTCTCTCTTTCGCTTGCCTTTTTCTGTTTGTTCGTGTGTTAGATCGTCTGCCTTGTCATTATGGCTAGTCCTCCCATCCTTGTTATTACTCTCGAACATGAAATTCTCAATTTTAAGCAAAGGGAGGGAGAAAATTTAAAAGATGCTTTGCATAGAATTTGCAATGCTCAAAATAAATCCACTAGGAAGCTTTCTACTTCCGTTCTTCTTCGCAATTTTTATGTAGGCATTACTCCTTGGAATAGATGCATTCTTGATACTGTTACCGGAGGGGATTTCTTGAGTAGCCATACGTTTGATGCTTATAATGCTATGTTAGATTTGTTTGGCCCACCACCTCTTTTGGTTAATGGAACTGTTTTAACTTTAGAACATGTGATGCAACGACTTGATATTATTGAAAATAAAATTGCCACTGTTGAGTTGATTGAAAATTTGGATAAAAAGATTCATAATCAGATTACCCAATACAGATCTAGGGTTGGAGTTACTTTGGAAAATCTTAAAGAGAAAGAACCTATAGTTAATGAAAAAATAGATCTAGATTCTACAAGAATCCGTAAACTTGAGGATATCATTACTAACTTAGGTTCCGCGTTTTCTTCCATAAAAAACACTCCAAAACCCCCTACCAAAACTACCAAGCTTATTTATGTTCCTAAAAATAAGGTTGAATCTTCTAGTAAGGGAGACGCGGATCTCAAATCCATAAGTGTTCATCCCAATTGTCTCTCTATCATTAAGGAACCTTTTGCTACGAATGAATTTCTTGAATTTTTGCCTAAAAATTTAATCATTGCTAAAAAGGGAGAAACCCCTAAAAATTATAAGTGCTCTATTGATGAATCAAGTGCCAAAAATGGCACTACTTAGATCTATCTTCGCTTTTATGCCTAGCTAGGGGCGTTAAACGATAGCGCTAGTTGGGAGGCAACCCAATTTTCTTTCCGTTTTTTGTTTTTGTTCCTGTTTACTAATAAATTTACATCCACTTTCTGTTTAGATGTGTTTTCATGTTTTATTTAGTGTTTGTGGCAAGTAGAACGTATAGGATAACCTATGATATGAGTTAATTTGATTCTGCTGAAAAACAGAAACTTTGCACTCACGAGATAAAATTCAATAAATCACAGAAACGAGATTTTGCATTGATTCTTTTTGCTTCTATTTAATAAACAAAATTTTTAGGACGTCCTATTTTTGTAGAATTTTTAATGTTCCAGAAGTTTGCGTTAGCTACATATTGCTACAGACTATTCTGTTTTTGACAGATTCTGTTTTCGTGTGTTGTTTGCTTATTTTGATGCATCTATGGCTAGTATTAAGTGGTATGAACCATAGAGAACTTGGAATACTGTAGGTTTAACACCAATATAAATAAAGAATGAGTTCATTACAGTACCTTATGTGGTGGTTTTGTTTTCTTTCACTAACGGAGCTTATGAGATTTCCTGTTGAGTTTTGTGTTGTGAAGTTTTCATGTTTTGGGTAAAGATTTAATGGACTATGGAATAAAGAGTGGCAAAATCCTAAGCTTGGGGATGCCCAAGGAACCCCAAGATATTCAAGAATATCCAAAATCCTGAGCTTGGGAATGCCCCCGGAAGGCATCCCCTCTTTCGTCTTCGTTCATTGGTAACTTTACTTGGAGCTATATTTTTATTCACCAGATGATATGTGTTTTGCTTGGAGCATCATGTATTATATTAGTCTTTGATTTTTAGTTTACCAAAATCATCCTTTCTGTACACACATTTTGGGATAAGCCCACTTGATTAGAATTTGCTATGTGCTTCACTTATATCTTTTGAGCTAGATAGTTTTTGCTCTAGTACTTCACTTGTATCTTTTAGAGCATGGCGGTGGATTAATTTTGAAGAAATTGCTAGTCTCTCATGATTCACTTATATTATTTTGAGAGTCTCTTATAATAGCATGGTATTTTCTATGGTTATGAATTTGGTCCTAGAATGATGAGCATCCAAGTTGGGTATAATAAAAACTATCATAGAAAGTGCATTAAACACTAGGATCAATTTGATGCTTGATAATTGTTTTGAGATATAAAGGTAGTAATGTTAGAGTCATGCTAGTGGATAATTATGAAATTGAGAAATACTTGTGTTGAAGTTGGAAAGTTCCGTAGCATGCATGTATGATAAAAGTTGTGTGACAAATTTGTTGCATGAGGTGCTCTTTTGATTGTCTTCCTTATGAGTGGCAGTTGGGGATGAGCGATGGTCTTTTCTTACCAATCTATCCGTCTAGGGGCATGCGTAGTAGTACTTTGTTTCGAGGGCTAAGTAGACTTTTTCAATAAGTATATGAGTTCTTTATGACTAATGTGAGTCCATGGATATACGCACACTCATCCTTCCACTTTGCTAGCCTCTATTTTACCGCGCAACTTTCGCCGGTAGCAAGCACCCAATATTTACCTTCCTCAAAACAGCCACCGTACCTACCTATTATTGCATTTCCATAGCCATTCCGAGATATATTGCCATGCAACTTTCCACCGTTCCGTTTATTATGACACGCTCCATCATTATCATATTGCTCTTTGCATGATCATGTAGTTGACATCGTATTTGTGGCAAAGCCACCTTCATAATTTTCATACACGTCGCTCTTGATTCATTCCATATCCCGGTACACTGCCGGAGGCATTCATATAGAGTCATATCTTGTTCTAGCTTTGAGTTGTAATTCTTGAGTTGTAAATCAATAAAAGTGTGATGATCTTCATAATTAGAGCATTGTCCCAGTGAGGAAAGGATGATGAAGACTATGATTCCCCCACAAATCGGGATGAGACTTCGGACTTTATAAAAATAAAAGAGGCCAAAGAAGCCCATCAAAAAGAAAAAAAGAAAAAAAGGGAAAGAAAAATAAAGAAAGAAAAAAAGAAAAAGAAAAAAAATAAAAAGAGAGAAAAAGAGAGAAAAAGAGAGAAGGGACAATTGCTACTATCTCTTTTCCATACTTGTGCTTCAAAATAGCACCATGATCTTCATGATAGAGAGTCTCTTATGTTGTCACTTTCATATACTAGTGGGAATTTTTCATTATAGAACTTGGCTTGTATATTCCAATGATGGGCTTCCTGAAAATGCCCTAGGTCTTTGTGAGCAAGCAGGTTGGATGCACACCCACTTAGTTTCTTTTGTTGAGCTTTCATACATTTATAGCTCTAGTGCATCCGTTGCATGGCAATCCCTACTCACTCACATTGATATCTATCAATGGGCATGTCCATAGCCCGTTGATACGCCTAGTTGATGTGAGACTATCTTTTCCCTTTTTGTCCTTACAACCACAACCATAGACCACTATAGTGCTATGTCCATGGCTTGCGCTCATGTATTGCGTAAGAGTTGAAAAAAGCTGAAGCGCGTTAAAAAGTATGAACCCATTGCTCGGCTCGTCATCGGGGTTGTACATGATGGGAGTATTTTGTGTAATGAAAATGAAGCATGGCCTAACTATAGTTATTAGCTACATAGCCAAAGGAAGCTTATCCCTACAAAATCATATAGTTTGGCCATGCTTCATTTTTGTCACACAAAATGCCCCCATCATGTACAACCCCGATGACAAGCCGAGCAATTGGTTCATAATTCTTAACGCGCTTCAGCTTTTTCAACCCTCACGCAATACATGAGTGCAAGCCATGGATATAGCACTATAGTTGGAATAGAATATAATGATGGAGGTTATGTGGAGAAGACAAAAAGGGAGAAAGTCTCACATCGACGCGGCTAATCAATGGGCTATGGAGATGCCCATCAACTGATGTCAATGTGAGGAGTAGGGATTGCCATGCAACAAATGCACTAAGATCTATAAGTGTATGAAAGCTCAACAAAAGAAACTAAGTGGGTGTGCATCCAACTTGCTTGCTCATGAAGATCTAGGGCATTTGAGGAAGCCCATCGTTGGAATATACAAGCCAAGTTCTATAATGAAAATTCCCACTAGTATATGAAAGTGACAATGTAGGAGACTCTCTACATGAAGAACATGGTGCTACTCTGAAGCACAAGTGTGGTAAAAGGATAGTAACATTGCCCCTTTTCTTTTCTTTTTTTCTTTTTTTTTCTTTTTTTCGGTGGGCTTCTTTGGCCCCCTTTTTTTATTTAGGCTTCTTTGGCCTTTCCTTTTTTTCTTTTTTTTCTTTTTTATGGGGCAATGCTCTATAATGATGATCATCACACTTTTATTTACTTACAACTCGATACTAGAACAAACATATGACTCTATATGAATGCTTCCGGCGGTGTACTAGGATGTGCAATGATCTAGCATAGCAATGACATAAAAAAACGGACAAGACATGAAAACATTATGCTAGCTATCTTACAATCGTGCAAGGCAATATTACGATGAATGCTCAAGTCATGTATATGATGATGATGGAAGTTGCATGGCAATATATCTCGGAATGGCTATGGAAATGCCATGATAGGTAGGTATGGTGGCTGTTTTGAGGAAGATATAATGAGGCTTATGTGTGATAGAGCGTATCGTATCACGGGGTTTGGATGCACTGACGAAGTTTGCACCAACTCTCGAGGTGAGAAAGGGCAATGCACGGTACCGAAGAGGCTAGCAATGATGGAAATGTAAAAGTGCGTATAATCCATGGACTCACATTAGTCATAAAGAACTCATATACTTATTGCAAAAGTTTATTAGCCCTCGAAGCAAAGTAATACTACGCATGCCCCTAGGGGGATAGATTGGTAGGAAAAGACCATCGCTCGTCCCCGACCACCACTCATAAGGAAGACAATCAATAAATAAAATTGTGCTCCAACTTCATCACAAAGCGGTTCACCATACGTGCATGCTACGGGAGTCACAAACCTCAACACAAGTATTTCTACTAATCCATAATCACCCACTAGCATAACTCTAATATCACCACCTTTATATCGCAAAACTATTGCAAGGAATCAAACATATCATATTCAGTGATTCACAAGTTTATGTAGGATTTTATGACTAACCATGTGAATGGCCAATTCCTGTCATCTCTCTAAACAGATATAAGTGAAGCAAGAGAGTTTAATTATTTCTACAAAAGATATGATCACGCTCTAACAAATATAAGTGAAGCAAAAGAGAATTCTACAAATGGCGGTTGTCTATATGAAGAGAAACAGGCAATCCAACTTCAAATGATATAAGTGAAGCACATGAAGCATTCTATAAAGCCATACTCAAAAGATTTAAGTTAAGTGCAATGAGCATTGTATAAATCAACCAAGGACTATCTCATACCAGCATGGTGTATAAAAGAAAAGTGAAAACTAAATGCAAAAGACGCTCCAAGATTTGCACATAATGCATAAACGAAACGAATACGAAAACATACCGATACTTGTTGAAGAAAGAGGGGATGCCTTCCGGGGCATCCCCAAGCTTAGACGCTTGAGTATCCTTGAATATTTACTTGGGGTGCCTCAGGCATCCCCAAGCTTGAGCTCTTGCCTCTCTTCCTTTTCCTCATATCGAGACCTCCTCGTTTAGACACTTCATCCACACAAAACTTCAAAAGAAAACTCGGTAAGATCCGTTAGTATAATAAAGCAAATCACTACTCTAAGTACTGTAGAAAACCAATTCATATTTTGTTTTTGCATTGTGTCTACTTTAACATAACTTTTTCATGGCTTAATCCACTAATATAAATTGATAGATTCACCAAAACAAGCAAACTATGCATCAAAAACAGAATCTGTCAAAAACAGAACAGTCAGTAGCAATCTGAACATTCACAATACTTATGGTACCTCAGAAATTCTACCAAAATTAGGAAAAATAAAAAAGTTGTACAGAAAGACATTGCAAAAGGAATCAGAACCGTTTGACGTTCCAGATAAAAATGTAAAATCGTGCACTACAGCCAAAGTTTCTGTCCTGCACCGTACAAACCAACAAGCATTGTAAACATCCTAAAGGCAAACCTTGGCACATTATTTTTATAATACAATGGAATTGTACAAGGGGATAATTATTTTTATTGAAAAGTTTCTGTAATCAAGATTCACAAAGTTTCCGTGAGCATGAACAAAGTTCAAGGAGCTCTCCCACTTCAACAATGCTTGTCTTTCTTACTTTCACTTTCCTTTTTGAAAAGTTTTTAGGTTCCCCTCTTTATTTTTATTTTTTAAAACTATATGAAAGCACTCAACAGAAATAAATGACTCTCTAAAACTTCTGGGTTGTCTCCCTGGCAGCGCTTTCTTTAAAGCCATTAAGCTAGGCATTTAGTGCTCAAGTAATGGATCCACCCGGATCCCAAGGTATATCAAAGCCAATTTTAATTAACAATGATTTGTAATTTAGTAGTGATCACAAAGTAACATATATCATGCAATAATGAAGTCTAATTCTCTTCCTATGCATCGGCATGTCATAAAGGAACAATTCATGCACACCAAGTAAAGGTCAATGCATAGTATAAACAGTTTCTTGCAATTTTATCATATTGAAAGCATAAAGAGGCGGAGATATAGTTCCTCTTTCATAATAATTGCAAGTAGGAGTAGCAAGCACATGCATATTACATTTATTAAAATTCTCATGTGCAACGGTAAAATGCAACCCATCAATATAATCCTTAATAAGCACAAACTTCTCCGATATAGTGTAGTAGGGAGAATTCAAAAAGATAATAGGACTATCATGCGTGGGTGCAATAGCAACAATTTCATGTTTAACATAAGGAACTATAGAAAGTGCATCTCCATAAGCATAATTCATATTGGCATCTTGGCCACAAGCATAGCAAGCATCATCAAAAAGGGATATTTCAAACAAATTCAAGGGATCATATCAATTATCATAGCAATCATCCTTCGGTAAGCATGAAGGGGAATTAAACAATGTATGAGTTGAAGAGTTACTCTCATTAGAAGGTGGGCACGGGTAGCTAATCCGCTCTTCCTCCTTTTGTTCTTCGCTCTCCTCATCATCTTTTTCATCCAATGAGCTCACAGTTTCATCAATTTCTTCTTCCATAGCTTCCTGCAAAATATTAGTCTCTTCTTGGACAGCGGAGAATTTCTCAATATATGGTTTAACATAGGCATTAGAAGCATAATTATCATAACAATATTCAAGTATGGCAAAACTTTCAGATTTGTAAAGAGTAGCATCATACTTTTCAATCAAAGAAGCAATTTCAAAAGCACCCTTAAAAGCAACAAATTCTTCAATTTGTTGAACATCATAGTAATTATAAACACCCTTAGCATATGAAGATACGATCCCATTATCAAACTCACATTGGTAGGGAAGGTGTTTCTTAGGGTTTTCATAACAACAAGTAATATCATATAATTCACATAAAGTCCAAGCATAGCATTGCAAACGTTGAATTTCATCCCATAATAGTTTCCCTTTTTCAGATATATGGTGTCGCACATAACAAGCATGTTCATCTAAAGATTTGCCCTCAACTAAGCTAGTTGGGGTTTCAGCACGAGCACAAAGGGATCGAAGATGATCCAAGTAAAAAGCTTCAATAGTGTGATAGATTTTGAGTGGTTCTTCAACCATTGGAGCATTAGGTACAACTCAAGGTTCGACCTGAAGAGGCCGCTCTGTGATTCTGCTGCGAGGGCAGCGGTGTGCTCCTCAGTACGGAGGGAGCGTTCCGTATTTCCATTGATTGTTATGATACAGCCTGGACCGGGCATCTTGAGCTTGACATAAGCGTAGTGTGGCACAACATTGAATCAAGAAAATGCGGTTCGTCCGAGCAGTGCGTGATAGTCGCCACGGAAGGGGACGATATCGAAGATTAATTCTTCGCTTTGGAAATTATCCGGAGATCTGAAGATCACTTCCAATGTGATTGAGCCCGTACATCGGGCCTCTACACCTGGGATGACACCTTTAAAGGTGGTTTTTGTGGGCTTGATCCTTGAGGGGTCAATACCCATTTTGTGTAGTGTATCCTGATAGAGCAGGTTCAGGCTGCTGCCACCATCCATGATGACTCGAGTAAGGTGGAATCCATCAATAATTGGGTCAAGTACCAGTGTGACTGGACCGCCATGACGGATACTGGTCGGATGATCCCTGCGATCGAAAGTGATCGGGCAGGACAACCATGGGTTGAATTTTGGGGCGACTGGCTCCACCGCGTAGACATCGTTGAGCGCACGCTTCCGCTCCCTCTTGGGGATATGGGTAGCGTATATCATGTTCACTATTTTAACTTGGGGGGTTCCTCATCATCATCCTCGCTTTGCGGCTCCTTCTCCTTATGTTCGGCGTTTAATTTGCCGGCCTGCTTAAACACCCAGCACTCTCTGTTGGTATGATTTGCTGTTTTATCAGGAGCATCATGGATTTGGCATGGACCGTCGAGTATGCGATCCAAGTTGGACGGTGAGGGAGTTCTGGATTAAGGGGTCCTCGGACAGCCGGACTATATACTTTAGTCGAACTGTTGGACTATGAAGATACAAGATAGAAGACTTCGTCCTGTGTCCGGGTGGGACTCTCCTTTGTGTGGAAGGCAAGCTTGGCGATTTGGATATGTAGAGTCCCTTCTCTGTAACCGACTCTGTGTAACGCTAGCCCCCTCCGGTGGCTATATAAACTGGAGGGTTTAGTCCGTAGGACAAGAACATACAATCATAATCATAGGCTAGCTTCTAGAGTTAGCCTCCATGATCTCGTGGTAGATCAACTCTGTTGGGATCTACGGTAGGGTGCGCCGACTGCAAATTTAAATTTCCTACGCGTAGAACAACCAAGAACATGCTACGAGAGATGGATCATAGTTCGTTACCACTAGACGTGCAGTGTCGTGCAGCGGAAGAAGAGTTGGGGCAGCGCGTCAGCGTGGATCGTCTCCTCCTCGTCCGATCTCCCTCGAACAGCCGGTCATCCGATCCCACGTACAAGTTCGCCGGAGCGGCGCAAGTGCACCGCCTCTAACGGTATCCGCGCGTGCAGGAGGAACACCGTGTGGCGGGCTGCTAGGTCCGATCACACAGTCGGCGGCGAGTGGAGGTGTCTATTCGCAACACATGCAAACCCTAGTCGCAGTGCCGAAGTGATCAATCAAATAAGTGCGCTACACCTCCACCTTATATAGGCGTCCGTCGCGGGCTCAACTCTTGGGCCTCACACGGATCCTAAAGCCCACAAGTCTACTTGGCCACGTTCCTAGTCCAGTTCGGATCACATCTGACCAGTGTCCTATGAACCGACCTCGTAGGTTCCTTCCCTTAAGCGCGCGACCCCTTAGGTTCAAGTCAGCTTGGTCGCAGTTCGGATCACCTCCGAACTACACGCTTGGTAGCAGCCTCTAGCAAGGCGTGCCGACCACCAAGCAGAATATGAAGCTGGTTAGGCGAACCTGTACAATGTGTCACACTTCTATTCCCTTTGCCACACGATATATGTTGTCGGGCTCAAGGCGAGACTGTCATCCTTGTGCTAGCCCGACCTCTTTCTCGTTCCAGTGATCCCGACCACTACCCGGATTATCTCATAATCCTTGTCGCATGGCCATGCTTATCCTGGTCGGATCACACGAGGGGCCCAGAGTATATCTCTCCTGATCGGAGGGGCAAATCCCATCTTGCTCGACCATGTCTCGCAGCATGGGACTAGACAAACCCGAAACCTACCTTTGTAACTACCCAGTCACGGAGTAGCGTTTGGTGGGCCCAAAGCAAGTCTGTCACCATCCCAAGTACATGCGTCAGCTCAGGTCTTAGGACATAGAACGTATGTTGTACTAGAGACTCACAGATGACATATCGTTGCGTCTCATAGTTGGGTCTGTCCGACTCGGACCTTATCTCGACTCGGATCTGACTACGTCGAATCCAACCAGACCTTTCCAAGTCCATATTATCCGGTTAGCATCCTATGCTCCATAGCTAGTGAGACCAAGCCATCGACCTTGTCATATGCTAGTCTAATCGGCTGCGCGTCCACACAACCCTTTCCACTAGGGACCTTTTAGGACAGTCATCATACAATGCATAGTCCCACAAACAAGTCACGTACTTGCTAATACACATCATTGATAATGTCCAAGGACTATCTTTATTCATAAACACATAGGAAATATCATCATACATGATTGCCTCTAGGGCATATCTCCAACAAACTCTTGTAATACTCATATCATCAAGATCAATCAAGAAGGAAGTAGGGCATTACCTCCATAGAGAGGGCCCGAACCTGGGTAAACATCGTGTCCCCCCGCCTCCTTTACCATTAACCTTAGACACACAGTTCGGGACCCCCTACCCGAGATCCACCGGTTTTGACACTGACATTGGTGCTTTCATTGAGAGTTCCACTATGTGGTCATCATAAGGCTCAATGGCTTCTTTGATCATCAACAACTCGACCGAGGGTGAGATCTTTCTCCCCGGACAGATCTTCGTATTCGGCAACTTCGTGTTGTGTGCCAACTCGCTTGGCCATCTGGAGAAGATCGACAGCTACGCCCCTGACCATCAGGCCAGGTTTGGAAACTTGAACTATACAGCCGACATTCGTAGAGACTTGATCTTCGACGGATTCGAGCCCATGACAGCCGCACCCGATAGCCATGACGAGCATGACTTAGATCTGTCATCTGGCCGTACTCAGGAGACAATGCCTGTAACTGTCCTGGCCCTAGATCCAGAGCAGAACGCGCCGTCCGAGGACGGGGGCTAGACCCCGCCAGGGAAGTCGCATACTCAACGGCACAAGAGCCGAACACAGAACTAACCTCTGACGAGGCTTGTGTCATCGGACCCTCGGACTCGTCTCCGGATATAGGTTCCGAACCGCGTATATCCGCGCCTATAGAATTTGATTGGGCGCCAATCTTAGAGTATACCTCCGCGGACATCTTCCAACATTCGCCCTTGGGCAATGTGTTAAACTCTCTAAAATCTCTCTCCTTGTCAGGAGACTCTTGGCCGAACTATGTTCGGCTTGAGTGGGAAGCGGACGATGAATAACTTTGTCACCCACCCACCACCCACTTGATAGCCACTATCGATGACTTAACCATCACGCTCGATTACGGCTCCAAAGACATTGACGGTATGGACGACTATGCAGGAGACAAACAGGAACCACCGCCCATGGGGCGCTGGACAGCCACCTCCTCATACGACATATACATGGTAGATACACCTAAAGACAATGGCGATGACAAAAAGGACCCAGTTGAGGATAAGCCTCCTGAGAAGCAGCCAAAGCACTGATGTCAGCGGCGCCGTTCTAAACCACGCCATGGTAAAAATAGCGATACCGGCACAAGAGATAATACCCTGGACAACGCCGAAGAAAATGAAGACCCCGCAGACCCAACCATGAAGCAGGACGAGCAGGGAGATGGCGAACACAGTCTGGGGCCGCTGTCCGATCACAGCAACGCCAAAGACACCACTTATCAACCTGTCTCCGAAGAAGAGGACAGTCTGGATGACGACGCATTCATCATCCCTGATACACAAGTGGAACGAGAACGCCTCCAGCAGAGACTTATCGCCACTGCAAGGAGCTTAAAGAAGCAAAAGCAACAGCTTAAAGCTGCACAAGATACGCTCGATGATAAATGGAACGGAGTGCTCGACACTGAGGAAAAACCCGGCGGTAATCGCTAAACAAAGAGCTATCCCAAACGTAAACTGCTGCCCAAATTCGATGATGAGGCTATAGCGCCTATACCGCCGAATAACTGTACGACCGGCCAACAGGACCAACCACCTCGTGGTCGAGATACATCAGCTAATAATGCCGCACACAAATCTGCACCCCCGCTCCATAAAGAAAGGGAGGTAGCAACCCAGAACCAGCAACACGATTTACATGAAAACCTGGACAAAAGGGCTGGCATAACAAGGTCCATCTATGGATCTTGAGAGCGCGCTCCCATGCAGGATCATGACCATCAAAACAAATATGCCGGTCGCTCTCTAGTTCGGAACCAACACCGAACACTACAACTGTCAGACTCACGCCACGACATAACCAAATACAGGGGCGCTGCGCACCCCCTGTGCTTCACCGACGAGGTGCTGAATCATGAATTCCCAGCAGGGTTTAAACCCGTAAACATCGAGGCATACGTCGGAATGACACACCCTGCAGTCTGGATAGAAGACTTTATTCTTCACATCCACAAGGCTCGTGGAGATGATCTCCACACCATCAAATACTTACCCCTGAAGCTCAAAGGACCAGCTCGGCACTGGCTGAAAAGCCTCCCCGAAAACTCTATCGGAAGCTGGGAGGAGCTCGAGGATGCTTTCAGGGCAAATTTTCAAGGGACCTATGTCCGACCTCCGGATGCAGACGATCTAAGTCACATAGCCCAACAACCCTGAGAGTCAACCCGCAAGCTTTGGAATAGATTTCTCACCAAGAAGAAGCAAATTGTCGACTGTCCGGATGCCGAAGCCCTAGAAGCTTTCAAGCACAGTGTCTAGGATGAATGGCTCACCAGACACCACGGCCAGGAAAAGCCAAGGACAATGGCAGCCCTAACCACCCTCATGACCCGCTTTTGCGCGGGTGAGGACAACTGGTTGGCCCATAGCAGCACCAGCGACCTAGGCACATCCAAAATCAGGGATGGCAACGGAAAACCACGACGCAATAAAAACAAACGTCGGAACAATGGAGATAGCCCAGACAATACAGCGGTAAATGACGGATTCAGGAACTCTAAAACCGGTCAACGGAAAAAGCCATTTAAAGGCACCAGAGAAGGTCCATCCAGCCTAGATAAAATTCTAGACAGGTCCTGCCAAATTCACGGCACCCCCGATAAGCCAGCTAACCACACCAACAGAGAATGTTGGGTCTTCAAGCAGGCCGGCAGGCTCAACGCCGAATACAAGTGGAAGGGACCGCAAAGTGAAGACGAGGACGAATCTTGCCAACCGAACACAGGGGGATAGAAAAAATTTCCACCGGAGGTTAAAACAGTGAACATGATTTATGTCACTCATATCCCAAAGAGGGAGCGCAAGCGCGCACTCCGAGATGTATATGTTGTAGAGCCCGTCGCCCCTAAATTCAATCAATGGTCATCCTGTCCGATCACATTCTATCACAGGGATCGTCCGACTAGTATTCGTCACGAGGGTTCGGCTGCCATAGTGCTCGACCCAATAATCGACGGATACCATCTCACCCGAGTCCTTATGGACGGCAGTAGTAGTCTCAATATGATATATCCGGACACTGTCCGCAAGATGGGGATTGAGGGAGTCCTGGATAAGGGGGTATCCGGACAGCCGGACTGTATACTTTGGTCGGACTGTTGAACTATGAAGATACAAGATTGAAGACTTCATCCCGTGTCCGGATGGGACTCTCCTTTGCGTGGAAGGCAAGCTTGGCGATCCAGATGATAGATCTCCTTCTTTGTAACCGACTTTGTGTAACCCTAGCCCCCCTCCAGTGTCTATATAAACCGGAGGGTTTAGTCCGTAGGACAAGACAATCATAATCATAGGCTAGCTTCTAGGGTTTAGCCTCTACGATCTCGTGGTAGATCAACTCTTGTAATACTCATATCATCAAGATCAATCAAGCAGGAAGTAGGGTATTACCTCCATCGAGAGGGACCGAACCTGGGTAAACATCGTGTCCCCAGTCTCCTGTTACCATTAGCCTTAGACGCACAGTTCGGGACCCCCTACCCGGGATTCGCTGATTTTGACACCGACATTGGTGCTTTCATTGAGAGTTCCGTTGTGTCGTCGCAGTAGGGCTCGATGGCTCACCTCGTTGTCAAGGACAACATCACCTCTGGGGGAGCACTGGCCCCAGGCCAAACTCTCTGGCTGGGCGGCTTCATCATGACCGCCCGATCGGCTGTCGCGCCGACGATGACTTCTCAGGTCATCAAAAACAGCCTCCACAGCGATTCGGAACTCGCCGAACAGATGGATCCAATGGAACTCTCCTCCCTTAATGAGCTCTTGGATCGCATCGCCGCGCTGGGCGTTGCTATGGACTATGATCGAATCAGGCTTAAACCCGACCAAAGGGAGATTTATTCTCCGCTGGTCACCCATGAGATAGCGGCAGTGGAGGAACACCATACGAATTCTCCCTCTATTTTGAGGACGAACTGTGTCCGGATTTTCGAGCTCTCTGAGCTGGACGCTCGCTCGCGGGAGGACATGACCCAAACCCCGAACTTAGGATCGGGTGGCAGGTCGAACAAATTGGGCAACATCCCAGAGCCCAAGCCGTTAAGCTCGGAAGCTTCTTTGCCCCTGGGTCTCATATTGGGTCAGGATTCGGATTCGAAACCACCCACCCACCCAATTTTATTCAATCTTCTGCATATTAGACAAGAGCCCCAAGAGACAGTACATCATTACTGGGCCAGATTCCTCCTTGTGGTAAATAGGGTCAAGGACTGTCGCGAGGAAGACGAAATCTCTCTCTTTTGCAAAAATTGCGTTGAGAAAGGGATCCTCAATGCTATAAGTCGCTGCGACATAGTACGCTTTGCTGACTTAGCGGCCATAGTGCAGAAATATTGCGCGATGGAAAGCGCTTGGAAAACCCAAACAAACTTCTGGGACAATTCGGCTCTCACTAAACCCTTCGTCCGAACTAAAAGGGCAAACTCTCGTAAGTTACCCAATTCAATTACCAAAAAACCAAAGCCTGATACAAGGCGCGGAACCGTATTGGAAGAATGGCTCAGTGGGCCGTGCAAAATTCACAGCACACCGGATACCACGCCAACTCATTGCCTTAGAGCATGTTGGATACTCCGGCAGGTAGCAAAGAGCGGCGAGGATCTCCTCTTAAACCATACAACAGAGCAACATCCCGCCGGAAACAACAATATGGTATTTACAGTCTTCGAGACTTTCACCTCAAATAATAGGCGCAAGCGAGCTTAGCGCAGCCTCGCCGAAGTCTGCCATGTGGCTACAATAAACCCATGGAATGATACGGCTATAACTTACAATGCCAGTGACGAACCTCAATTCCAAACAGTCCGGGCACCAGCCGCTTTGGTCCTTAGTCCAATCATGGACGACTTCAGGCTCACAAAAGTGCTCATGGACGGCGGAAGCGGACTAAACCTCATCTACGAGGAAACCCTTAACAAGATGGAAATTGACAAGAGCATCATTGAGCAAAGCAGCACGGCCTTTAGGGGAATCATCCCTAGTCGGGAGGCGCGATGCGCGGGAAAAATGACATTGGATGTGGTATTCGGCACGCCGGAGAATTACAGGTCCGAATAAATTACATTCCAAGTGGCCCCATTCAGTAGCGGATACCACGCCCTCTTAGGGCAGGACGCATTCACGAGCTTCCAGGATATACCCCATTACGGGTACATGAAGCTCAAAATGCCCGGGCCCAATGGAATCATCACCCTAGCTAGTGATCCGTAGGTCGCACTCCGCGCCGAAAATAAAACCGCCGCCCTCGCCCTGGAGGCATTATCAGAAGCCCTCGCGGCCGAAGAACTGACAACGCCGCGAGCAACATTGGACAGAGACGACGTGATACTCGACAAGAGACCTAAGTCCTCCTCCTTCAAACCCGCAGACGAGATAGTCAAATTCCAGGTCCACCCAAAGGACCCTACAAAGACGGCTTCCATTAGGACACAGTTGAACCCCACAATAGACGCCGCACTGCGAGATTTCCTGTGTGAGAATTGGGATATCTTCGCCTGGCACCCTTCAGACATGCCGGTCATCCCACGCAGGCTGGCCGAACACAGCCTCAATATACAGAAAGGATACAAGCCAGTCAAGCAAACTCTTAGGCGCTTCTCAGAGCCTAAGCGGCAAGCCATGGGAGAAGAGCTAGCCAAGCTACTCGAGGCCAGATTCATCAGAGACATCAAACATCTGGATTGGCTAGCAAACTTGGTAATGGTACCAAAGAAGGACAAATCCTGGCGCCTATGTGTCGATTTCAAGGACCTCAATAAGGCTTGCCCTAAGGATCCCTTCCCCCTCCCCCGCATTGATCAAATCATCGACGCCACCGCAGGACACGACACATTGTGTTTCCTCAACAGATACTCCGGATACCATCAAATCAAGATGGCGGAGTCCGACCAGGCCGCAACAGCCTTCATTACGCCGTACAGCCCCTTCTGTTTCAACACCATGCCTTTCGGGCTCAAAAACGTCGGCGCAACCTATCAATGCATGATTCAGACATGTCTGGAAAAACAAATCGGCAAGACAGTAGAGGCCTACATAGACGACGTGGTCATCAAAATGAGACACGTTGAAACTTTAATAGATGACTTGAGGCTTACGTTCAACAATCTTCGAACATACGACATCAAGCTCAACCCGGAGAAATGTGACTTCGGTGTACCCTCCGGGAAATTGCTCGGCTTCATCATTTCAAAAGAGGAATTGAAGAAAATCCGACAAAAATCCAAGCTCTGTCACAGTTGGCTATCCCAACAGACCTCAAGCAGATCCAGAAACTAACTGGATGCGTGGCTGCCTTAAGCCGCTTTATCTCCCTCTTAGGAGAAAAGGCACTACCTCTTTATCGCCTTCTTCGACGCACCGGACACTTTGAGTGGACGGATGCGGCCACGGCCGGACAGGAAGAAATAAAGGAACTCTTGTCCACAAACCCAGTCCTGACCACACCAAATACTAGCGAGCCCATGCTATTATACATAGCCGCAACAAACCAAGTTGTAAGCGCAGTGCTCATCGTCGAACGAGAAGCAGACGGACACAAGTTCCCGCTCCAAAAGCTAGTATATTATGTGTCCACTATCCTCACTCCATGCAAATCTCGGTACCCACACTATCAAAAGATAGCGTACGTGGTCTTCATGGCATCCCGGAAACTACGACACTACTTTCAAGAGTGTTTGATCACGGTGGCCTCCAAAGTACCACTCAATGACATAATAAATAACCGTGACGCAACAGGCCGAATTGCTAAATGGGCTATTGAGCTCCTTCCGTTTGACATAACATACAAACCATGGCGGGCCATTAAGTCGCAAGTGCTGGCTAACTTCATCGCTGAATGGACAAAAGCCGAACTCCCTAAAGAGTACGACACATACTCAAATTGGAACATGCACTTCGACGGCTCTAAAATGCTGGCCGGATTGGGAGCGGGTGTTGTCCTGACATCCCCCACCGGAGACACGCTCCAATATGTACTCCAAATATTATACACAGAATCCAACAATGCAGCCGAATAGGAGGCTCTGTTGCATGGTCTTCGGATGGCAGTCTCCATGGGCGTCCAACGCCTCGAAGTGCGCGGGGACTCGAACCTCGCAATATCTCAGATAAATGGAGACTTTGATGCCAAGGATCCGAAAATGGCGGCTTATCGCAATGCCGTCCTTAAAATGTCAGCTCGGTTCGAGGGGCTCGAATTCCACCATGTGGTCAGAGAAAATAATCAAGCGGCTGATATCCTCGCCTGCATCGGCGCTAAACGCTACCCCGTCCCACCTAATACCTTCTTGGAAAGGCTGTTCAAGCCGTCCGTGGTATGGGAAGGGGAGTCCGGCAATATTAGTCCGGCTCTGAACAAAACCCCAGATTCCAAACCATCTGACGTAATCGGAGGCTCTGCCACCGAAATAACACCTTCGGCCCGAAATCATGGCTATCATCGCCCCATGGACCGAGCCCTTCTTGGCCTACCTAAATAGGCAAGAGCTCCCTGAAGACCTAAACAAGGCACGTTGTATTGTGCAACGTTCTAAGGCCTACAAAGTCCATGAAGGAGAGATCTACAAGAAGAGCACCACCGGAGTGCTCCAACGATGCATCTCCAAAGAGGAAGGGCGACAGCTCCAACGGTGCTCCAACGATGCATCTCCGAACCCATGGAACGCGACCAGACTCCAAAGATTCTACACCTAGTGCCGAACTCAGTGTTCGTCTCCTTACCCCCGCTTCTTCAATTATGTTCTCTTTCTTCCTTTCTCGCTCTCTTTTCCCTTTTAGCATACAACCTTAAAAATTGTACTGATGCCCTGATCGCTTCGGCCGCACTATGCGTGCACACTATACCTGGGGGCTTCCTATTCGGAAGCAAAATATAACTACCTTAATGGCTTCCTGCCAGCCACATCTGCATTTTTCTTTCCATATGTGCCTTTTCTTCACCATTATATGCATCGATATGACTTAAGTTTTGGCCATGCTGGGTTGGCTGGCTCTTGTGTTTATGCCCTACGTTCCTGTTAATTCGGCTAGGGCATAAGGGGAGCACCTCTGTGATTGTTACTGCCGGTTGAGCCGGACGTGTACCTCAGTCTGGGTGAAGCCGAAAGCTAGCGTTCTTAAGAGAATATTCGGTCGGTGAACAAAAGATGTTCTCGTTCATTACAACGTAAATCCCCAGATGTTTTGTTTCTTGTGCTTCTGTTCGCAGTTTAGACATGCACATCGATGCATGCGCACCCAGTGAAAGGAACCCCTAACGGAACTATTCTCGCTGGAAGATGTTTCTTACTATCCATGTAATATAACATAACTAGTTGGGTACTTGTCTGTTCACGCACTTATGACCCCTACGCCTGGTTTCCATGCATACCCCGGTTTTTCATAACTGCGAGGGTATTCGGATACACCCCGGACTGTCGGGGCCGGGGGCTGAAGAGAAAAGGTCCGCCATGACAAATGATTTTCAATCCGGCTAGGGACTACATAGGTCCATTTAATTACATAGTCACTTGGACTGGCTATATTCTTCCTCTATACCATCCAACAGGCTGTCTAGCCTACAATCCTGTTGGGAGTACTTTGCAGCTAATGCTACTTGGTCATATACCAGACTAACGGGTATCTCTTGCCCATCTGACCCCACCGGTCCGACTTTGGCCATATGGTTCGGGTCAGCCTTGGCGTATCGCGTCTTCACCATGGGCCAAGCTTCCCTCGCACCTTGTCGGCAAGCTGATATCTTCCATAATCGGAAGTGCCGCCGTGCTCCTTTGAGCATCTCCACAAGCTCGCTCATGCCTCCTGGCAGGGAAGTGGATGGCCACAAGGCCTGGGCAATACCCTGCATCACCTGCCGAGCTCGTTCGTGCAGTTGTGAAAGTTCTTGCAACATATCGCCTGTGGATCCGGGCATCTCCTCTTCAAGACGGCCTGTCAGCATACCTACAGACATAACTCTGTCAATACGCTTCCTCGCCGAACTGTTCTACAGTTCGTTTAAAAGCACTTACTATAAATGTCGCGTCGAAGCCTCCTGTTCTCTTTCATGGAGTCAGCAAGCTGAGCCCGAACATCTGCCAGTTCGACGCTCAGTCGGATATTGGCATCTTGGAGCTTATTTTTCTCTTGAATAGTCTACGTCGGTATGCGCTCACCCGCCTTCAGCTAACTTCGCAGATGTGGCTCATTATCTTCCACAGTCTTCGGATTTTCTCCGGGATTGTCTATAGAATCTTTCGTTAGATTCATAAACCATGCCGAATTAAGTACTGGTACCCATTCCTGCATATCCCTTTATGAAGGCAAGTATTACCACAAGAGGCCTTTTTGGAATCCTCTTGTTCGGTAGCAGTGGCCTTCAGCTGGGTCTTACATTCCTCCAGCTCTTGCGATAAATGGGTATTCTTCTCTATAAGAACCTATGCATACAATGATCCTTAAATCGGTTGTGCCAACTGTTTCAAGTCTCAGGGGCTACTACTGCACATCCTTATCAAATTTTCTTACCCGTATATTCTTCACATACTGGTCCGTTGCTCTGGCAAGTCCATCTTGAGCACCACGGATATATGCATGTCCGGAATTGAAGGCATTAAACGCCTCTTCGGAAAAAATACCACCGCGAAGTACGGCCCGTCGGTGCCGGTGATTCATGGCGCTCTCCACTTCAGAACTTGTGGCAGAAAGCCTATCCGTATCCTCTGCATGAAGACAGTTCGGCGTTGTCCCCACATCAGCCTCCATCCGTGAGACCGGTTCAGGAATCCGGCTGCTTGAGGCGTGGCCGGCAGGATCCCCGGATATAGTTCGGCGACTACTCTTTCTGCTAGGACATAGTTAAGATTGTCATATCTCGGCAGAGATAATCACGGAGCAAGTTTAAATCGTACCTTTGCACCGGCGTATCAGCCCTAACTGCCTTCCTTTTTAGCCTACCTTGCCCAGGCGCCCTTTGCTGAGGAGCCCCCACGGGTTCCGCGTGGCGTCCTGATGGCCGTTTCTATAAAGACGCAACATATGTGCATAAGGTGTGGCATAACGTAGGACTCCCTTTCGGAAGTTAAGACCCCAACTTTACTTACACGCAACACAGGAAGTAGTCCGTGATAATCTGCGATGATGGCCACTAAAGAGCCGCCACTGCTTTCCTGGTAGAATGTCCCGTTGACAAACTCCATGGATATGTCCGGATCTTCTTCAAGTCCGGGTTCGAGAGCCCGGCCGGGATCCTCTGGCTGCGGAGATGGGCTACTGAACTCTTTCATGGCCTTTCTAAGTTCATGCTTTGGAATAGCAGGGTAAATGATTATGACAAAGGAGGCAAAAATGGACAGAGTTGAGTAAAGGATGACAGCTTACCCAGCTCCGGGGGTTGTACATGGAAAATCCATCCCGCGGTTTAATGTGGAGGAACTCCTCTTCTTCTCCTTTATACAAATCGGACAATATTCTCGCCAGAGCGGTGGCGGAGTCCGGACCTTTACGACCGCAGCGGGAGGCGTCGTCTTCTCCATTGAAGTGCCACATGGGTTTCCCCCTATATTGAAGTGGCCGCACTCCCCGCATTATGTATATTGACATAACTTCGGTTATTGTCAGTCCTGACTTGGCCAGGGTTTTTATCCTGCTCATCAGATAGAGGACTTCTCTGTTATCTTCTTGGGGGCTCCGGGGGCGCTAGCTTTGGCGTTTCTTCAGTGGAGTATTGGTAAACTCAGGATGGCCTGTACGGACTGGGTCTGGAAGGGGAACGTCATCAACGTAAAACCACTCCGAAGGCCAGTCTTTGGACGCCTTCTTTGGAGTACCGGACAGGTATCCGGTCTGGGCGACGCGCCATATTTCGGCTCCGCCCACTTGATATATAGATCCCTCCTTGTTGTGGGGGACAAGGCAAAATAACCTATTCCAAAGCTTGAAATGAGCTTCACAGCCCAGGAACAGCTCACAAAGGGCAACATAACCCGTGATGTGCAGTATGGAGGCGGGGGTAAGATTATGCAACTGGAGGTCGTAGAACTCCAGGAGCCCGCGGAGGAATGGGTGGATTGGAAACCCGACTCCTCTTAGCAGATATGGGATAAGGCATACCCGCTCCCCCTGAGATGGGTTAGGAAATCTCTCTGCTTGCTCCCCACCATTATAGGTGGCTAGTCCGGATCGGAAGGGGACCATGTATGCGGGCGGAAGGAACCCTTGGGTCTGCAGCTCTATTAGGCGGCTGTGAGGGACGGAACACTTTTCCGAATCCCCTGGTTTCGAGCTAGGGGAGCGAGAGGAAGAGCTGCGGCGACCGGTCATGATGGGATGGTCTCTTTCGGACGCGCTCTACGGAATGCTAGCTCGGGAGAAGATGGTGTGATTTGGATCTGAGGATCCCCGTCTCTTCAAATAGACGGCTCGCTTACGGGATTAGGGTTCCAAATGTAAAAATGCCCCGGCCCCTCGTCTCCGCTCGACACATGGAGATGGCCATTATTGAAACACAGAAGCTGAGGAGTACAACATTGCTGGGAGGCCGGACACTGTTCACTATGATGGGTACGCCGGATTCGTAGAAGAACCCGCCTTGTAATGCCGAAGACAATCTGCGCGCCGGACTCATCGTCATTGAAGCCTGGTTCGGGGGCTACCGAGGGAGTCCTGGATAAGGGGGTATCCGGACAGCCGGACACTATACTTTGGCCGGACTGTTGAACTATGAAGATACAAGATTGAAGACTCCGTCCCGTGTCCGGATGGGACTCTCCTTTGCGTGGAAGGCAAGCTTGGCAATCCTGATGATAGATCTCCTTCTTTGTAACCGACTCTGTGTAACCCTAGCCCCCCTCCGGTGTCTATATAAACCGGAGGGTTTAGTCCGTAGGACAAGACAATCATAATCATAGGCTAGCTTCTAGGGTTTAGCCTCTACGATCTCCTGGTAGATCAACTCTTGTAATACTCATATCATCAAGATCAATCAAGCAGGAAGTAGGGTATTACCTCCATCGAGAGGGACCGAACCTGGGTAAACATCATGTCCCCAGTCTCCTGTTACCATTAGCCTTAGACGCATAGTTCGGGACCCCCTACCCGAGATCCGCCGGTTTTGACACCGACAGGGATAGACCCATCAAGAATTAACCAAAGCAACACTACCTTTAAAGGAGTAATACCAGGTATAGAGGCCTGCTGCACGGGTTCTCTAACACTGGACGTTGTATGCGGTTCTCCTGATAACTTCCGAAGCAAAGAGCTAATCTTCGACATTGCTCCGTTCCGAAGTGGTTATCATGCCCTACTCGGAAGAACGGCCTTCGCCCGTTTCAATGTAGTCCCGCAGTACACATACCTCAAATTAAAGATGCCCGGTCCACGCGGCATTATTACGGTCAGCAAAAATACGGAGCGCTCTCTTCGTATAGAAGAATACGTGGCGGCTCTAGTAGCCTAAGCACAAAGTGGCCTTTTCAAGCGGAGCAACTCATCGATCGTCAAGACCGCGGACACAGCTAGACGTGTTCGGCGCACACCTAGGTGTAGCATCTTAGATAAACCTGAGCGTGATTAGCGGCTATGCCCCCACAAAAACAGCCCGTAAGAAGACTATACATGTCTCCCCGTATATATAAATATACGCTCAAAATTCTTGTGTGGCGCTGGGGGCTGCCCGCATGTAAAATGTCCATAGATCGGCTTGACCCTATTCAGACTAAGGAAATTACATTTTCATGGTTCATTAAAACAAACCAACTTTACTCACGGTCATGCCAGATTCTTTCACCTGGTTTTTTCTTTTTTTCAGATGGCCACCATACTATACCCCTCAAGAATACGACACAACAGAGATAAAGGCGCAGACGTGCAACAGGGCCCCGTTCAAAGGTTTCTTTTTAGATTAAGACCCTGTGTAAACCTTTTACATTTTCTCTTGTAGTTTCATACCCTCCTAGCATTTAAAATGACCAAGAGGGATACCGGCGTTATCGATGAACTTATGATTCGCCGCACTTAAAAAGAACTTACAAAAGCAGCAGCCAGTGTGTTTTTGAGATCTATGCTCTCACCATAGGCTCTCTTTCGTCATGCCGGATTGTTGCCCGTACCTTGAAATCTAGGGTTCACTACCAGGGGCTATAATTCAACCCAGTATATATTGTAAAGTCCGAATACCTTCGGGAGTGTTCGGCATCGCGAGTTTGGCCTTATATGCATCAGCTCCGAATCATGTCTTTGGTCAAATGTTGGGTTTGCCCAGCTCCCATGTTTTGCTACCTTACATTTCGCTCTATCGGCTAAGGTGGCACATGGAGAACTACTGCCATTGTGCCCTGGTTCATCCGGATGAGCACCTTAGTAGAGAAAGCCGAAAACTGACTGTCATGATAAAGCGAGAGACTGGTCAACCACTCGATGACTCAACGGAATCCTAGCGATTCCTCCGCCTTAACGAAGGACCAGTTTCTCGGTCACGTATGTGAACGCACCGTATTCGGATAAACGCGGCCATACAAGGGGCTATATAGTAGCCCCACCGTCAAACTCCTATGGCTAAGTGAAAGTGTTAAAGCTCTATAGTCCGATTGCTCCGCACCATCACCTCCATAATGGACCAAGACGTTGGGTCAAGTGTGACTACGTGTTTTTGCCGAACACCCCCGCATTATGCGCGAGGGGGCTGAAGCCGATGACTGCAATCTTTCAGGTTATATACATATATACATAAACGGCCGCACAGGAGGCAACCGAATACTTTACGGGCAAAAGTATAAATATAGCATTTATTGTCAAAAGCATTGTCTTTACAATTCGAGTACATATCATTCGAACATGATATTTTTTGAGCACTGAGCCTCTATTAAGCGGGCACCCTCTAAGACTTCTTCGAAATAGTTCTCTGGCAGGTCCTGGCCCCCGGGTGGACCCCTTGTTGCAATATCGGTGGCCTCCATCCTTACCCAGTACGTCTTAACACGGGCAAGGGCCATTCGCGCACCCTCTATGCATGTCGACTGCTTGATAGCGTCGATATGCGGCACTGCATGAATAAATCGTTGCACCAAACCAAAATAACTATCCGGACTTGGTTCCTCCGGCCACAAGTGGTCCACAACAGCCTTCATGGCAAGTCTGGATAATCTATGGAGCTCCGCCCATTCGGCCATCTGCTTGTTCAACAGCAGCGGACGCCTTGGCATGCTGAACTGTGACCAGAACAGTCTTTCCGCTTCATGATCTTTTTGGTCTTGGAAGAACTGCGTTGCATCAGCAACACTCTTTGACAAGTCCAAGTACGCATCTTGAGAACTCCACATTTGATCAAGAGGAGCATACTTCGGATCGCCGAATTTAGTTCGCAATAAAAAGGGCTTCCCAACTGCAATCTCGCCGGCTTGCCGGAGCTCCTCCCGAGCCGCTCTGATCTCAGATCGAGTTTCCTTTGCCGCTTGTAAGGTCTTCTCTAGGTCCGCCGTTTTTGCTTGGTTCTCTCTTTCGAGAAGCTCATATCAGCCAGCGGCATCCTTCAGCTCAAGAGCCATATTGGATATTTTCTCCTTACTTCGGTGATGAGTAGCCTGTTCGGCTTTCAATTCACTAGCTGCCTTTTCGGCAGCCGTGTTGCTTATCCTGGCTTGCTCCTTGGAACACGCAATCTTAGGTTGAAGAGTCTACACGGCGGCAGCACCATCTGCAGTTCAAGCATATTATAAATCCTAGCATCATGCTCTCATTTATACTTACTAATAGCCCAAAAGACATACCTTGCACCTCGTCAAGATGCTTATTCACGAGCGTGATGTCCTCATCTGCCACATCAAGTTGCCGCTTGATACGTACATTTTGCATCATGCTTTTATATCAATATTTAGTGCATTATGGGCTGTTATTACACATTATATATCAATACTTATGGCTATTCTCTCTTATTTTGTAAGGTTTATCATGAAGAGGGGGAATGCCGGCAGCTGGAACTCTGGCTGAAAAGGGAGCAAACATTGGAAACCTATTCTGCACTGCTCCAAAAGACCTGAGACTCCACGAAACTTATTTTTGGAATTAATAAGAATTATTGAGCGGAAGAAACACCTCAGGGGGCCCACACCCTGTCCAGGAGAGTGGGGGGCGCGCCCACCCCTACTAGGCGTGCCCTCTGTCTCTTGGGCCCCCTGGTGGCCTCCCCGTGTCCATCTTCTGCTATATGAAGGGTTTTATCCTGGAAAAAATCATGGGCAAGCTTACGAGACGAAACTCCGCCGCCGCGAGGCGGAACCAATCTAGAGCTCCGGCAGAGCTGTTCTGCCAGGGACACTTCCCTCCGGGAGGGGGAAACCATCACCATCGTCATCACCAACGATCCTCTCATCGGGAGGGGGTCAATCTCCATCAACATCTTCATCAGCACCATCTCCTCTCAAACCCTCGTTCATCTCTTGTATGCAATCTTGTATCCAAAACCACAAATTGGTACCTGTGGGTTGCTAGTAGTGTTGATTACTCCTTGTAGTTGATACTTATTGGTTTACTTGGTGGAATATCATATGTTCAGATCCTTAATGCATATTATTACACCTCTGATTATGAACATGAATATGCTTTGTGAGTAGTTACCTTTGTTCCTGAGGACATGGGTGAAGTCTTGCTATTAGTAGTCATGTGAATTTGGTATTTGTTCGATATTTTGATGAGATGTATGTTGTCTTTCCTCTAGTGTTGTCATGTGAACGTCGACTACATGACACTTCACCATTATTTGGGCCTAGAGGAAGGCATTGGGAAGTAATAAGTAGATGATGGGTTGCTAGAGTGACAGAAGCTTAAACCCTAGTTTATGCGTTGCTTCGTTAGGGGCTGATTTGGATCCATATGTTTCATGCTATGGTTAGGTTTGCCTTAATACTTTTGTTGTAGTTGCGGATTCTTGCAATAGGGGTTAATCATAAGTGGGATGCTTGTCCAAGTAAGAACAGTACCCAAGCACCGGTCCACCCACATATCAAATTATCAAAGTACCGAACGCATCATATGAGTGTGATGAAACTAGCTTGACGATAATTCCCATGTGTCCTCGGGAGCGCTTTTCTCATTATAAGAAATTGTCCAGGCTTGTCCTTTGGTACAAAAAGCATTGGGCCACCTTGCTGCACTTTATTTACTTTTATTTTTTATTATCCTTTACAATTTATCTTATCACAAAACTATCTATCACCTACAATTTTAGTGCTTGCAGAGAAAACCTTGCTGAAAACCACTTATCATTTCCTTCTGCTCCTCGTTGGGTTCAACACTCATACTTATCGAAAGGACTACGATAGATCTCCTACACTTGTGGGTCATCACCGCTTCAGTTCGGCAAATTCAGCAGCCCGGGCAGTTGCCGGGGCTGCAGCTGCCTATGTACAAAATTGGCAAAATCATTAACTGAGATTATTCCTATTTTTGATCCTCTGATCGCCCCATTCGGATGGCAACTAGAGTCTTAGGGGCTACTATCTACACACAGTGCACTTTGTGTTTACGGTACAAATAAAAAATGCCACATTACGTACCTCAAAGCCTCTTAACAGGCTCATAAAGGCTTCATCCAGTGCACTTTTCATGGACGAAATTCTCTTAATCACCGTACCCATTAAGGTACGATGTTCCTATGAAACAGGCGCTCGCCGCAGAAGACCCATCAATGTGTCCGGCTGTGTGTCGGATAGTCCGGGGCTTTTGTCTTCGGTCTCTTTAAGAGCCGAACACCCCGGACCTCGGGCGGTCGAAGATTCACCTTCTGGCCTCGTCCTCCTTTGCGGATCGGGAGAGATCCTCCGAAACGACACTTCGGGGTCGTCCTCCTTAGGGGGCGGGGAAGTATGAGGAGGCGTCTCGCTCTCCATCATCTCCGAAAGAAGATCCCCCGAGGAAGAAGATTGTTGCGGAAGGCTATAGGCCGAACTGCAAGACATACGTTTCAGATGTTACTATCATAAACGGGAAAAGAACGTGCTATGCTTATAGAGCACTTTTGTTCACTTACGTCTCGGCTAACGGCTGGTCCCCTTGAGGGCGCTGTTCGGCAACGTTGCTCCCCGGGACAGGACCCCCTGATAGGGATTTCTTCCCTTGCTTGGAGGCCTCTGCCTTCAAGTATTCGGGGGTGGCCTTTTTCTTTCCATGGGGGGAGGGAATACTTGATTCTCCTCCCCGCTCATCCTCCAACACGGGAGTTCCAATTTCTCCGGATACGGTGTGTAATGTACCACCGGTATGGAGGCCACTTTTGACCTCCCCACTCCTCTCCTTGTCTTCTCCCGATGGCACTTGATATGGTGCACGAGCCAGCATCCTGGTTAACACCGGATCCGCTGAATCTTTGGGAAGAGGCGCCGAACGCCTGATCCTCTCTGCCTTCTTTATCCAACCCTGGCCGAGGATGGTTTTTCAAAATAATGTTATGATAAACATAATGACAACATGTTCGGTTGTGGGGTGCTCACCGGGGTATCTGGATGGTTGCAGTCAAGGCCTGCGTCTTCCATGGTGTCCGGACACTTTATTCGTGATCCGAAGAATGATTTATACATCCCTTCGAGCGTCATGCCGAAGAAGTGCTGAACAGTTTGCGGTCCTTCCAGATTGAACTCCCACATACGGAGAGGTCGTCGTTGGTATGGCAGGACCTGTCGAACTAACATTACTTGGATTACCTTAACAAGACTAATGTCCTTCTCGGTGAGATCTCGAATGCGGCTTTGCAATGTCCGCACATCATCAGCCGATCCCCAGTCCAGCCCCTTGTTGACCCGTGATGCAAGTTGTGGCGGAGGACCGAAGCGGAAGGCAGGGGCAGCCGCCCACTTTTTCCCTCGGGGTGCTGTGATATAAAACCACTCCCGCTGCCATAGGTCGGAAGCCTCCGGGCAGGAACCCGTTGGCCATAGATCATTAGCACATTTGCTTATTTTTACCCCTCCGCACTCCGTCTGTTTCCCATTGATCATCTTCGGCATTACATTGAAGGTCTTGAGCCATAACCCGAAGTGGAGTAATGCGGAGGAAAGCCTCACACACGACGATGAATGACGAGATGTGAAGGAAGGAATCCGGAGCTAGATCATGAAAATCTAGTCCGTAATAGAACATGAGCCCTCTAACAAAGGGATGAAGACCGAGGCCTAGCCCTCGGAGGAAGTGAGATATAAACACAACACTATCATTGGACTTGGGAGTAGGGATAACCTGCCCTTGAGCAGGAAGCCTATGGAGGATTTACGCGGTCAAGTACCTTGCCTCCCTAAGCTTCTTGATGTCCTCCTCCGTGACAGAGGAGGCCATCCACCGGCCTTGAAGGCTGGATTCGGACATGGTCGGAAGTTTGGAGTGTTTTTGGCTAAAGCCTTGGGTGTTGGAGCTCGAGGTGGGAGAAGGAGAGGATTAAGCGTGGAAGAAAAAGACATGCCTTGGTCTCTTTATAAAGAGGACGAATATCAACGTCCCCCGCGGGGCCTTTGAAACTTGCCTATTCCCAAGGAATCCTACCCGTGGAATGGTTGGGTTACCCACGCCCGTATTGATGAGAATCCTGTAATAAGGGGACACGATCTCTGCTTCGACAAGACGTGCCGATAAAACCGCCTCGCGAAACGTGTAGTAGCAGGTTGGAAAAACGGTTCAAATAATAACCGAGTCACGGCGTGATGTCATGCTATGGAAAAGTTGTCAGCAGATTAGACTCATGGAACATTGTTCTCTCTGTGGTGGTATGTGGAATTTGTTTTGTAGAGCCGGACACGATTCTTGTGTTCAAGATCTACTTTGGAGTATTCAGAGAAGGAACCCGCCTTGCAATGCCGAAGACAATCTATGGGCCAGACTCATCGTCATTGAAGCCTGGTTCAGGGGCTACTGAGGGAGTCCTGGATTAAGGGGTCCTCAGACAGCCGGACTATATACTTTAGTCGGCTGTTGGACTATGAAGATACAAGATAGAAGACTTTGTCCCGTGTCTGGGTGGGACTCTCCTTTGCATGGAAGGCAAGCTTGGCGATTCGGATATGTAGATTCCCTTCTCTGTAACCGACTCTGTGTAACCCTAGCCCCCTCCGGTGTCTATATAAACCGAAGAGTTTAGTCCATAGGACAAGAACATACAATCATAATCATAGGCTAGCTTCTAGGGTTAGCCTCTACGATCTCGTGGTAGATCAACTCTTGTAATACTCATATCATCAAGATCAATCAAGCAGGAAGTAGGGTATTACCTCCATAGAGAGGGCCTGAACCTGGGTAAACATCGTGTCCCCCGCCTCCTGTTACCATTAGCCTTAGACGCACAGCTCGGGACCCCCTACCCGAGATCCGCCGCTTTTGACACCGACAGACGGGCCCGGATTGTTCCTTTTATATGGCTTTTTCCGCTGAACGGCTTTAGAGCCACTGAATCCGGTGTTGACTGCCGTGTCTTCGGTGTTGTCACCGTTGTTTCGACGCTTGTGTCTGCTGCGTCGGGGCTTGCCGTTACCTTCTCCGGCTTCAGAAGTGTCAGGTTTACTTGAGTTGTTGCTACGAGCTAGCCAGTTATCATCGCCCGCACAGAAGCGGGTCATGAGCGTCGTAAGGGCTGCCATGGACTTCGGCTTTTCTTGGCCGAGGTGTCGGGCGAGCCATTCGTCACGGATGTTATGTTTAAAGGCCGCTAGGGCTTTGGCATCCGGAAGTCGATGATCTAGTTCTTTTTAGTTAGGAACCTAGTCCAGAATTTCTTGGCTGACTCTCCGTGCTGTTGGATTATGTGACTTAAGTCGTCGGCATCCAGAGGTTGGACATAGGTACCTTGGAAGTTGTCAAGGAAGGCATCTTCCAAGTCCTCCCAACTGCCGATGGAGTTTTCGGACAGACTGTTCAAGCAGTGTCGAGCTGGTCCCTTGAGTTTTAGCGAGAGGTACTTGATGGCGTGGAGATCATCACCGCGGGCCATATGAATATGGAGAAGGAAGCCCTCAATCCATACCACAAGATCTGTTGTCCCATCATATGATTCAATGTTTACAGGTTTAAACCCTTCTGGGAATTCATGTTCCGTTACTTCATCAGTGAAGCATAGGGGGGTGTGGCGCCTCTATGTCAGGCCACGTCGCGACGTGGCTCGGATGGAGCTGGTCTGCGGTATTCGGCCCGGACAGGTTTGTATTTGTCATGTCCAGCAAGGTGGCCGTTGTTGCACATTGGGGCGCACCCCCGTGATCCATAGATCGATCTAGTCTGGCCTGCTCTGTCTTCCAAGTCATGTCACAGGTCATGTGTGTATCCTCGAGCTGTTGTGTTTCTGTTTTTTTGGTGAGGTAGTGCGGGCTGGTGTTCGGACTGAGTTGCCGCTTTGTCCCGGCCACGTGGTGGTCGGTTAGCCGCATTATGCGCTAGTTCGACGGGCTCCAGCGCCTTGTTGTTGAATTGAGGTAGCAATTTTCGCTTCAGGTAACTTTTGGTTGGGCGCTCGAGGCCGTATTCCTCGGCTGCCAGGACCTCAGTCCATCTATCGTTGAGCAAATCTTGATCAGCTTGAAGCTGTTGCTGCTTCTTTTTCAGGCTCTTTGCAGTGGCTATTAGTCAGCGCTTAAAGCGCTCCAGCTCGACGGGTTCCTCAGGCACGGTAAAATCATCGTCGCCGAGGCTTACCTTGTCCTCGGAGAGTGGCATGTAATTACTGTCCTCCGAGTCTTCATTCATGGCCTGTTCATCAGGGCTAGCTCGCCCGTCTTCCCGTTCGGCCTGTTCGGAAGTTGGCTCAACGGGGTCTTCATTGTCTTCGCCATCGTCCGGAGTATTATTTTCTCCTGTGCCGGTATCGCTGTTTTTGCCATGGCGTGACTTAGAGCGGCGCCGCTGACGTCGGCGCTTTGCCTGTTTCTCAGGAGGCTTATCCTCGACTGGATCCTTTTTGTTGTCGCCATTGTTTTCCTTGGGTGTATCCACCATGTATATGTCATACGAGGAGGTAGCCGCCCAGCGCCATGTGCGCGGTGGCTCTTGCGTCTGCTCCTCTCCAGCATCGTCGTCCATACCATCGATGTCTTCGGAGTCGAAATCGAGCATGTCGGTTAAGTCCTCGACAGTGGCTATAAAGTGGGTGGTGGGTGGGGAGCGGAATTCTTCGACATCAGCTTCCATCCAAACCAGATATAGTTCGGCTGGAATTCCCCAGATAAGGCAAGGGCCTTTAATGAGTTTAGCATATCGCCTAACGGTGAGTGCTGGAAGATATCCGCGGAGCTGAACTCAACGATCGGCGCCTGATAGACGGGCACGGATGTACACGGTTTGGAACCTATAGCCGGAGACGAGTCCGAGGTTCCGGTGACACAAGCCTCGTTCGAGGTCGAATCTGTGTCCGGCTCCAATGTCGTTGAGTCTGCGGTTTCCGTGGCGGGGTCAAGCTCCCCGTCCTCGGATGGCGCGGTCTGCTCGGGATCTAGGGCCAGAGCAGTTACAGGCGCTATCTCCTGAGCACTGTCCGATGACAGATTTAAGTCATGTTCATCGTGGCGGCAGGGAGCGGCTGTCATGGGCTCGGATCCATCGAAGATCAAGTCTCAGCGGATATCGGCGGTGTAGTTTAAGCTTCCAAACCTGACCTGATGGCCAGGGGCGTAGCTATCGATCTGCTCTAGATGGCCAAGCGAGTTGGCCCGCAGTGCGAAGCCGTCGAACATGAAGATCTGTCCGAGGAGGAAAACCTCACCCTGGACTGCATTGTTGTAGATGATTGATGAAGCCATCAAAACCTTCTGGTGACGACGCAGCGGAACTCTCAATGAAAGCAACAATGTCGGTATCAAAACCGACGGATCTCGGGTAGGGGGTCCCGAACTGTGCGTCTAAGGTCGATGGTAACAGGAGGCGGGGGACACGATGTTTACCCAGGTTCGGGCCCTCTCTATCGAGGTAATACCCTACTTCCTGCTATATCGATCTTGATGATATGAGTATTACAAGAGTTGATCTACCACGAGATCGTAATGGCTAAACCCTAGAAGTATAGCCTATGAGGGTTATGGATATGCCTCTACGGACTAAGCCCTCCGGTTTTATATAGACACCGGAGGGGACTAGGGTTGTACAAATTCGATTACAGAGAAAGGTATCTGCATATCCGGTCGCCAAGCTTGCCTTCCACGCCAAGGAGAGTCCCATGCGGACACGGGAGAGAATCTTCAGTCTTGTATCTTCATAGCCCAACAGTCCGGCCCATGTAACATATTCCGGCCGTCCGAGGACCCCTTAATCCAGGACTCCCTCAGTCGCGCCAGACGGATCCGTCCGTCGGCCGGGCAATGTCCTCTCGGGAGCGGCGGGGTACAATGCGGATTGCAATTGCCCCCTCCAACCCACATGAGATGACACCCTAGTCGACGGATCCGGATTGGTCGGAGTCCGATCCGCTGCCTGCCATGGCGGAGAAGGCCGAAAACCACCGGAGGTGAGCTCGGATGGCGGGAGTGGAGGGAACTGAAGTGGCTAGGGTTTACTCCCGCGAACGGATGGGGACGAACATATGTGCGGTCAGGTGGGCCAGCATGGGCCGGGTCCGACGTGGCGGGCGTGTCCAGACGCCCCCATATATGTCCCATATTTTGGCTAGATAGGAGTGGTGCCGGTCAGCCCGCATGTTTAAGACCCGTTTGAGGCGTCCGTCTGGATCAACAAAATGTGACCGTCAGTGCCCGGTCGGCTCGTCTGGACGTACGATGCGGCTTTGAGGCGCCCGGGCGCCTGGCTATAGATGCTCTTAATGCACATCTACAAAATCAGGAAGAGCGGAAAAGAATTTAAACGTTTGTAGACGGAGTCGTGCCACAACAAATCCACGATGCACCGAGTACTTGATGCACAATCAATACAAAAGGTACTAGTAGTACTTTAATGCCAAACACGCTCTAGGAGGACACGAATCAAAATTGGTCCATCAACGTACTCTGAAAAGAAAAATCAAAATTTGAGCCCTTCGTAGCTGAGCGAGCTTGGGCAAGTACACACTTTTTTTTTGAGGGAAAGTACAAACTATTTTTAACTCACACAGCTTCGGTGGCCCCCCAGGGGATCTACTAGAAATCAAATTACCAGTGCTCCCATGATCCATGCAACCAGCCTTCAGAATTTGGATCCATTAAAGAAAAACTTAATAGTTTGGATCACAAGATCAGGGAAGCGCAACTTCACTCACTGCTGCTCCAGTGCCCAGCACGTGCCGCTTCTAGTACGGCCCGATTTCTTCTTCTTCTTCCCCAAGATTCCATACTAGGCCGGCAGGCCTAGAGAAGCATCTCAGTACCGCTGATTGGACATGAGCTGGGTGGTGCCAGCCATAGACCGTTCGGCGGCGCGGTTGGGTGGAACCTGGAGCCCCGTCACGAGCTAGCGGAACGCGTGCGTCAGCGACTCGATGGGCTTTTCGCTTCGCCGGTACCGCACCGCGTCGTCGGCTCCGTTCGCGCCCGGGGTCAACAACGACCGAGCGAGAAGACAACTTTACGACCACCGCTGTAGTAGATACTGTGAGGTGAGCGCATACGTGTCGAGACCTCAGACTCCATGGGGTGGCATCGCGGTTGGTCAAACGGTTGGCAGCGACCGCAGGCCACACCGCACTTGAGAGCTGGCGGTGGCTTCTGTGCGGCCGTGGGCGTATATGGGCTCTGGCCGAGCTGTCAAAACACGCAGGACGGCGGCCAATTCACCTTCACTCCTCCTCACTCCTCAGACGGGTTCGAGTTAAGACGGAGTCCAAGAAGAATTACCGCTGCATGTGCAGCACCACCAAACACTCCATTATAATTATACGGTATATATAGAATAAGGAATGAACCAGCCAGGTAATTTTGTCTGACCTGTTTTACACACTGCTACTCCTCAATTCGACCACTAGTCAATTTTACGTTTTAACCAACCAATGAACCACTCCACAAGATAACACACACATAAACTTAAACAGACATTAAGACACGGATGATAAATCTACTGCTTTGTCGCCCCTTTTTTTTTCTATATCGAATGATGATACATGTACAGGTTTTCACGGCGAGTAGATCCTTCCTGCGGGTCATGGGATTAGCGGCGATCCATCCATCCATCCATCCATCCATCAATTTGACGGCCAGGAGAGTTAGCTGGCTGGCTGGTGCCACGGACTGTGCCTAGCTAGGCTTGCGCTTTCACGGAGTACAGCAGCTCCTGGACGTTGGGAGGGACACGGTACATGCAGATCATTAGGATGCTGAAGCAATGGCGAAAAGAAGCGGTTAGTTATTAGGCGGTCAACTGGAAATGCAAATTACCAGGTCTCCAACACCAGAGGCGAGCATAGGGTACAGCTCTGAAAGCGAATTCTCTTCCTTGAGCCTTTCCAGGCCGTCGAGCCGCTCCGGTTTCGCCTCGTCGCCTGCGCTGTTTTCTTCGGTTTTAAGGGACCCGTTGCCGGCCTTCTTCCTGAAGTATATCTCCACCTCCTGGGCTTGCCGTGACAGCTGAAGAGCAACGAACTGAAACGACGCAGAAACAGGGTAAGCAGGGTCTTCGCTTATTCGTTTCGATCTATACCCACCAAGGTTGTGTCACATTACAAACGGCAAGTGTGTGGAGGCAAGTGATCAGTGATTACCTGGCATAGGTGGCTAACAGAGAATGTTGGCTGGCAGCTGAGATAGGACTTTTCCAGTTTAGGCATGCTTTGTCCATCAACCGGAGTTAGAGCGAGGTACAAGTTGAACTGCACAACAGAACAGACATATTCAGCAAACCTAATGGACGTAAACCAGGGGCCACTGCTTGTACAAGATTGGCCTGGCCCAGGTAGCCATGTATGTGCATGTGCTGATGTTTTATATTGCCTGTGCAACACTACAAAACACACCGGATTAACACGTACGGACAAAAGGACGCATCCAGCCTTTTAGAATGTTTATTAGTAATCTGAATCTTCCAAAGCACAAATAAAATAAATACCAACTCTACTTATTATTTTTGCAAAAGGAAGCAACTGTAAATTTAAACTATTGCGACGGTCTGTTTTTACCTTGGTATCAAATTCATCAGCATTACGGAGGTGATCCACCAACTTGGCAACACGCCCGCCCTTGACCATCCTTCCACTGGAGCCACCGGCACTGCCATGTCGAGTCTGGCTGCGGGTGCCATTTTTGCCCCAGGCAAGCATCTCTCCCCGCAGTGGAGAAGTGGCCAAGATATCTCTGGCACCTCCCAAATCATCATTCTCCTCGTAGCTGCTATCAACACTGCCCATAGTCTTAGCAGGGGATGATCGTGGCACAGGCCACCTCCGAGCTCTTTTCATCTTGACATCTGGTGAACGATCATCAACAGAAGACGACTCTTTGCTGCCATCATTACCATTTTCTTCTCTCTCGTCGTCATCAATGTCAGTTGGGGCATTATCAGGAGAACTAGTCCGTCCTCTCTTCTTTGTCCGCATACTCCCACGGGTCTTTCTTGTAGAAGCTATTGCTTTTGCATTGGAGCGCTTCTTCACAAGTGCTTCTGTTTGCCTTCGAAATGTTTCAGCAATGGAATCTTGAATCTTTCATGACAAATACAGCAAATGTCAATAACAAGAAGACAAATACCAAATGACCAGGGCAGATAAGTTTCCACCAGACATAAGACAGCCAAATAAACCAACCTTTTTGTTGCGAGTCTTCTCTTCTTCACCAAAAGCAAGTTCCTGACGTATCAAGCAAATTAGAATCAGTGGCAGGTACTACAACAAAAGCTAGATAAACAAGAGCGACAAGACAACTAAGTGTCGCAACTGGAGAAATTATGCATCACCTCTTCCTCGTACTTGTCAATGTCTGGATATAAAGCTAGAATTAAAGCGTCAAAATTAGGATCATCCCTCAAGGAACGTCTGCTCTTGCAGTGAGTGCGGCATGCTGGGCATTCATTATTTCTGCAAAAAACACCAGACCACTTATACTGTCATTGAAATAAAGTATATACTTGGATTTTTCAAAGCCCCAATCAGGCTGGGCTATACTTTTTTTTAATGACACTGTAGACAAATAACATAAGGGATCATACCCAAGCCGCATGGATTTATCAATGCAGTCCCTACAAAACCGGTGCAAACACTCCATAACCGTTCTTGTTTTCCGGATAATGCCTGCAACAGAGAACCATAAGAGAAGCAAATTCTTAGATATCACAGTTTGAGCAGACATTCTGTCTAGTTTCTTGTATAAAACTCATCCTAGCTTCTTGATGATGTGGACAGTCCCAACATGCATACTTGCATAACAGAAACATGTGAGCTTTGATGAATGTGCTAGCTTCAACATTTGTAGTAAATAATCACAAAAAGATGTACAGAACACATTATCCAGCTTTAATTACAAGTATTACAAGCAATGCTGTCAACACAGAAATCATGAAAAGTAAACAGAGTTGCTATCTCTGAATTTGAAAGCAAGTTGACAAGGCATGCTTACCTAAGCATATAGGGCACTGCACTTCCTTCCGTATATCCATCAATTTCACTAGTATAAACCTGCATGAGAAAACAGTACTGTTTAGCTACTAGTTTCGCTAACAAGAAAGTCAAATCTTCCATTACCAATTTGCATTTCCAATTACTGATTAACAACTTATGGAACACACAGAAGTGTTCCGTGGCATTTTTCAAAGAAATGCGTAGTATAAAGAACATAATGTGCAGGTGTTCACAGTGGGACTAGAGAAAACAACGGGAAATATGGAACCATTAGCACCTTGGGACAACTTGAACACTGGAAACTCACATTTGACAGGCAGAAGAAGAGTTGATTTGATTCAATTAACCAGCTGAGAAATCTAAGCAGTACCAATAAAATCCAAACGACATACAATAGGTGGTCAACAAAAACAGTGTCTACACAATTATCTGGATCAAAGGGAACCAAATGTGAAAAGGTGTGTGTGCTACAATATGATAACAGAGTTTATATATCTAGTGAACAAAATGCTTTCCTGACAGGAAACTGCACTGCTCCTACAGCAACAGAGGGGTTGATTTGCACCTCGCATCAGCAGCGAGAAAAGATTCATAGAAGCATCTGTGCATTTCAGTACCGAGGAAAGATTCATAGAGACAGCTGATGGAAGGTAAAGCATAATGCTATCGCGAGAATAAGAACGCATTTGCACAAAATTGAGTTAAGACACCTAAACAGTGTAAGACCTATCGCAGTCATGGGGGTCAGGACAGCAACAGTAGAACCAGATAGATATTCAGAGCACGACAGGCCAAGTCATGGCCAAGACACTGCAGGAAACACGAAGAGGCTCCCAATCCAGACGAAGGCGGCACCTGCTACAAAATGAGAAAATCCACGGGAAGATCTTACATGGGCTGGATGAGCTTGAATAGTGTTTGCCATAAGAACCTGGTGTCTCCACAGAACCATTCGACATGATGAACACGGGTGCACGGGGGAGAGGCTGGCCAGGAGCTCACACGGGTCTAAGCATGGCAAGATCATTCAGAAGGTCAGGCTAAGAGCCGGGATGGAAGAGTTGGCCGTGGCCGCACACGATTCAGAAGCAAGAGAAACAGGGAACTATTCCCGTAGATAGCTGAACCACGACGAACATGACCGCCAGTTCAGATGTGGCTGGCGACTCCGGGGTAAGAGCTCGGGTATGCGGCGATCGACCCTGGATGCCGCTCCCAGCATTTGCCGTCGTGAGCACGGCGCCTCCGCTGAGCCGTGTGACGAAAGCATGCATGCTACAGAAAGATCCCATGACTCGGCGGTGACGGGAGCGCTCGCGGCGGCGCGGGGCGGACGAAGCGGCCGGCGCCTGCGCCTAACGACGAGGACGACTCGTGGTGGGCCGCCGCCGCCGCCACGAGAAACCCGAGCCAGCATACGAAGCACGAGACCACGAAGATCCCATGGCGACAGGAGCGCCGAGCCCGACGAGGTGAGACGATGCGGCCGCCGGCCCGGTGGGACTCCCCATACGATGACCTCCGGCACCACCCCGGCGAAGCGAAGCCAGCGTACGGGGACGCGGCGTGACGACGACGGGAAATCGGCAACGGATGCGAGAGGAGGAGGAGGAGGAGATGGGAAGGGGCGGGGAGGGAGGAGGGGCGTCGACGGCCCACTTACTCGTCCACGTCGGCGGCGTCGCTCTCCGACGACGGGCTGTCGTCGCTGTCCTCGTCGTCCCCGCCGCTGCCGCCGCCTTCCTCGTGCTCGTCCTGCTGCTGCTGCTGCTTCCGCTGCTGCTCCTCCTCCTCGTCGTCCTCCCCCGCATCGGAATCTGCAGAGCCCGTGAGACACGCAAGCCAGTCAGCGACCCCGGCGCCGAAACAGAGGACGCGATGCGCGCATCGCGTGTGACGGTGGCAGATGAGTCGGCGGCGCGCGTCGCTGGAAGCAGAGCTCTCACCGCCGCCACCGTCCTTGGCCAGCTCCGCGGAGCCCCCGTTGGCGGCCCTCTGGACGCCGCCGCCGCCCTCCGTGTCGGAGCCGGCGGCCCCGGCGGCAGCGGCAGCCTCCTCCTCCCGGACGTGCCCGTCGTCCGCGTCGGGCGACGGGTGCGGGCGCTTCTGCGCGGGCATTCCGGCCGGCCGGCTGCCCTCCCCGCTCGTCGGCGCGGCGCTCGTCGCGGGGGAGAGGACGGACGGGAGCGGGCGGGCGGAGGAGTGAGAGGGAGGGAGGAGGCAGGAGGTGGGTGGAAGCGGCTCGAGTCGAGGGGGAGGCGGAGAGCGAGAGGAAAAGAAAGGCGAGGCGAGGCAGGGGACGGGGGGTGGGGGTGGTGCCTGCCTCTGCCTGCCCTCCCCTGTGCTGCGTCGCGTGTAACTTTGGGTTGGTGCGCGTGGCCGCCCCGCCCCGACCCGGCCCGGCCCGGCCCGGCCCGCTGGAACCGCGGCCCGGAACAAATTTTTAACTTGCGTACGGTAGGAAAAATAAAGACCGTGGGGGGAGGACGAGCTCGACTCCGTCGTCTCCGGCGAGCCGGTTCGTCGCCGGTGAGCCTCTCGGGTCAACGGCGGACGACGGCCGCCACGCACGCGCTGAGCCGGAGGAGTTTTCCGAGGAGGAGCCGCGGGCTGCATATGGGACGTGCGTCGCGTACGTAGGCTTGCCCGATGCGGGAAGGTGGTGATGATTGGGAGTGGTACTCCGTTGCGTTGACCAATGCATCGGTGTGAGTTGTGTTCTTCGGCGTGTGGCCGTGGGTACGATCGACGACCATTCGCCTCGTTCCATCCAAGCGATTGTCGATCTATTGGAAGAGAAGAGAAATGCCTTCGATCAAACCAAGGATAGTAGGATACACTCATCCTGCCATTGGTTATTATCAGCCAGCATTCGCTCGAAGAACGTATTATTATCACAGGAGTGCAATCATCGCAGTGCATTTCTATCCGCGATCTCCCGTATTTAGAGGCCATATTTCTTTTCTGATTTCCTGCAAGGCAAACTAAACTCGTACTCTCTCCGTTTCTTTTTAGTCTGCATATAAGGTTTGGTCAAAGTCAAACTTTACATAGTTTGACTTACTTTATATTAAAAAATATCAACATTCGTAATTTGATATCAACATTTTTAGATGCACCATGATATGCATTTTCATATTATATAGTTTAAGTATTGTAGGTGTTCATACTTTTTTATATAAATTTGGTCAAACTTTGTGCAGTCTGACTTTGGCCAAAACTTATACGCGGAGTAAAAATGAACGGAGGGAGTATTCATGAGTGCTTGGATCGAAGCGGCGGGGTTGACTATTCAGGCCTACAGTACAACCGAGTGAGCCTCGTGTTCTTTTTCTTTTTTCATGCGTGCGCCGCGTGATATATATACGTCTGCATGGTTGAGTCACTTTGTGTGCGGCAGATCCTGAAAAGCCCCTTGGTTTTCAGTTGAGGCGTTACGATGGATATACCCCATGTCGTGTAGTATTATTATGTGCAGGGGTAGGGCGGAACATAGAAAGGTGCAAACCAAGGGTGGAACTGTGGGCTATATGGGTTAAACCCATTTTACAACCATTTTATCTTACTTTTTTTGCTAAATTTTTCAAAGCTTTTGGCCTATGCTCTTGGCTGAAGTCGGGTTGTTGTGGATCTTGATACACTGATTACGTGAAAATACCATGTGGATGTGGTTACTTGCATACTAGGGTCAGAGCGATTGGATTTTCACAAAACATGCCACACAAGTTCAACCATTATTCCATCTGTTTGGAGTTGATGGACACACGAGGCCTTCTCTGGCCGCTTTTGGTATTTACCTTTTACTAAGTTTCTAAATTTGAGGGTTCTACCGATAGTTTGGATTTAGTTTACACGCTCTGTCATTTGACAAATGTAAAAAAATCTGACATAAACTTTGCCATTTGGGTATTTTTATAATTTATCATTAGATAGGAGTAGTTTTATCTTATTGTTAGTGTTATACATACCTATGTTATTCTTTACAAGATGTACATGCAACTAAGAAAAAGAACCGACTCCACCGCTAGAGAGAAGGATGCCATAGAGGAACCGCAAGTCATCGCAATTTTAAAAAAGTGACAAATAAATTACTGACAATTAGAAATAAATCATTATAGCCAATCATGTCGTTTCACTTTAGCTAAATATCCAGCCAAGATCAAAAAAGAACTCGTCGACACGCTTAAAAAAGTGTACAAGATGAGGACTTTGATATTGTACACTTCAGCACATATGTTCTCTTTATTTTTAGAATTATATAAAGGTGCTTCTGGAGTTCCAAAAATTAGAAAAACGGATTCCATATGTAAATATTAAATTGGTGTACATAGTTTTTAGAAGTTTTGCAGAAACATGCGTCGACTTGTGGTCTACACTAAAAAAAACATGAGATATTTAGCAACACTAAAGCCAATTTATAACCAAAATTCTTAACTTTTTTGTCTAAATTGTTAAAATGTTTGATCTACGGTCGGGAGGGGATTGCAGCCAAAGTTCACGGGCCTTAACCCAACACTGACTATGTTATGTGGTTATTTGCATACTAGGGTCTGAGTAGTTAGATCTTCACGAAGCATGCCACATAAGTTTGACCCGCATTAGCTCTTTGCTCCATCCCTTTGGAGTTGACATGAGGCCTTCACTGGGAACTTTTGGTATTTACTTTACACGATTTAATTCATAAATTTGAAGTTTCTAGTGATAGTTTGGATTTGGTTTAGATGCTCTCTTATTTGGAAATTTAGAAATCCAGTTTAAGCTTTCTAATGTGGATATCTTTCCTGCTTATAAAGAGAGTTGATGGTGAGTTCACATGTGGCCCCAATAAACTTCACAAAAAAATAATATGCTCCTACCCACATGTGAAACTAGCAACCATCCAACTCATATGTGAGACCTAGCATGAATAAAGAAATATAATACTAAATTCATGTGAGAACACACTTGTAACAAACAAAACGAACAAAATAGAGTCCAACTCAATATCACGATCTTGGGTTTACTTTATGAAACCAACCAGTTTTTCCAGTTATATACAATAGCATAAGAGAGCAAACAAATTAAAACCCCAATGTTTCCATAGAGCTTGTCCTCCTACCTCAGATCGCCGACCTTGTGCAAATGACCTATTGTGGTCAATTAAAGTTCTGCAACACCTACCATGTGATTTCTCATTGTAATTTTTACTCTCTTTTAGTCATGGATTAGGTAACGGCTAAATGGCAGTAACATCTTTTGATGATCTCCTAAGTCAGTGGCCTAACTCATGATCTTTTTTATGACTCGTAGCAATGCACAGTTACTGTGCTAGCTGTATACTTTGTCGGTAGGGAGGAGTAGTTTCCTCTTACTTTTTTTTAGTGATATGCATACCTCTAATATTATTTACAAGATGTGCCGCGTTAAAAAATCTAACTCCATGGCTAAAGAGAAGGACATCATAGGGGAATCGCAGGTCTTTGCAATTTTAAAGGCGACAAATAAATTTTGGAAAATTATATTGATATCACTATAGCCACTTATGTTCGGCTTTGCTAAATATCAAATCCAAGGTGGAAAACAAAAGTCATCAATACACTGAAAGAAAAATGTACAAGCTGAGGACTTTGGTATTCTACACTTTCAGCACATCTGCTCTCTTTATTTTAAAATTGTGGAAAGGTGCTTGTGGAGTTCCAAAAAATTCAAGAAACAATCTCAAAAGTGGATATTAAAACGGCCTACATTTTTTTCCAAGTTCCGCGAATAGGCTTGTGGTCTACACCAAAAAACATGCGAGACTAAAATGGCATCCTTATATGCTATATTTGTTTCATTTTCTGCACATGTCCCAACATGACAGTTGCAAATAATACTACATTTCTTCAATACGACAATTTCTTGAGATTTTCTAAAACATGATAAATATTTTTTTTACAAGATAAGACATCTCCAATGCTTATGTGTGATGACTTCTCTTACTCTTCCACGTCAATTTTTGTTTACGCGGCACATTGTTTTATTAATGAGGATAAAGAATCAACTCTTATCATAAATACGGTCTCGTAGCACAATCCAAGAAAAAGATTGTTGGATATTCATTTTTCACGTTCTAATTGGACTCACATAGTCTTAATTTAAGTGAAATCTAATGTATTAAATATTTAATCTATATAAGAGATAACTCATTAAAATGGTTGTCTCTAAAATCTATCATCTCCTAAGAGAACATGTGAAGAAATAACACAGTGTGTGTGGCCTAAGTTGAGTAATTATAGGTAGTTCCAAAACTCACATGCAACACAAGAAGAGTTGAATCCATTCAATTGTGCGCCGACTCTAGATGTATCACGACCAGAAGTTAAACATTCAAGCAACTCAAAACCTTGTCAGTTTTGACTTACCGACCAAAACACATGTGGCGAGAATTTCTGCCTCCCTCCATCATTTTGGTTGGCATGCTCTATTACTATATTATTTAGAATATCCTTTTACAGCATATGCAAAAAACATGCCTTTTTGGACTTGAGCCCTCCGATGAAGGGCTTCCCACTACTAGGTAAAACCTTAGACACAGAGGTATAGCAGTAGCGCTACTGCTACTTAGTAGTAGCACGTGTTAGCAAAGTGCGCTACGGCTATGGTTGTAGCAGTAGCGCGTCTGCAGGTAAAAGCGCTACTACTATAATTCCCACAATGTTGCCGGTAGGCTAGGAATAGTAGTAGCGATCCAGCAGAAAGCACGCTACCGCTAAGTGCCTTGTAGTATCGTGTTTCTGATATAGAGCGCTACTGCTAAGAAAAAGAAAATAAAATAAAAAATAAATAGAAAAATAAATGAAATGAAAGAAATAGAAATGGAGAAATGAAAAAAGAAAATGTAAAGAAAAACAAAAGAAAAAGAAAAACAAAGGACAAAGGCATAGCAGTAGCGCTTGTTCTCACAAAGCGCTATAGCTACTTTAGCAGTAGCACTTCTTGTACTCCCGCGCTATAGCTAAGCTCCTTAGATAAAAGGAAAAGAAAAAGGGAAATAAATAGCTACTTCCTATAGCAGTAGCGCGTTTGGTGGAAAAGCGCTATAGGTAACTTAGCTATAGCGCTTTTTTTCTACTAACACTACTGCTAGTTTGACTTAACCACGCGCGGGCTCAAAATTTTGCTAAGTTCTTTCCCCCCTCTCCCCCCACTCGATCTGTCGCCCCCGTCGATCGCCCTGCGCCCGAGCCCACCGTCGACGCCGACCATCGCCCGAGGCCGCCCTCGACCTCACCGCCGCCGCACTCGACCTCGCCGCCGCCGCCCGAGCCCTCCCTGGACCATCGCCGCCCGAGCCCGCCCGAGCCGCTGACTATAAGCCTCTCCCTCTCCTCTCCCCTGCCCTCCACTCTCTCTCTCTCTCTCTGCTAGCTAGGACAAATTTCATATGTTGCTGCTGTGTTGATGTTCATATGAACCCTAGATTTGTTTAGGGCAGTAGGCATTTTTTTAGCATTTAGGAAAAATGATTAGCAATTTTTTTAGGAAATTAGCTACGGCAATTTCTTATGAAAATGCGTAAATAGTAATTCCATTTAGCTTTAAATTAGCAGAGGGTATATAAATAATAGTAGCATTTAGCTTTAAATTAATAGAGGCTATAAATAAAAAACAGTAGCATTTAGCTATAAAAAAGTTATTTGGACTATGGACCTGAATCTGGTCCAAATTTCATTTAAACGAAATTTGAATTATTTGGACTATGGACCTGAATATTTTTGAAGAAATTAGGTGTAGGTACTAAAGTCTTGCTATGGAAAATTTGGTGAGGTCAGAAGGGTTAGAGAAAATGGAGTTACTTTGTAATTTCTAATAAGGTCAAGTATTGTTGGAATATTTGCTCTAAAACAATTTGGATGAAAAGAAAATAATGTGTGTGTGTGTGTGTGAGAGAGAGAGAGAGAGAGAGAGAAAGAGAGAGAGAGAGGAATATCTAGAACAGAATTTGGGTTCTGTCCTAAGCAGAGAAGTGTTTAGTGAGATCATTTTGCAAAGGTTTTTGGTTTTTGAAAAGACCACTATTTTCAAGGAAAAGAATTTAGGCAAGTTTTATTTTAAAGATGATCCCTTCCTAGACTTTTAGTTGTAGACAAAAAACAAAAGTATTTATCTATAAATAAAAAATAGTAGCTATGGCATTTAGCTATAAACAAAAAACAGAATTGTTTATCTTTTCAAAAACTTGGTTAAAGTAATTGTTGCTATGTAAATAAAAAACAAGATTGATGTTATATGATATATGTCATTGATGTTCATTCACTGGTACGCGCCAGTGCTATACAAAACGGGTTTTAACCCCTTTCCTCGACGACATTTGGAACCGTCGCCAAGTGAGTGTGGGCGATAAGGGGGGTCCTTCCCACATGACCCAGAAACCGTCGGGGATAAGGAGCCATGATGCATATACAGTACTCCTACTTGTTTGTGCTCGCGTTGCCATCGCAGTCGGTATTCTGTGGTGCTACGTTTATGATGCGCGACCCATCACAAACGGTTCACTATTATAAAACGTGTATGATAAGTATACAATCACACACATTCGCTTGTCCCAAACCGTATGCGATAACTAATTAAGAAGATTAGCTAATCCTTGTAGGAGTGTCGGACAGGATTACGAAACATCGGACCGTCGTAACATCATCGTACACAACAACTATCGCACATGCTATTCTGTGGTGCAACGTTTACGATGCATATTTTATCAGAAACAGTTCATGGTTGCGAATCGTGTACGATAAGGCAACTATCACAAACGTTTAGTTTGCCCGCGCCATTTATGATATTGTCTGACATCACGCACGCTTTGCAAACGACAACTGTGTGCATGCTTGCACACGTTTCCTCTCTGTGATCCGTCTCGGATTATGGTGTATATCGCAAACGTTTGTTTTTTACCAACCATGTGTGCCGTAACAACCTGGAGAGCGTAATTTCACCATAATTTAATTGCTGTTATTTCAAATTATACTGGATTTGAATTTGAATTTCAATATATGCTATAGCTTTATTCATATCCATTAGGTTCAAACAACCAATGCATTATTCGATTCATAGGTACATATCAATAATTACATAAGAACCAAATAAGAATGATGAACCAAAGTTGTATACTTGTACTATTAAAGACGGTAAAGAAAGAGGCGAAATACATTTTGGTTGCTGAACAAGGTGAAGCGGAAAGCCCATATTGTGCCCTCTTCCATGTAGAAGGCACGCACGACTCTAGTCCAACCCCTTGTGATGGCCGACCGCCCATCCTTCACGGTCTTCATGAAAACATCTAGATAATCATCGTGTTCTCATAGAAATACTTTAACCTTTGCATGCCCACCAATCATGTAGTTTGAGAGGTAATCTTGAGTAAACTGCTTTTGGAACCACTGCAAAGGAAAAAAGATTCAGACATTGTCATCTAACACAACTCATTATGGGCAGTAAAAAGAAGGTTACAGAGTTCTTACTTACCATCCTGCAGTCGTTGTTGTATTGGATAAATTGTAAACAAATAGTTTAATTGCCATCTTTTGACCCATTCTACTACCAATCTTTATCAGCTTCCTCACTTGGTGCTAGTTCATTGATATCCCATTTCCCCATACGCAGAAAGGGTCGAAGCGCGGATCTTTATCAATGACATATGTACCTAAAAGCACCAAGTTAATATTATAAGCTAAACAACAATTGCACAATGATGTAGTACACCACTTTTTATAATATCTTGTAACATCCAATATAATCACATATTAAATGAATTAACATCTTATATTATGGGCCGCAAGGAGTTTATTGCATTCTTACAAATTATCGGCTGATTAACTGCTGTTGTATCCATGGGTTAGAGTTAGTTTGAGCTAGTTCGGGCTCAAATAGCCCTATAGTATATCTAAACATGAGGGCTAGTTTGAGCTAGTTGCATCTATAACCCACCCCAAAAAACTATCCAACCCAAGAGGTGTTTATTGGAGCTAGTTCTCCTATTGTATTTATTGTCAATCTAACCCTGTCATCCAAATAACTCTTTGGATGGAGTTAGTTCATGGTTAGTAATGAGCTAGAAACTAACTCTAACCTCTAGCTAAGTTGAGTATCTAAACATGGCTGTGTTGTTGTTGTTGTTGTTGTTGTTGTTGTTGTTGTTGTTGTTGTTGTTGTTGTTGTTGTTGTTGTTGTTGTTGCTGCTGCTGTTGCTGCTGCTCTTCTACGTATATCTAGACATCATCAGAACATTAGGTAACACTCTTCCTTGTTGCTATGTAGCCTAGGATTGCATATTTAAACATTAAGTATAGTGCATGTTGCTATGTAGCCTCAGATATATTACATATGGCCCTAGTTAACCTAACGATAAATTGGTTGTAGATATATTCAGCTAAAAGTCCGATTCACCGATTAGTCCCTTATCAGCCCCCAGCCTATATGGTACCAGCTACCGATATCCTGAACAGTGAGCGTATATAAGCCATGGGATGAAACTAACCTCAATGGAAAACAACAGTCATTTACCAAAATTGTCTTGTGTAGGTACATCGAGAAGCATGTTAAGCACAATAGGCTAAACATCAACCAAAATTATCCATGACAGACAAAATAATCTCCAAAAAATAGCTTCAGTGTGCAGGTTTAAGCACGCTACTAAAGCAAAACAAGTGAAAAGGTGTGTTAACTTCAACATGCCTAATATTTAACAACAAGCAAACATAGTCATTCAAACCGGTATTGTGCCAGTTTAATAAAAAGAACCGACTCCACAGCTAGAGAGAAGGATGCCATAGAGCAACCGGCAAGTCATCGCAATTTTAGAAAAGCGACAAATAAATTACTGACAATTAGATTAAAATCATTATAGCCAATCATGTTCGTTTCACTTAAGCTAAATATCCAGCCAAGATGGAAAAAAGAACTCATCGACACGTTTAAAAAAAAGTGTACAAGCCGAGGACTTTGGTATTGTACACTTCAACACATATGTTCTCTTTATTTTATTTTTAGAATTATATAAACGTGCTTGTGGAGTTCCAAAAATTAAGTGCTTGTTTTGCTTTGTGTTTTAAGTCTTGAATCCTTGCTGGACACACCTTTTTGGGGAGTCAAAAATTATGTTATGCTTGCTCCTATGCTTCACTTAAATTTTTAGATATGGAATTGCTCTAATGCTTCACTTATATCTTTTTTAGCACGGTGTGCTTTGTTATTTTTGACGAAATGCTCTCATGCTTCACTTAGATTTATTTGGGAGTTAGTAAATATTTTTAGAAATTCTCTCTTGCTTCACTTAAATTATTTTGAGAGAAAGAAATATTACGCTCATGTTCTTCACTTAAATTTGTTTGAGCTTATTAAAAGCAACATATGAAATTAGTCTCAAAGTGATAGATATCCAAGGAGGATATAATAAAAACTTTCATAAAGATCATTGGACAAAATAAACTTGGTTCTTTGTAATGGTTTTGAGATATGACGATATGATATGTGAGTCATGTTGACGAGTAATTATGCTTTAATAAGAATATTGGTGTTAAGGTTTGTGATTCCCTATGCAAGCACGAAAGTCAATATTTATGCAATGAAATCACATCCTATTTGTGGTGCATTATTCGGTGTTAGTTATGCTTAATGCTCGCTTACGAGATTTTTTGTTTCTTGGTTGGACGCTTCTCAATCTTTTTGCTAGCCTTCATTTGCACTAACTATAGTCAATACTTGTGCATCCAAAACCCTTTAAACGGTTTTGTCATATGAGTCCACTATATCTACCTATATGCGGTATTTCCGTACCGTTCTAAGCAAATTTGCATGTGTCATATCTAATTTTTAAAATAAATTTCTCTTTTGTGTGCTCGTACCGCTCGCGAGGCCATGAGGGGTGGCTGATGTTTTCCATGCTAGATGTGTTATTCTCACGATGAATGTTTATTCACTTGTCATTGCACGAGAGTACGATAAAGGTATTAGGGATGCCCAGTCCTGAAATGAAAAATGAATTTACTTTATATTGTCAAATAATAAATTCATTGGAAAGTGTTGGTACGGAGGGCACCCGTGGATATGGTTAGTCATGGAAAGTGAAAGTATGGTGGAAAAAGGAATAAACTTTATTTTCTGTTTAGGAACCGCCTATGATATATCTAGCATGGAAAGTGTTGAGAACTCTAAGTCGTTCTCGTTGGTGGGAAAAGTATGCCTCCCAAAATCTTTTTATCTCACAATTTTCGTTTTGAGCTCTGGCACCTCTACAAATCCCTACTTCCCTCTGCGAAGGGCCCTTCTTTTACTTTATGCAATTTTTATTTTTTACTTGACTCTCCATCTTCTCTTATAAAGCACCAACTAAGGGGCACTATCATCGTACTTGGGCATTGGGTGTAGCTAGTATTCGAGTGTGTTTCATGAATGGATTAATAATTGAGCATGATGGGCTAGGGATAACTTGCTTTAGTGTTGATAGTTTGAAAGACATAGTTGCTTGTTGATATGCTTGAGTATTAAAGTCTTCATGTCAAAACTAGACTATTTCTAACCATGTAAAAGACAAAATGTCCATGCTACAAAGAAAAGAATATGTGATGAACATGTTAGGAAACATTCCACATCCAAAATTCTGTTTTTATCATTTACCTACTCGAGGACGAGCAGGAATTAAGCTTGGGGATGATGATATGTCTCCAATGTATCTATAATTTTTGACTGTTCCATGCTGTTATATTATCATTCTTGGATGTTTTACAATCATTTTATATCGTTTTTTGGTAGTAACCTATTGACATAGTGCCCAGTGCCAGTTGCTGTTTTCTGCTTGTTTTTTACATCGCAGGAAATCAATACCAAACAGAGTCCAAACACAACAAAACTTTTTATGGATTTTTTCTGGACCAGAAGACACAAGATGGGCCGAAGAAGTACCAGAGGGGTGCCCCGAGGGTGGCACAACCCACCAGGGCGCACTTGGGGGCCCAGGCATGCCCACGGGGATTATGCCCACCTCGGTGGCCTCCTGCGCCGCCTCTTTGCTCTATAAATACCCCAATATTCCAGAAACCCTAGGGGATTCGACGAAAATCAATTCCAGCCGCTGCAAGTTCTAGAACCACCAGATCCAATCTAAACACCATAACAGAGGGGTTCATCATCCTCATTGGTGCCTCTCTCATGATGTGTGAGTAGTTCATTGTGGACCTACAGGTCCGTAGTTAGTAGCTGATGGCTTCCTCTCCCTCTGTCTCTCTCTCTCTCTCTCTTGATTCTCAATACAATGGTCTCTTGGAGATCCATATGATGTAAATATTTTTGCGGTGTGTTTGTTGGGATCCAGTGAACTTTGAGTTTATGATTAGATCTATGTTTTTATCCATGAAAGTTATTTGAGTCTTCTTTTGATCTCTTTATATGCATGATTGCTTATAGCCTCGTATTTCTTCTCCGATATTTGGGTTTTGTTTGGCCAACTTGATCTATTTATATTGCAATGGGAAGAGGTGCTTTGTGATGGGTTCGATCTTACGGTGCTTGATCCCAGTGACAAAAGGGGAACCGACACATATGTATCGTTGCTATTAAAGATAACAAGATGGAGTCTATTTCTACATAAATAGATCTTGTCTACATCATGTCATCGTTCTTGCATTACTACGTTTTCCATGAACTTAATACACTAGATGCATGCTGGATAGCGGTCGATGTGTGGAGTAATAGTAGTAGATGCAAGCAGGAGTCAGTCTACTAATCTTGGACGTGATGCCTATATAATGATTATTGCCTGGATATTGTCATGAGTATTTGAAGTTCTATCAATTACCCAACAATAATTTGTTATTCCACCGTATGCTATTTTTCTTGAGAGAAGCCACTAGTTAAACCTACGGCCCACGAGTCTCTTCTTTAATATATTTGCCTTCGCGGTCTATTTTTATTTGCTTTTATTTTCAGATCTATTAAACCAAAAATATAAAAATACCTTGAGGGATTAACAACCCATTCCCGCGATATCTATTTATTTCACCTCGCATTCCTGTGATATCTATTTATTCAATATACTACAATTTTATCTATCTTTTTACCCGTGAGGGGTTAACAAGCCATCTCTTACGCCGGGTTGCAAGTGTTTGTTCTTTGTGTGCAGGAGTTGTTTATGTGGTGTTGCCTGGTTCTCCACTTGGTTCGATAACCTTGGTCTCATCACTGAGGGAAATACCTACCGTTCATGTGCTGCATTATCCCTTCCTCTTTGGGGAAATACCGACGTAGTTCAAGCAAACATCAAGGATGTTAACAGACCGAAAGACACACCGGGCAGGAAATTGGCCTAACTCTAGAATGGGTCGCTAAAAGGTCAAAATCCGTACGGGCTAAAACTTGGCCCATCTCTAGAATGGGCCGCTAACAGTCCAAAGGAACCTCGGGACGCATTTGAGCACAAACATATAGCGATCTATTAATGGGCTCAAACTGACGATGGGCTGCAATGGTGTAAAATAGTTAATGGGTCATTGACGATCCGAATTGGCATAACTCATATGGGTCGTGGCCCTAAATGAGCCAGATGCAAGTAGGCCCTAAATGGACTGGCCTTTTTAACCTCAAAATGGGCCACTGTTGGGTCGTTCCACATTTCACCGTTTCATAGGCGCGTTTCGTCCATTGAATGAATGGTATCAGTCATAACGTCGAGCTAACACGTGGTATCGTTGGCGAATGAGAATTTTACACGTGGAAAATCGCCATTGGTCAGGGTTGTTAACATGTTAGCATATCCAGACCCGCACCCGATAGCGTAACAGTGACCCATTTATGGTGGACACCATGTGTTGGTTACCCTTGACGAAAACACTTCCATGACGCGCCATTTATCGTCATGGAAGTGGACACTTCCGTGATGATAATTTTGAAGGAAATATGCCCTAGAGGCAATAATAAAGTTATTATTTATTTCCTTAATTCATGATAAATGTTTATTATTCATGCTAGAATTGTATTAACTGGAAACTTAGTACATGTGTGAATACATAGACAAAACCTATAGTCCCTAGTATCCCTCTACTTGACTAGCTCGTTAATCAAAGATGGTTATGTTTCCTAACCATAGACATGTGTTGTCTTTTGATGAACAGGATCACATCCTTAGGAGAATGATGTGATGGACATGACCCATCCGTTAGCTTAGCATTATGATCGTGTTAGTTTCATTGCTACTGCTTTCTTCATGACATATACAAGTTCCTTAGACTTTGAGATTATGCAACTCCCAAATACCGGAGGAACACTTTGTGTGATACCAAATGTCACAACGTAAAAGGGTGATTATAAAGGTGCTCTACAGGTGTCTCCGAAGGTGTTTGTTGGGTTGGCATAGATCGAGATTAGGATTTGTCACTCCGTGTTTCGGAGAGGTATCTTTGGGCCCTCTCGGTAATACTCATCACTATAAGCCTTGCAAGCATTGTGACTAATGAGTTAGTTGCAGGATGAAGTATTATGGAACAAGTAAATAGACTTGCCGGTAAAGAGATTGAACTAGGTATTGAGATACCGACGATCGAATCTCGGGCAAGTAACATACGGATGACAAAGGGAACAAACATATGTTGTTATGCGGTTTGACCAATAAAGATCTTTGTAGAATATGTAGGAACCAATATGAGCATCTAGGTTCCTCTATTGGTTATTGACCTGAGACGTGTCACGATCATGTCTACATAGTTCTTGAACCCGTAGGGTCCGCACACTTAAAGTTCGGTGACGATCGGTATTATGAGTTTATGTGTTTTGATGTACCGAAGATAGTTCGGAGTCCAGGATATGATCACGGACATGACGAGGAGTATCAAAATGGTCGAGACGTGAAGATTGATATATTGGACGGCTATACTCGGACACCGGAAGTGTTCCGGGTGATTTCGAAAAAAACCGGAGTGCCGGAAGGGTTACCGGAACCCCCCGGGGAAGTATTGGGCCTTAGTGGACCTTGATACGTCTCCAACGTATCTATAATTTTTGATTGTTCCATGCTATTATATTATCTGTTTTGGATGTTTAATGGGCTTTATTATACACTTTTATACTATTCTTGGGACTAACCTATTAACCGGAGGCCTAGTCCAAATTGCTGTTTTTTGCCTATTTCAGTGTTTCGCAGAAAAGGAATATCAAACGGAGTCCAGATGGAATGAAACCTTCCGGAGATTTGTTTTTGGAACAAACACAATCCAGGAGACTTGGAGTGGACGTCAAGGAAGCAACAAGGAAGCCACGAGGCAGGGAGGCGCGCCCCCACCCTCTGTTGGTGAACGTTGCATAAAATAAAATAAAGCTACGTTCAACAAGATCAATCTATGAGTTCATCTAGCAACAAGAGAGAGGAGTGCATCTACATACCCTTGTAGATCGAGAGCGGAAGCATTCAAGAGAACGGGGTTGAGGGAGTCGTACTTGTCGTGATCCAAATCACCGGAGATCCTAGCGCCGAACGGACGGCACCTCCGCGTTCAACACACGTACGGTCAGCGTGACGTCTCCTCCTTCTTGATCCAGCAAGGGGTAAGGAGAGGTTGATGAAGATCCAGCAGCACGACGGCGTGGTGGTGGATGCAGCAGGGATCCGGCAGGGCTTCGCCAAGCGACTACGGGAGGAAGAGGTGTAGCAAGGGGGGAAGGGAGGCGCCAGGTGTCAGGGTGCGGCTGCCCTCCCACCCCCTCTTTATATAGGGACCCCAGGGGGGCGCCGGCCCTAGGAGATGGGATCTCCTAGGGGGGGCGCCGGCCAAGGGGGGAAACTTGCCCCCCAAGGCAAGTGGAGGCGCCCCCTCCCCTAGGGTTCCCAACCCTAGGCGCAGAGGGGGGCCCAGGGGGGGGGGGCGCACCAGCCCACTAGGGGCTGGTTCCCCTCCCACTTCAGCCCATGGGGCCCTCCGGGATAGGTGGCCCCACCCGGTGGACCCCCGGGACCCTTCCGGTGGTCTCGGTACAATACCGGCGAACCCCGAAACTTTCCCGATGGCCGAAACTCGACTTCCCATATATAATTCTTTACCTCCGAACCATTCCGGAACTCCTCGTGACGTCCGGGATCTCATCCGGGACTCCGAACAACTTTCGGTTTGCTGCATACTAATATCTTTACAACCCTAGCGTCACCGAACCTTAAGTGTGTAGACCCTACGGGTTCGGGAGACACGCATACATGACCGAGACTGCTCTCCGGTCAATAACCAACAGCGGAATCTGGATACCCATGTTGGTTCCCACATGCTCCTCGATGATCTCATCGGATGAACCACGATGTCGAGGATTCAAGCAACCCCGTATACAATTCCCTTTGTCAATCGGTACGTTACTAGCCCGAGATCCGATCGTCGGTATCCCAATACCTCGTTCAATCTCGTTACCGGCAAGTCACTTTAATCGTACCGTAATGCATGATCCCGTGACCAGACACTTAGTCACTTTGAGCTCATTATGATGATGCATTACCGAGTGGGCCCAGAGATACCTCTCTGTCATACAGAGCGACAAATCCCAGTCTCGATCCGTGTCAACCCAACAGACACTTTCGGAGATACCCGTAGTATACCTTTATAGTCACCCAGTTACATTGTGACGTTTGGTACACCCAAAGCACTCCTACGGCATTCGGGAGTTACACGATCTCATGGTCTAAGGAAAGGATACTTGACATTGGAAAAGCTCTAGCAAACGAACTACACGATCTTGTGCTATGCTTAGGATTGGGTCTTGTCCATCACATCATTCTCCTAATGATGTGATCCCGTTATCAATGACATCCAATGTCCATAGTCAGGAAACCATGACTATCTGTTGATCAATGAGCTAGTCAACTAGAGGCTCACTAGGGACATATTGTGGTCTATGTATTCACACGTGTATTACGATTTCCGAATAATACAATTATAGCATGAATAAAAGACAATTATCATGAACAAGGAAATATAATAATAATCCTTTTATTATTGCCTCTAGGGCATATTTCCAACAGTCTCCCACTTTCACTAGAGTCAATAATCTAGTTACATTGTGATGAATCGAACACCCATAGAGTTCTGGTGTTGATCATGTTTTGCTCGCGGAAGAGGTTTAGTCAACGGATCTGCGACATTCAGATCCGTATGTACTTTGCAAATATCTATGTCTCCATCTTGAACATTTTCACGGATGGAGTTGAAATGACGCTTGATGTGCCTGGTCTTCTTGTGAAACCTGGGCTCCTTGGCAAGGGCAATAGCTCTAGTGTTGTCACAGAAGAGAGTGATCGGCCCCGACGCATTGGGTATGACTCCTAGGTCGGTGATGAACTCCTTCATCCATATTGCTTCATGCGCTGCCTCCGAGGATGCCATGTACTTCGCTTCACATGTAGATCCCGCCATGACGCTCTGCTTGCAACTGCACCAGCTTACTGCTCCACGATTCAACATATACACGTATCCGGTTTGTGACTTAGAGTCATCCAGATCTGCGTCGAACCTAGCGTCGACGTAACCCTTTACGACGAGCTCTTCGTCACCTCCATAGACGAGAAACATGTCCTTTGTCCTTTTCAGATGCTTCAGGATATTCTTGACCGCTGTCCAGTGTTCCTTGCCGGGATTACTTTGGTACCTTCCTACCAAACTTACGGCAAGGTTTACATCAGGTCTGGTACACAGCATGGCATACATAATAGATCCTATGGCTGAGGCATAGGGGATGACACTCATCTCTTCTTTATCTTCTGCCGTGGTCGGGCATTGAGCCGAGCTCAATATCACACATTGCAACACAGGCAAGAACCCTTTCTTGGACTGATCCATATTGAATTTCTTCAATATCTTATCAAGGTATGTGCTTTGTGAAAGACCTATGAGGCGTCTCGATCTATCCCTATAGATCTTGATGCCTAATATGTAAGCAGCTTCTCCAAGGTCCTTCATTGAAAAACACTTATTCAAGTAGGCCTTAATGCTGTCCAAAAGTTCTATATCATTTCCCATCAAAAGTATGTCATCTACATATAATATGAGAGATGCTACAGAGCTCCCACTCACTTTCTTGTAAACGCAGGCTTCTTCATAAGTCTGCATAAACCCAAACGCTTTGATCATCTCATCAAAGCGAATGTTCCAACTCCGAGATGCTTGCACCAGCCCATAAATGGATCGCTGGAGCTTGCATACCTTGTTAGCATTCTTAGGATCGACAAAACCCTCCGGCTGCATCATATATAGTTCTTCCTTAAGATAGCCGTTAAGGAATGCCGTTTTGACGTCCATCTGCCATATCTCATAATCATAGTATGCGGCAATTGCTAACATGATTCGGACGGACTTCAGCTTCGCTACGGGAGAGAAAGTCTCATCGTAGTCAACCCCTTGAACTTGCCGATAACCCTTAGCGACAAGTCGAGCTTTATAGATGGTAATATTACCATCCGCGTATGTCTTCTTATTAAAGATCCATTTGTTTTCTATCGCTTGCCGATCATTGGGCAAGTCTGTCAAAGTCCATACTTTGTTTTCATACATGGACTCTATCTCGGATTGCATGGCTTCAAGCCATTTGTTGGAATCTGGGCCCGCCGTCGCTTCTTCATAGTTCGAAGGTTCACCGTTGTCTAACAACATGATTTCCAGGACAGGGTTGCCATACCACTCTGGTGTGCAACGTGTCCTTGTGGACCTACGAAGTTCAGTAGCAACTTGATCCGAAGTACCTTGATCATCATCATTAATTTCCTCTCCGGTCGGTGTAGGCATCACAGGAACATTTTCCTGAGCTGCAATACTTTCCGGTTCAAGAGGTAGTACTTCATCGAGTTCTACTTTCCTCCCACTTACTCCTTTCGAGAGAAACTCTTTTTCCAGAAAGGATCTGTTCTTGGCAACAAAGATCTTGCCTTCGGATTTAAGGTAGAAGGTATACCCAATGGTTTCCTTAGGGTATCCTATGAAGACACATTTTTCCGACTTGGGTTTGAGCTTTTCAGGTTGAAGTTTCTTGACATAAGCATCGCATCCCCAAAATTTTAGAAATGACAGGTTAGGTTTCTTCCCAAACCATAATTCATACGGTGTCGTCTCAAAGGATTTAGACGGAGCCCTATTTAAAGTGAATGTAGCTGTCTCTAGAGCGTATCCCCAAAATGATAGCGGTAAATCGGTAAGAGACATCATAGATCACACCATATCCAATAGAGTGCGATTACGACGTTCGGACACACCATTACGCTGAGGTGTTCCAGGCGGCGTGAGTTGTGAAATGATTCCACATTTCCTTAAGTGCGTACCAAATTCGTGACTTAAATATTCTCCTCCACGATCTAATCATAAGAATTTTATCTTTCGGTCACGTTGATTCTCTACTTCATTATGAAATTCCTTGAACTTTTCAAAGGTCTCAGACTTGTGTTTCATCAAGTAGACATACCCATATCTACTTAAGTCATCAGTGAGAGTGAGAACATAACGATATCCTCCGCGAGCCTCAACGCTCATTGGACCACACACATCAGTATGTATGATTTCCAATAAGTTGGTTGCTCGCTCCATTGTTCCGGAGAACGGAGTCTTGGTCATTTTGCCCATGAGGCATGGTTCGCATGTGTCAAATGATTCATAATCGAGAGACTCTAAAAGTCCATCAGCATGGAGCTTCTTCATGCGCTTGACACCAATGTGACCAAGGCGGCAGTGCCACAAATATGTGGGACTATCGTTATCAACTTTACATCTTTGTGTATTCACACTATGAATATGTGTAATATTACATTCGAGATTCATTAAGAATAAACCATTGACCATCGGGGCATGACCATAAAACATATCTCTCATATAAATAGAACAACCATTATTCTCGGATTTAAATGAGTAGCCATCTCGTATTAAATGAGATCCAGATACAATGTTCATGCTCAAACTTGGCACTAAATAACAATTATTGAGGTTTAAAACTAATCCCGTGGGTAAATGTAGAGGTAGCGTGCCGACGGCCATCACATCGACCTTGGAACCATTCCCGATGCGCATCGTCACCTCGTACTTCGCGAGTCTCTGCTTATTCCGCAGCTCCTGCTATGAGTTACAAATATGAGCAACGACACCAGTATCAAATACCCAGGAGTTACTACGAGTACTAGTAAGGTACACATCAATTACATGTATATCACATATACCTTTAGTGTTGCCGGCCTTCTTGTCCGCTAAGTATTTGGGGCAGTTCCGCTTCCAGTGACCCTTCCCTTTGCAATAAAAGCACTCAGTCTCAGGCTTGGGTCCATTCTTTGACTTCTTCCCGGCAACTAGCTTACCAGGCGCGGCAACATCTTTGCCGTCCTTCTTGAAGTTCTTCTTACCCTTGCCCTTCTTGAACTTGGTGGTTTTATTGACCATCAACACTTGATGTTCTTTCTTGATTTCTACCTCTGCCGACTTCAGCATTGAAAATACTTCAGGAATAGTTTTCACCATCCCCTGCATATTGTAGTTCATCACAAAGCTCTTGTAGCTCGGTGGGAGCGACTGTAGGATTCTGTCAATGACCGCCTCGTCTGGGAGGTTAATGTCCAGCTGGGACAGGCGGTTGTGCAACCCAGACATTTTGAGTATGTGCTCACTGACAGAACTATTTTCCTCCATCTTACAACTATAGAACTTGTCGAAGACTTCATATCTCTCGACCCGGGCATGAGCTTGGAAAACCATTTTCAGCTCCTCGAACATCTCATATGCTCCGTGTTGCTCAAAACGCTTTTGGAGCCCCGGTTCTAAGCTGTAAAGCATGCCGCACTGAACGAGGGAGTAATCATCAGCACGTGACTGCCAAGCGTTCATAACGTCTTGGTTCTCTGGGATGGGTGCTTCACCTAGCGGTCCTTCTAGGACATATGCTTTCTTGGCAGCTATGAGGATGATCCTCAGGTTCCGGACCTAGTCCGTATAGTTGCTGCCATCATCTTTCAGCTTGGTTTTCTCTAGGAACGCGTTGAAGTTCATGTTGACATGAGCGTTGGCCATTTGATCTACAAGACATATTTTGCAAAGATTTTAGACTAAGTTCATGATAATTAAGTTCATCTAATCAAATTATTTAATGAACTCCCACTCAGATTTGACATCCCTCTAGTCATCTAAGTGTTACATGATCTGAGTCGACTAGGCCGTGTCCGATCATCACGTGAGACGGACTAGTCATCATCGGTGAACATCTCCATGTTGATCGTATCTTCCGTACGACTCATGTTCGACCTTTCGGTCTCTGTGTTCCGAGGCCATGTCTGTACATGCTAGGCTCGTCAAGTTAACCTAAGTGTTTTTGCATGTGTAAAACTGTCTTACACCCGTTGTATGTGAACGTAGGAATCTATCACACCCGATCATCACATGGTGCTTCGAAATGACGAACTTTAGCAACGGTGCACAATTAGGGGGAACACTTTCCTGAAATTATTATAAGGGATCATCTTATTTACTACCGTCGTTCTAAGTAAACAAGATGCATAAACATAATAAACATCACATGCAATTATATAGTAGTGACATGATATGGCCAATATCATATAGCTCCTTTGATCTCCATCTTCGGGGCTCCATGATCATCTTCGTCACCGGCATGACACCATAATCTCCATCATCATGATCTCCATCATCGTGTCTCCATGAAGTTGCTCGCCAACTATTACTTCTACTACTATGGCTAACGCTTTAGCAATAAAGTAAAGTAATTACATGGCGTTAAATCATTGACACGCAGGTCGTACAATAATTAAGTCAACTCCTATGGCTCCTGCCGGTTGTCATACTCATCGACATGCAAGTCGTGATTCCTATTCCAAGAACATGATCTCATACATCACAATATATCATTCATCATTCATCACAACTTTTGGCCATATCACATCACAAAGCAATTGTTGCAAAAACAAGTTAGACGTCCTCTAATTGTTGTTGCATCTTTTACGTGGCTGCAATAGGGTTCTAGCAAGAACGTTTTCTTACCTACGAATAACCACAACGTGATTTGTCAACTTCTATTTACCCTTCATAAGGACCCTTTTCATCGAATCCGCTCCAACTAAAGTGGGAGAGACAGACACCCGCTAGCCACCTTATGCAACTAGTGCATGTCAGTCGGTGGAACCTGTCTCACGTACGCGTACGTGTAAGGTCGGTCCGGGCCGCTTCATCCCACAATACCGCTGAAGCAAAATAAGACTAGTAGTGGCAAGAAAGTTGACAACATCTACGCCCACAACAGATTTGTATTCTACTCGTGCAATAGAGAACTACGCATAGACCTAGCTCATGATGCCACTGTTGGTGAACGTTGCATAAAATAAAAAAAAAATTCTACATTCACCAAGATCAATCTATGAGTTCATCTAGCAACTAGAGAGAGGAGTGCATCTACATACCCTTGTAGATCGAGAGCGGAAGCGTTCAAGAGAACGGGGTTGAGGGAGTCGTACTCGTCGTGATCCAAATCACCGGAGATCCTAGCGCCGAACGGATGGCACCTCCGCGTTCAACACACATACGGTCAACGTGACGTCTCCTCCTTCTTGATCCAGCAAGGGGGAAGGAGAGGTTGATGAAGATCCAGCAGCACGACGGCGTGGTGGTGGATGCAACAGGGATCCGGTAGGGCTTCGCCAAGCGACTACGGGAGGAAGAGGTGTAGCAAGGGGGGAAGGGAGGCACCAGGTGTCAGGGTGCGGCTGCCCTCCCACCCCCCTCTTTATATAGGGACCCCAGGGGGGCGCCGGCCCTAGGAGATGGGATCTCCTAGGGGGGGCGGCGGCCAAGGGGGGAAACTTGCTCCCCAAGGCAAGTGGAGGCGCCCCCTCCCCTAGGGTTCCAAACCCTAGGCGCAGAGGAGGGCCCAGGGGGGCGCACCAGCCCACTAGGGGCTGGTTCCCCTCCCACTTTAGCCCATGGGGCCCTCCGGGATAGGTGGCCCCACCCGGTGGACCCCCGGGACCCTTCCGGTGGTCCCGGTACAATACCGGCGAACCCCGAAACTTTCCTGAAGGCCGAAACTCGACTTCCCATATATAATTCTTTACCTCCGGACCATTCCGTAACTCCTCGTGACGTCCGGGATCTCATCCGGGACTCCGAACAACTTTCGGTTTGCTGCATACTAATATCTTTACAACCCTAGCGTCACCGAACCTTAAGTGTGTAGACCCTACGGGTTCGGGAGACACGCAGACATGACCGAGACTGATCTCCGGTCAATAACCAACAGTGGGATCTGGATACCCATGTTGGCTCCCACATGCTCCTCGATGATCTCATCGGATGAACCACGATGTTGAGGATTCAAGCAACCCCGTATACAATTCCCTTTGTCAATCGGTACGTTACTAGCCCGAGATTCGATTGTCGGTATCCCAATACCTCGTTCAATCTCGTTACCGGCATGTCACTTTACTTGTACCGTAATGCATGATCCCGTGACCAGACACTTGGTCACTCTGAGCTCATTATGATGATGCATTACCGAGTGGGCCCAGAGATACCTCTCCGTCATACGGAGTGACAAATCCCAGTCTCGATCCGTGTCAACCCAACAGACACTTTCGGAGATACCCGTAGTATACCTTTATAGTCACCCAGTTACGTTGTGACGTTTGGTACACCCAAAGCACTCCTACGGTATCCGGGAGTTACACGATCTCATGGTCTAAGGAAAGTATACTTGACATGGAAAAGCTCTAGCAAACGAACTACACGATCTTGTGCTATGCTTAGGATTGGGTCTTGTCCATCACATCATTCTCCTAATGATGTGATCCCGTTATCAATGACATCCAATGTCCATAGTCAGGAAACCATGACTATCTGTTGATCAACGAGCTAGTCAACTAGAGGCTCACTAGGGACATATTGTGGTCTATGTATTCACACGTGTATTACGATTTCCGGATAATACAATTATAGCATGAATAAAAGACAATTATCATGAACAAGGAAATATAATAATAATCCTTTTATTATTGCCTCTAGGGCATATTTCCAACACCCTCGTGGGCCCCTCGTGGCTCCCCTGAGCGACTTCTTTCACCTATATATACTCATATACCCTAAAAACATCCGAGAGCACCACAAAACCATATTTCCACCACCGCAACCTTCTATACCCGTGAGATCCCATCTTGGGGCCTTTTCTGGCGCTCCGCCGGAGGGGGAATCGATCATGGAGGGCTTTTACATCAACACCATAGCCTCTCCGATGATGTGTGAGTAGTTTACCTCAGACCTTCGGGTCCATAGTTATTAGCTAGATGGCTTCTTATCTCTCTTTGGATCTCAATACAAAGTTCTCCTTGATCTTCTTAGAGATCTATTCGATGTAATTCTTTTTGCGGTGTGTTTGTTGAGATCCGATGAATTGTGGGTTTATGATCAAGATTATCTATGAAAAATATTTGAATCTCCTCTGAATCTTTTATGTATGATTTGTTATCTTTGCAAGTCTCTTTGAATTATTAGTTTGGTTTGGCCTAATAGATTGATCTTTCTTGCAATGGGAGAAGTGCTTAGCTTTGGGTTCAATATTGCGGTGTCCTTTTCTAGTGACAGCAGGGGCAGCAAGGCACGTATTGTATTGTTGCCATCAAGGATAAAAAGATGGGGTTTATATCATATTGCTAGAGTTTATCCCTCTACATCATGTCATCTTGCCTAATGCGTTACTCTATTCTTATGAACTTAATACTCTAGATGCATGCTGGATAGCGGTCGATGTGTGGAGTAATAGCAGTAGATGCAGAATCGTTTCGATCCACTTATTGCAGACGTGATGCCTATATACATGATCATGCCTAGATATTCTCATAACTATGCACTTTCTATCAATTGCTCGACAGTAATTTGTTCACCCATTGTAATACTTATGCTATCTTGAGAGAAGCCACTAGTGAAACCTATGGCCCCCGGGTCTATTTTCCATCATATAAGTTTCCGATCTATTTTATTTTGCAATCTTTACTTTCCAATCTATATCATTAAAATACCAAAAATATTTATCTTATTATCTCTATTAGATCTCACTTTTGCAAGTGGCCGTGAAGGGATTGACAGCCCCTTTATCGCATTGGTTGCAAGGTTCTTATTTGTTTGTGCAGGCATGAGGGATTTGAGTGTAGCCTCCTACTGGATTGATACCTTGGTTCTAAAAAACTGAGGGAAATACTTACGCTACTTTGCTGCATCACCCTTTCCTCTTCAAGGAAAAACCAATGCATGCTCAAGAGGTAGCAAGAAGGATTTCTGGCGCCGTTGCCGGGGAGTCTACGCACAAGTCAAGACATACCAAGTACCCATCACAAACTCTTATCCCTCGCATTATATTATTTGCCATTTGCCTCTCGTTTTCCTCTCCCCCAATTCACCCTTGCCATTTTATTCGCCCTCTTTTTCCCGTTCACCTCTTTTTCGCTTGCCTCTTGTGTGCTTGTGTGTTGGATTGTTTGTCACGATGGCTCAAGATAATACTAAATTGTGTGATTTTTCCAATACCAACAACAATGATTTTCTTAGCACTCAGATTGCTCCTAATACCGATGCTAAATCTTGCGAAATTAATGCTGCTTTGTTGAATCTTGTCATGAAAGATCAATTCTCTGGCCTTCCTAGTGAAGATGCTGCTACACATCTAAACAACTTTGTTGATTTGTGTGATATGCAAAAGAAGATATATGTGGATAATGATATTGTTAAATTGAAGCTATTTCCGTTTTCACTTAGAGATCGTGCTAAAACTTGGTTTTCGTCTTTGCCTAAAAATGGTATTGATTCATGGAATAAGTGCAAAGATGCTTTTATATCTAAGTATTTTCCTCCCGCTAAGATCATCTCTCTTAGAAACGATATTATGAATTTTAAGAAAACTGATCATGAGCATGTTGCACAAGCTTGGGAGATAATGAAACTAATGATACGTAATTGCCCTACACATGGTTTGAATTTATGGATGATTATACAATTTTTTTTATGCCAGATTGAATTTTTCTTCTAGAAATCTTTTAGATTCGGCCGTGGGAGGCACTTTTATGGAAATCACTTTAGGAGAAGCTACTAAACTCCTAGATAATATTATGATTAATTATTCTCAATGGCACACTGAAAGATCTACTAGTAAAAAGGTTCATGCGATAGAAGAGATTAATGTTTTGAGTGGGAAGATGGATGAACTTATGAGATTGTCTGCTAATAAGAGTGTTTCCTCTGATCCTAATGATATGCCTTTATCCACTTCAATTGGGAATTATAATGAATCTATGGATGTGAATTTTATTGGTAGGAACAATTTTGGTAACAACGCTTATAGAGGAAACTTTAATCGTAGGTTGTTCCCTAGTAATTCCTCTAATAATTATGGTAATTCCTACAACAACTCTTATGGAAATTTTAATAAGTTTCCCTCTGATTTTGAGACTAGTGTTAAAGATTTTATGATTTCTCAAAAGAATTTCAATGCTTTGCTTGAAGAAAAATTGCCTAAGATTGATGAGTTGGCTAGGAACATGGATAGAATTTCTCTTGATGTTGTTTCTTTGAAACTTAGATATATTCCACCTAAGCATGATATCAATGAGTCCCTAAAAGCCATGAGAATTTCCATTGATGAGTGCAAAGAAAGAACCGCTAGAATGCATGCAAAAAAAGATTGCTTTGTAAAAGCGAGTTATTCTAGTTTACATGATAATAGGGATGAAGATATAAAAGTGATTGATGGGTCTCCTTTTAAATCTTTATTTTTGAAATATGAATCTTGATAATGATAGGAGTAGAGATGAGTCAACTTTAGTTAAGAGGCGTCCCAATGATTCGGAGTTTTTAGATTTTGATGCAAAAATTGGTAGACGTGGGAATGAAGAGGTCAAAACTTTACATAGCAATGAACCCACTATTTTGGATTTCAAGGAATTTAATTATGATAATTGTTCTTTAATAGATTGTATTTCCTTGTTGCAATCCGTGTTAAATTCTCCTAATGCTTATAGTCAAAATAAAGCTTTTACTAAACATATAGTTGATGCTTTAATGCAATCTGATGAAGAAAAACTTGGATTAGAAGTTTCTATCCCTAGAAAACTTTATGATGAGTGGGAACGTACTATTAAAATTAAAATTAAAGATCATGAATGCTATGCTTTGTGTGATTTGGGTGCTAGTGTTTCCACGATTCCAAAAACTTTGTGTGATGTGTTAGGTTTCCTGAATTTGTTGATTGCTCTTTAAACTTGCACCTTGCGGATTCACCATTAAGAAACCTATGGGAAGGATTAATGGTGTTCTTATTGTTGCAAATAGGAATTATGTGCCTGTAGATTTTATTGTTTTTGATATAGATTGCAATCCTTCATGTCCTATTATTCTTGGTAGACCTTTCCTTAGAACGATTGGTGCAATTATTGATATGAAAGAAGGAATTATTAGATTCCAATTTCCATTAAGGAAAGGCATGGAACACTTTCCTAGAAAGAAAATCAAATTACCTTATGAATCTATTATGAGAGCCACCTATGAATTGAATACCAAAGTTGGCAATACTTAGATCTATTCTCGCTTTTGTGCCTAGCTAGGGGCGTTAAACGATAGCGCTTGTTGGGAGGCAACCCAATTTTATTTTTGTTCTTTGCTTTTTGTTCCTGTTTAGTAATAAATAATTCATCTAGCCTCTGGTTAGATGTGGTTTTATGTTTTAATTAGTGTTTGTGCCAAGTAAAACCTATAGGATCTTCTTGGGTGATAGTTAATTTGATCTTACTGAAAAATAGAAACTTTTACGCGCACGAGAATAATTTTCATAAATCACAGAAACGTTATGTTCTGTTGATTATTTTTGAATAAGATTAATAAACAAATTATTTAGGACTTCCTATTTTGTTAGAAAGTTTGGGGTTCGAGAATTATTTGAAAGTTATAGATTGCTACAGACTGTTCTGTTTTTGATAGATTCTATTTTTCGTGTGTTGTTTGCTTATTTTGATGAATCTATGGCTAGTATCGGGGGGTATGAACCATGGAGAAGTTGGAATACAGTAGGTTTAGCACCAATATAAACAAATAATGAGGTCATTACAGTACCTTAAAGTGGTGGTTTGTTTTATTTCGCTAACGGAGCTCATGAGATTCTCTATTGAGTTTTGTGTTGGGAAGTTTTCAAGTTTTTGGGTAAAGATTTGATGGATTATGGAATAAGGAGTGGCAAGAGCCTAAGCTTGGGGATGCCCAAGGCACCCCAAGGTAAAATGCAAGGACAACCAAAAGCCTAATCTTGGGGATGCCCCGGAAGGCATCCCCTCTTTCGTCTTCGTCCATCGGTAACTTTACTTGATGCTATATTTTTATTCACCACATGATATGTGTTTTTCTTGGAGCGTCTTGTATGATTTGAGTATTTGATTTTTAGTCTACCACAATCATCCTTTATGTACATACCTTTTGTGAGAGACACACATGAATCGGATTTTATTAGAATACTCTATGTGCTTCACTTATATCTTTTGAGCTAGTACTTCACTTATATCTTTTTAGAGCACGACGGTGGTTTTATGTTATAGAAATTATTGATCTCTCATGCTTCACTTATATAATTTTGAGAGTCCTTTAGAACAGCATGGTAATTGGTTTGGTTAAAATTTTAGTCCTAATATGATGAGCATCCAAGATAGGTATAATAAAAACTATCATATAAAGTGCGTTGAATACTATGAGAAGTTTGATACTTTATGATTGTTTTGAGATATGAGGATGGTAATATTAGGGTCATGCTAGTTTAGTAGTTGTGAATTTGAGGAATACTTGTGTTAAAAGTTTGTGATTCCCGTAGCATGCATGTATGATGAACCGTTATGTGATGAAGTTGGAGCATGATTTATTTATTTATTGTCTTCCTTATGTGTGGAGGTCGGGATTGCGCGATGGTTAACTCCTACCAACCCTTACCCTAGGAGCATGTGTGTAGTACTTTGTTTTGATAACTTGTAGATTTTTGCAATAAGTATGTGAGTTCTTCATGACTAATGTTGAGTCCATGGATTATACGCACTCTCACCCTTCCACCATTGCTAGCCTCTCTTGTGCCGCACTTTCGCCGGTATTATACACCCACCATATACCTTCCTCAAAACAGCCACCATACCTACCTATTATGGCATTTCCATAGCCATTCCGAGATATATTGCGATGCAACTTTCCACCGTTCCGTTTATTATGACACGCTCCACCATTGTCATATTGCTTTGCATGATCATTTAGTTGACATCGTATTTGCGGCAAAGCCACCATTCATAATTCTTTCATACATGTCACTCTTGATTCATTATCCCGGTACACCACCGGAGGCATCCACATAGAGTCATATTTTGTTCTAAGATTCTTGAGTTGTAAGTAGATAAAAGTGTGATGATCTTCATTATTATAGCATTGTCCCATGTGAGGAAAGGATGATGGAAGCAATGATTCCCTCACAAGTTGGGATGAGTCTGCAGACTTTATGAAAAATAAAAGAGGCCAAAGAAACCCAAATAAAAAAAGAGGCCAAAGAAGCCCACCAAAAAAATGAGAGAAAAAGAGAGAAGGGACAATGTTACTATCCTTTTACCACACTATTGCTTCTAAGTAGCACCATGATCTTCATGATAGAGAGTCTCCTATGTTGTCACTTTCATATACTAGTGGGTATTTTTCATTATAGAACTTGGCTTGTATATTCCAATGATGGGCTTCCTCAAATTTCCCTAGGTCTTCGTGAGCAAGCAAGTTGGATGCACACCCACTTAGTTTCTTTTGATGAGATTTCATACAATTATAGCTCTAGCGCATCCGTTGCATGGAAATCCCTACTCACTCACATTGATATCTACTAATGGGCATCTTGATAGCCCGTTGATACACCTAGTTGATGTGAGACTATCTTCTCCTTTTTTTCTTCTCCAAAACCACCATCCTATTCCACCTGTAGTGCTATGTCCATGGCTCACGCTCATGTATTGCGTGAAGATTGAAAACATTTGAGAATACTAAAGTATGAAACAATTGCTTGGATAAAACCGGGTTGTGCATGATTTAAATATTTTGTGTGATGAAGATAGAGCATAGCCAGACTATACGATTTTGTAGGGATAACTTTCTTTGGCCATGTTATTTTGAGAAGATATGATTACTTTGTTAGTATGCTTGAAGTATTATTACTCTTATGTCAATATTAAACTTTTGTGTTGAATCTTTTGGATCTGAACATTCATGCCACAATAAAGAAAATTACATTGAGAATTATGCTAGGTAGCATTCCACATCAAAAATTCTGTTTTTATCATTTACCTACTCGAGGACGAGTAGGAATTAAGCTTGGGGATGCTTGATACGTCTCCAACCTATCTATAATTTTTGATTGTTCCATGCTATTATATTATCTGTTTTGGATGTTTAATGGGCTTTATTATACACTTTTATACTATTTTTGGGACTAACCTATTAACCGGAGGCCCAATCCAATTTTTTGTTTTTTTTGCCTATTTCAGTGTTTGGCAGAAAAGGAATATCAAATGGAGTCCAAATGGAATGAAACCTTCGGGAGAGTCATTTTTGGAACAAACGCAATCCAAGAGACTTGGCGTGGATGTCAAGGAAGCAACGAGGCGACCATGAGGCAAGGAGGTGCGCCCAGGGGGGTAGGCGCGCCCCCACCCTCGTGGCTCCCCTGACCGACTTCTTTCACATATATATATATATATATATATATATATATATACTCATATACCCTAAAAACATCCGAGAGCACCACGAAACCCTATTTCCACCACCGCAACCTCCTGTACCCGTGAGATCCCATCTTGGGGCCTTTTTCGGCGCTCCGCTGGAGGAATCGATCACAGAGGGGTTCTACATCAACATCATAGCCTCTCCGATGATGTGTGAGTAGTTTACCTCAGACCTTCGGGTCCATAGTTATTAGCTAGACGGCTTCTTCTCTCTCTATTTGTATCTCAATACAAAGTTCTCCTCGATCTTCTTGCAGATCTATTTGATGTAATTCTTTTTGCGGTGTGTTTGTCGAGATCCGATGAATTGTGAGTTTATGATCAAGATTATCTATGAACAATATTTGTATCTCCTCTGAATTCTTTTATGTATGATTTGTTATCTTTGCAAGTCTCTTCGAATTATCAGTTTGGTTTGGCCAACTAGATTGATCTTTCTTGCAATGAGAGAAGTGCTTAGCTTTGGGATCAATCTTGCGGTGTCCTTTCCTAGTGTCAGCAGGGGCAGCAAGGCACGTATTGTATTATTGCCATCGAGGATAAAAAGATGGGGTTTATATCATATTGCTTGAGTTTATCCCTCTACATCATGTCGTCTTGCCTAATGCGTTACTCTGTTCTTATGAACTTAATACTCTAGATGCATGCTGGATAGCAGTCGATGTGTGGAGTAATAGTAGTAGATGCAGAATCGTTTCGATCTACTTGTCACGGACGTGATGCCTATATACATGATCATGCCTAGATATTCTCATAACTATGCACTTTTCTATCAATTGCTTGGCAGTAATTTGTTCACCCACTGTAATACTTATGCTATCTTGAGAGAAGCCACTAGTGAAACCTATGCCCCCTGGGTTTATTTTCCATCATATAAGTTTCTGATCCATTTTATTTTGCAATCTTTACTTTCCAATCTATATCATAAAAATACCAAAAATATTTATCTTATTATCACTATCAGTTCTCACTTTTGCAAGCGGCCGTGAAGGGATTGACAACCCCTTTATCGCGTTGGTTGCAAGGTTCTTATTTGTTTGTGCAGGTACGAGGGATTTGAGTGTAGCCTCCTACTGGATTGATACCTTGGTTCTCAAAAACTGAGGGAAATACTTATGCTACTTTGCTGCATCACCCTTTCCTCTTCAAGGGAAAACCAACGCATGCTGAAGAGGTAGCAGGCCATAGGGGAGAGAGAGGGAAGCAACCCAGGAGGTGGCACTCCCCCCAACGGGAGTCTGAATTGGACTAGGAGAAGGGGGCGCGACCCCTCTTTCTTTCTCCCTCTCCCTCTCCCTCCTCCCCCCTTCCCCCTCCTAGTTGGACTAGGAAAGGAGGAGTCCTACTCCTACTAGGAGGAGGACTCCTCCCCTCCTTGGCGCGCCCCAAGGGCCGGCCGGCCTCCCCCTTGCTCCTTTATATACAGGGGCAAGGGGGCACCCTAGGACACACAAGTTGACATTGTTTAGCCATGTGCGGTACCCCCTCCACAGTAACACACCTCGGTCATATCGTCATAGTGCTTAGGCGAAGCCCTGCGCTGGTAACTTCATCATCACCGTCACCACGCCGTCATGCTGATGAAACTCTCCCTCGGCCTCAACTGGATCAAGAGTACGAGGGACGTCCCCGAGCTAAACGTTTGCTGATAGCGGAGGTGCCGTACGTTCAGTGCTAAGATCGGTCGGATCGTGAAGACGTACAACTACATCAACCTCGTTGTCATAACGCTTCTGCTTTTGGTCTACGAGGGTACGTGGACACACTCTCCCCTCCCTCGTTACTATGCATCACCATGATCTTGTGTGTGTAGGAATTTTTTTGAAATTACTACGTTCCCCAATAGTGGTATCAGAGCCAGATTTATGTGTAGATGTTATATGCACGAGTACAACACAAAGAGTTCTGGGCGATAATAGTCGTACTGCTTACTAGCATGTCATACTTTGATTCAGCGGTATTGTTGGATGAAGCGGCTCAGACCAACATTACGCGTACGCTTACGTGAGACTGGTTCTACCGACGTGCTTTGCACATAGGTGGCTGGTGAGTGCCTATTTCTCCAACTTTAGTTGAATCGAGTGTGGCAATGCCCGGTCCTTGTTGAAGGTTAAAACAACACACTTGACGAAAAATCGTTGTGGTTTTGATGCGTAGGTAAGAACAGTTTTGCTAGAAGCCCGTAGTAGCCACGTAAAACTTGCAACAACAAAGTAGAGGACGTCTAACTTGTTTTTGCAGGGCTTGCTGTGATGTGATATGGTCAAGCATGATGTGATATAAATTGTTGTATGAGATGATCATGTTTTGTAACAAAGTTATCGGCAACTGGCAGGAGCCATATGGTTGTCGCTTTATTGTATGCAATGCAATCTCCATGTAATTGTTTTACTTTATCACTAAGAGGTACCGATAGTCGTAGTAACAATAGTTGGCGAGATGACAATGATGCTACGATGGAGATCAAGGTGTCGCGCTGGTGACGTTGGAGATCATGATGATGCTTCGGTGATGGAGATCATGAGCACAAGATGATGACGGACATATCATGTCACATATTTTGATTGCATGTGATGTTTATCCTTTATGCATCTTATTTTGCTTAGAACGTCGGTAGAATTATAAGATGACCCCTTACTAAATTTCAAGGTACAAGTGTTCTCCCTGAGTATGCACCATTGCTACAATTCGTCGTGCCGAGACACCACGTGATGATCGGGTGTGATAAGCTCTACGTTCACATACAATGGGTGCAAGCCAGTTTTGCACATGCAGAATACTTGGGTTAAACTGACGAGCCTAGCATATGCAGATATGGCCTGGGAACACTGAGACCGAAAGTTCGAGCATGAATCATATAGTAGATATGATCAACATAGTGATGTTCAGCATTGAAAACTACTCCATATCACATGATGATCGGACATGGTTTAGTTGATTTGGATCACGTGATCACTTAGATGATTAGAGGAATGTCTTTCTAAGTGGGAGTTCTTAAGTAATATGATTAATTGAACTTTAATTTATCATGAACTTAGTACCTGATAGTATTTTGCATGTCTATGTTTTTCTAGATCAATGGCCTGTGCTACCGTTCCTTTGAATTTTAATGCGTTCCTAGAGAAAGCTAAGTTGAAAGATGATGGCAGCAACTACACGGACTGGGTCCGTAACTTGAGGATTATCCTCATTGCTGCATAGAAGAATTACGTCCTAGAAGCACCGCTAGGTGCTAGGCCTGCTGTTGATGCTACTGATGATGTTAAGAATGTCTGGCAGAGCAAAGCTGATGACTACTCGATAGTTCAGTGTGCCATGCTTTACGGCTTAGAATCAGGACTTCAACGACGTTTTGAACGTCATGGAGCATATGAGATGTTCCAAGAGTTGAAGTTAATATTTCAAGCAAATGCCCGAGTTGAGAGATATGAAGTCTCCAACAAGTTCTACATCTGCAAAATGGAGGAGAATAGTTCTGTCAGTGAACACATACTCAAAATGTCTGGGTATCATAATTACTTGACTCAGCTGGGAGTTGATCTTCCAGTTGATTGTGTCATTGACAAAGTTCTTCAATCACTGCCACCAAGCTATAAAGGCTTCGTGATGAACTATAACATGCAAGGGATGGACAAGACTATTCCCGAGCTCTTCACGATGCTAAAGGCCGCGGAGGTAGAAATCAAAAAGGAGCATCAAGTGTTGACGGTCAATAAGACCACTAGTTTCAAGAAAAAGGGCAAACGGAAGAAAGGGAACTTCAAGAAGAACGACAAAAAGGTTGCTGCTCAAGAGAAGAAACCCAAGTCTGGACCTAAGCCTGAAACTGAGTGCTTCGACTGCAAAGGGACTGGTCACTGGAAGCGGAACTGCCCCAAGTATTTGGCGGATAAGAAGGATGGCAATGTGAAAGGTATATTTGATATACATGTTATTGATGTGTACTTAACTAATGCTCGCAGTAGCGCCTGGGTATTTGATACTGGTTCTGTTGCTCATATTTGCAACTCGAAATAGGGGCTACAAATTAAGCAAAGATTGGCTAACGACAAGGTGATGATGCGCGTGGGAAATGGTTCCAAAGTCGATGTGATCGTGGTCGGCACGCTACCTCTACATCTACCTTCGGGATTAGTTTTAGACCTAAATGATTGTTATTTGGTGCCAGCGTTGAGCATGAACATTATATCTAGATCTTGTTTAATGTGAGACAATTATTCATTTAAATCAGAAAATAATGGTTGTTCTATTTATATGAGTAATATCTTTTATGGTCATGCACCCCTGCTGAGTGGTCTATTTTTGTTGAATCTCGATAGTAGTGATACACATATTCATAGTGTTGAAGCCAAAAGATTGAAGTTTAATAATGATAGTGCAACTTATTTATGGCACTGCCGTTTGGGTCATATCGGTATAAAGCGCATGAAGAAACTCCATACTGAGGACTTTTAGAATCACTTAATTATGAATCACTTGGTGTTTGCGAACTGTGCCTTATGGGCAAGATGACTAAAACTCCGTTCTCCAAAACAACGGAACAAGCTACTGACTTGTTGGAAATAATACATACCGATGTATGCGGTCCAATGAGTATTGATGTTCATGGTGGCTATTGTTATTTTCTTACCTTCACAGATGATTTGAGCAGATATGGTTATATCTACTTAATGAAGCATAAGTCTGAAACATTTGAAAAGTTCAAAGAATTTCAGAGTGAAGTGGAAAATCACCCTAACAAGAAAATAAAGTTTCTATGATCTGATCGTGGAGGAGAATATTTGAGTTACGAGTTTGGTCTTCATTTGAAACAACATGGGATAGTTTCACAATTAATGCCACCTGGAACACCACAGCGAAATGGTGTGTCCAAACATTGTAACCGTACTTTATTAGATATGGCGCGATCTATGATGTCTCTTACTGATTTACCGCTATCGTTTCGGGGTTATGCTTTAGAGACGGCTGCATTCACTTTAAATAGGGCAACATCAAAATCCGTTGAGACGACGCCTTTTGAACTGTGGTTTGGCAAGAAACAAAGTTGTCGTTTCTTAAAGTTTGGGGCTGCGATGCTTATGTCAAAAATCTTCAACCTGATAAGCTCAAACCCAAATCGGAGAAGTGCGTCTTCATAGGATACCCAAAGGAAACTGTTGGGTACACGTTCTATCACATATCTGAAGGCAAAGTCTTTGTTGCTAAGAGTGGATCCTTTCTAGAGAAGGAGTTTCTCTCGAAAGAAGTGAGTGGGAGGAAAGTAGAACTTGATGAGGTAACTGTACATGCTTCCTTATTGGAAAGTAGGTCATCACAGAAATCAGTTCCTGTGATTCCTACACCAATTAGTGAGGAAGGTAAAAATGATGATCATGAAGCTTTAGATCAAGTTACTACCAAACCTCGTAGGTCTTCCGGAGTAAGATCCGCACTAGAGTGGTACGGTAATCCTGTTCTGGAAGTCATGTTACTAGACCATGATGAACCTACGAACTATGAGGAAGCAATGATGAGCCCAGATTCCGCGAAATGGCTTGAAGCCATGAAATCTGAGATGGGATCCATGTATGAGAACAAAGTGTGGACTTTGGTGGACTTGCCGATGATCGGCAAGCCATAGAAAATAAATGGATTTTTAAGAAGAAGACCGATGCAGACAGTAATGTTACTGTTTACAAAGCTCGACTTGTTGCAAAAGGTTTTCGACAAGTTCAAGGAGTTGACTACGATAATACTTTCTCACCCATAGCGATGCTTAAGTCTGTCTGAATCATGTTAGCAATTGCTGCATTTTATGATTATGAAATTTGGCAAATGGATGTCAAAACTGCATTCCTGAATGGATTTCTGGAAGAAGAGCTATATATGATGCAACCGGAAGGTTTTGTCGATCCAAAGGGTGCTAACAAAGTGTGCAAGCTCCAGCGATCCATTTATGGACAGGTGCAAGCCTCTCAGAGTTGGAATAAACGCTTTGATAGTGTGATCAAAGCATATGGTTTTATACAGACTTTTGGAGAAACCTGTATTTACAAGAAAATGAGTGGGAGCTCTGTAGCATTTCTGATCTTATATGTAGATGACATATTATTGATTGGAAATGATATAGAATTTCTGGATAGCATAAAGGGATATCTGAATAAGAGTTTTTCTATGAAAGACCTTGGAGAAGCTGCTTACATATTGGGCATCAAGATCTATAGAGATAGATCAAAATGCTTAATTGGACTTTCACAAAGCACATACCTTGATAAAGTTTTGAAGAAGTTCAAAATGGATCAGTCAAAGAAAGGGTTCTTGCCTGTGTTACAAGGTGTGAAGTTGAGTCAGACACAAAGCCCGACCACCGCAGACGATAGAGAGAAAATTAAAGTCATTCCCTATGCTTTAGCCATAGGTTCTATCATGTATGCAATGTTGTGTACCAGACCTGATGTATGTCTTGCTATAAGCATAGCAGGGAGGTACCAAAGTAATCCTGGAGTGGAACACTGGATAGCGGTCAAGAACACCCTAAAATACCTGAAAAGGACTAAGGATATGTTTCTCATTTATGGAGGTGAAAAAGAGCTCGTTGTAAATGGTTACGTCGATGCAAGCTTTGACACTGATCTAGATGACTCTAAGTCGCAAACCGGATACATATTTTTATCGAATGGAGGAGCTGTCAGTTGGTGCAGTTCCAAGCAGAGCGTCGTGGCGGGTGTCGGTGTCAAAACTGATGGATCTCTGGTAGGGGGTACCGAACTGTGGGTCTAAGGCTAATGGTAATAGGAGGCAGGGGACACGATGTTTTACCCAGGTTCGGGCCCTCTCGATGGAGGTAATACCCTACTTCCTGCTTGATTGATCTTGATGATATGAGTATTACAAGAGTTGATCTACCACGAGATCGTAGAGGCTAAACCCTAGAAGCTAGCCTATGATTATAATTGTTGTTGTCGTACGGACTAAACCCTCTGGTTTATATAGACACCGAAGGGGGCACATAGTCGGTTACAGAGAAGGAAATCTACATATCCGAATATCCAAGCTTGCCTTCCACGCAAAGGAGAGTTCCATCCGGACACGGGACAAAGTCTTCAATCTTGTATCTTCATAGTCCAACAGTCCGGCCAAGGTATATAGTTCGGCTGTCCGAGGACCCCCTAATCCAGGACTCCCTCAGTAGCTCCTGAACCAGGCTTCAATGACGATGAGTACGGCGCTTAGATTGTCTTCGACATTGCAAGGCGGGTTCTTCTCCAAATCCTCCAGAGCATTTTTGTAATGAGTAGTGTCCGGCTTCTTATCAATGTCGCTCCTCGGCTTCTGTGCTTTAATTATGGCTGTTTCCACGTGTCGAGCGAATGCGAGAGGTCAAGGCATTTTTACATTTGCCACCCCAACCATGCAAGTAAATCTTCTATAAATGAGACGAGGATTCTCAGATCCAAATCACACCATCTCCTCCCAGCGAGTTTTCATCAGATCGTGCCTGAAAAAAATCCACACCACCATGGCCGGGCGTCGCGGTTCCTCCTCTCGCTCCTGTAGCACTAGGCCAAGAGACTGGGAGAGATGTTCTATTCCCCACAGCCGATTAGTAGAGTTGCAGACCAAGGGGTTTCTCCCACCTGCATACATGGTCCCTGTCCGAGATGGACTAGCCACCTATAATGGCGGGGAGCAAGCGGAGAGCTTTCCAAACCCATCCAAGGGAGAGCGGGTGTGCTTCGTCCCCTACTTGTTGAGGGGCTCGGATTTCCAATCCATCCTTTCCTACGCGGGCTTCTAGAGTTCTACGGCCTCAAGCTGCACAACTTTACCCCAGCCTCCATACTGCACATCGCAGGCTATGTTGCCTTCTGCGAGCTTTTTCTGGGCTGCGAAGCTCATTTCGAGCTGTGGAAGAGGCTATTCTGCCTCGTACCCCGTACTCAGGAGGGGTCAGTATATCAAGTGGGCGGAGCCGAAATATGGCGCATCGCCGGGACCGGATATCTATCCGGCACCCCGAAGAAGACATCCGAGGATTGGCCCTCGGAATGGTTCTACATGGAGGACGTCCCTCTTTCGGAACCTGTTCAGAAAGGCCTTCCGGAGTTCGCAAATGCCCCACTGAAGAAACGCCACAGCTGGCGCCCCAGGAGCCCCTAGGAGGAAGACAACAGAGAGATCCTTTTCCTGATGGACAGGGTAAATACATTGGCCAAATCAGGACTGACAATTATTGAAGCCATGTCCATATGTATAATGCGGGGAGTGCAGCCACTTCAATATCGGGGAAACCCCATGTGGCACTTTAATGGAGAAGATGATGCCACCCGCTGCGGCCGTAAAGGACCGGACTCTCCCGCCGCTCTAGCGAAGATACTGTCCGATTTGTTCAAAGGAGAAGAGGAGGAGTTCATCCATGTCAAGCCACGGGATGGATTCTCCATGTACAACCCCCCAAGTTGGGTGAGTCGCTATCTTTTATTCCAATCTTCCCCACATTTTTAGCACAGATGTTTAGTTCGTCAATTCATAGTAGGAACTGCGAAGGGCTATGAAGGATGTTCACAGCCCATCTCCACAGCCAGAGGACCCTAACCTGGCTCTCGACCTCGGACTCGAAGAAGATCCGGATACATTTGCGGAGCTTGTTGATAGGACATTTTACCTGCTGAGCTGCGATGGTGTGATGGTGGCCATCATAGCCGATTATCCTGGCCTACTCTCTGTGTCCCAGTTAAGTAAAGCCACAGTCCCGAATTCCTAAAAGGATTCCCTCTTTGCACTTCACCCACCGCACATGTATTGTGTCTTACAGGGAAGGCCATCGAGGCGCCAAGCTGAACCCGCGGTGACTCACCAACAAGGGGCACCGAAGCCGGGTAGGCTTAAAAGAAAGGCGGTCAGGACCGAGACGCCGTTGCAAAGGTATATTTAAAAACCTGCCACGAAGTTATCATTGTTAAATATAACGATGTATTCTGCCTTCTGATAGAAAGAGTGCTCGTCGGACTGTATCCGGAGAGCCTGCTGGTCACTATCAGTGTCAAAACCGGCGGATCTTGGGTAGGGGGTCCCGATCTGTGCGTCTAGGCTGATGGTAACAGGAAGCAAGGGACATAGATGTTTACCCAGGTTCGGGCCCTCTCGATGGAGGTAAAACCCTACTTCCTGCTTGATTAATATTGAAGATATGGGTAGTACAAGAGTAGATCTACCACGAGATCGTAGAGGCTAAGCCCTAAGAGCTAGCCTATGATGGTATGATTGTAATTGTGATTGGCCTTCTAAGGACCAACCGCTCCGGTTTATATAGACACCGGAGAGGGCTAGGGTTTACATGGAGTCGGTTACAAGGAAGGAAACAACATATCCGGATCGCCAAGCTTGCCTTCCACGCCAAGGAGAGTCCCATCCGGACACGGGCCGAAGTCTTGAGTCTTGTATCTTCACGCTTCAATAGTCCGGATGATGTATACAGTCGGGCTGTCCGAATACCCCCCTTTTCCAGGACTCCCTCAGTAGCCCCTGAACCAGGCTTCAATGACGATGAGTCCGGCGCGCGGTCTTGTCTTCAACATTGCAAGGCGGGTTCGATCTCCGAATACTCCAAAGTACCTGTTACAATGAATAGTGTCTGACATCCCATCAATGTTGTACTCCTCAGCTTCAGTGTCTTAATAATGACCATCTCCACGTGTCGAGCGAATGCGAAGAGTCAAGGCATTTTTGCATTTACCACCCTCAATCCTCCGGGCTGACCGTCTATTTGAAGGGATGGGGATTCTCAGATCCAAACCTCACTCTTCCTCCCTGAGCTAGCATCCAACAGAGTGCTCCGCGAAAAACCATTCCAACATGGCCGGCCGTCGCAGCTCTTCTGCTCGCCCTCCTCGTTCCAAGTCGGGGGATTGGGGAGAGTATTCAACTCCTCATAGCCGTTTGATAGAGTTACAAACCCAAGGGTTCCTCCCACCGGTGTTCATGGTCCCTGTCTGAGCCGGAATAGCCACTTATGACGGAGGGGAACAAGCGGAGGGATCTCCAAATCCATCTCCAGAGGAGCGTATATGCCTCATCCTGCATCTGCTAAGGGGCATCGGGTTTCCCATCCACCCATTCCTTCGCGGGCTCCTGGAGTTTTACGGCCTCCAGTTGCACAACCTTACCCCCGCCTCCATTCTGCATATAGCAGGGTACGTCGCCCTTTGCGAGCTATTTTTAGGCTGCAAACCTCACTTCGGATTATGGAGGAAGCTGTTCTGCCTTGTCCCCCGCACCCAGGGAGAATCCCTATGTCGAGTGGGTGGGGCCGAAGTATGGCGCATTGCAGAGACCAGATACCTGTCCGGCACTCCTAAGAAGGCACCAGAAAACTGGCCTTCAGAGTGGTTTTACATTGACGATGTTCCCCTTCCGGATCCAGTTCGGACAGGTCTCCCCAAGTTCAGTAATGCCCTGCCGAGGGCACACCTAAGCTGGCGCCCTCGGGGCCCTCAAGAAGAGGACACGAGGGAAATACACTTCCTGATGAGCAGGATAAAGTTACTGGCCAAATCCGTACTGACAATAGTCGAGGTCATGGCAATATGCATAATGCGGGGAGTGCAACCGCTTCAATATCGAGGGAAGCCCATGTGGCACTTCAACGGGGAAGACGACGCCACCCGCTGCGGTCGTAAGGGTCCGGACTCCACCACTGCTTTGGCAAGGATATTGTCCGATTTATACAAAGGGGAAGAGGAGGAATTCCTTCGCATTAAACCGCGGGACGGATTCTCCATGTACCACCCCCAGAGTGGGTAAGTCGTCACTCCTTTCCCTATTTTACTTACTTTAGCGTTCTTCTGCTAAGATTACCTGCATCGATGTTTCCGAGCAGGAACTGAGGAGGGCCATAGAAGGAATCTTCAGCCCCTCCCCGCAGCCAGTGGACCCCGGAAGGGCCCTAGATCCAGGACTCAAAGAAGATCCGGAGATTACCGTGGAGCTTGTCAACGGGATATTTCATCAAGCAAGCTGGGATGGAGCCTTAGTGGCCATTACGGCCGACTATCCCGGACTGCTCCCTGTGTCGCGTGTAAGCCTAACTAAAAACCCTATCCTCCGAAGAGGACCCCCCTCAGGTATTATGATTTACCCTTGAGGCATCGTGCTGTTTGCAGAGATGACGGTCGGAGCGCGGGGCCGAGCCCCTAGGGACTCGTCGACCATGGGCGTCCGGATCAGACAGGCTCAAGAGAAAGGCGGTGAGGGTCGACACACCACTGCAGAGGTAAAATAATAACCTGTCCTGCGATTATAGTATTTGAAATATGACAACGCCCTTTGTGTATCGCAGGAAGAGGAGTAGCCGGACTATATCCGGGGATCCCGCCAATCACGCCTCCTCCAGCCAGGTTCCAGAACCGGCTTCGAGGGCGGAGGCGGACACAGGGCCAGTACCGCATGGTTCTCCGACAGAGGATGCGGATATGTTTTCGGCCACGAACTCCAAAGTGGAGAGCGCCATGAATCACCGGTGCCTGAGGGTCGTGCTTCGGAACATCTTTTCCGAAGAGGCTTTTAATGCCTTCAATTCAGCAGACGCATACGTCCGAGCTGCTCAAGGCGGGCTTGCCAAGCGACGAACCAGTATACCAAAGATATACGGGTAAGAAATTTTGATGAGTATGTATAGCAATAGCCCCTGAGACTTGAAATAGTTGGAACAACTGTTTGAAGGATCAATTTATGCACAGGTTCTTGTAGATAAGAATGAACAATTGGCTCGGGAGCTGGAGGAATGTAAGGCCCAGCTGAGGGACGCGGTTGCCAAGTTAGAGGGATCCCAGAAGGCCTCCACTGGTAACATTTGTCTTAATTGTACTAAGATGCACCAGTTAGTAAATGGCTGATATGATAAATCTAACAGAAAATTCTGCAGATAATCCCGGGGTGAATCCGGAGGGCGGAAGAGATGGCGACTTGCATCTCAAAGGGCAGCTAAAGGCTGGCGAGCGCATTCTCACGCAAGTTCGGCAGGAGAAGAACAATCTTCAAGATGCCAATGTCCGGCTGGGAGTGGAGTTAAAAGACGTCCGCGCCCAGCTGGCGGACTCCGTAAAGGAGAATAAAAGGCTTCGACGCGGCATTTATGGTAAGTGCCTAGACGAACTGTGTGATAGTTCGGCGAGGAAGTGTATTGAAATAACTTTGCTTGTAGCAATGTTAACGGGTCGCCCCGAGGAGGAGATGCCCTCATCTACGGGTGATGTACAACAAGAACTTTCACAGGTGCACGAGCGAGCTCGGCAGGTGATGCACGGCGTTGCTCAGGCCTTGTGGCCATCAAGCCTCCTGCCGAATGGCATGGGGGAGCTTGTGGACCTGCTTCAAGGAGCCCGGCGGCGCTTTCGACTGTGGAAGATATCAGCGTGCCGACAAGGTGCAAGAGAAGCCTAGGCAATGGTGAAGACACGCTACACCAAGCTGGACCCGAACCATATGGCCGAAGTAGGACCGACGGGGCCCGATGGGCAAGAAATTCCCGTAAGTCTTGTATATGACCAGGTAGTGTTAGCCGCTAAGTATTCTCAACAGGATTGTAAGCTAGATAGCCTGTTGGATGGTATAGGGGAAGAATATAGTCAGTCCAAGTGACCGTGTAATTTAATGGGCATAAGTAGCCCCTAGCCGGATTAAAATCATTTGTCATGGCGGACCTTCTTGCTTCAGCCCCCAGATCCTACAGTCCGGGGTGTGTCCGAATACCCTCTCAGTTATACAAACCGGGGTATGCGTGGAGACCAGGCGTAGGGGTCATAAGTGCTTGATCATACAAGTACCCAACTAGTTATGTTATATTACATGGATAGTAAGAAACATCTTCCAGGGAGAATAGTTCCGTTAGGGGTTCCTTTCCCTGGGTATGCATGCGGCAATGCACATGTCCGGACTGTGAACGATGGCGCAGGATACAAGATTTCTGGGGATTTGCGTTGTAATAAACAAATACATCTTTTGCTCACCGATCGAATATTCTCTTAAGGAAACTAGCTTTCGGCTTCACCCAGTCTGAGGTACACATCCAGCTGAACCGGCAGTAACAATCACAGAGGTGCTCCCCTTATGCCCTAGCCGAATTAACGGGAACGTAGGGCATAAACACAAGAGCCAGGCAACCCAGCTTGGCCACATCTTAAGTCATATCGATGCATATAATGGTGAAGAAAAGGCACATATGGAAAAGAAACTCATATGTGCTGGGCAAAAAGCTATTTGAGTAATTATTTTTAGCTTCCGTATGGGAAGCCCCCAGGTATTGCTTACACACATAGTGCGGCTGGAGTAATCCGGGAGTCCACACTGTATTAAGTACTTTGTGTGAAGAGAAAAAAGGTCGAGAAAGGAAAAGTGGGGTGGAGCATAAGTAAAAGGGAGGGAGTAAGGAGACGGACACTGAGTTTGGCGTTAGGCGTAGAATCTCCGGAGTCTGGCCGCGTTCCATGGGTTCGGCTCGACTCTGTTATCGGATGCATTACGTAAGTGGTACGCTCCTTCGGTGAGAACTTTGTCAATGACGAAGGGACCTTCCCACTTGGGTTTGAGTTTGTCCTTCTTCTTCTCCGGTAGGCATAGAACGAGTTCGCCAATATTGTAAGTTTTGGCCCGCACTTCTCTGCTTTGATATCGTCGAGCCTGCTGCTGATAGAATGCGGAACGAGCTTTTGCGACATTGTGCTCCTCCTCCAGGGCATCCAAGTTATCCCGCCGATCTAACTCGGCTTCCTTCTCTTCGTACATGTGTACGCGTGGCGAATCATGTATTATGTCGCAGGGTAGTACTGCTTCTGCACCGTACACCATGAAAAATGGTTTATATCCGGTGGTGCGATTTGGTGTGGCCCGCAACCCCCAGAGTACGGAGTCGAGCTCCTCCACCCAGTGCGTATCCGATTCTGTCAAAGATCGCACTAGTCTGAGTTTGATGCTGCTCATGATGAGACCGTTTGCCCATTCGACCTGGCCGTTTGTTTGGGGATGGTAGATGGAAGCGTAGTCGAGCTTAATGCCCATTTTGCCGCACCAAGTTTTCACTTCATCGGCTGTGAAATTTGAGCCATTATTAGTGATGATGCTGTGGGGGACACCATATCAGTGTACGACCGCGGATATGAAGTCTATTACAGGTCCGGATTTGGCCGTTTTGACTGGTTTGGCTTCTATCCATTTGGTGAACGTGTCCACCATGACCAATAAGTATTTTTTCTTATGGCTTTCCCCTTTAAGAGGTCCGACCATATCCAGCCCCCAGACCGCGAAAGGCCAGGTTATGGGGATTATTTGGAGAGCGGTAGGGGGCATATGACTCTGGTTGGCGAAGAGCTGGCAGCCGACACAATATTGGACAAGGTCCTGTGCGTCTGCTCGGGCCGTCGGCCAATAGAAGCCTGTACGGAAGGCCTTGCTGACTAGCGCTCGAGCCGCGGCGTGGTGTCTGCCCAGTCTGGCATGGATTTTAGCCAAGAGTTGTCGCCCTTCCTCTTCGGAGATGCACCTTTGGAGCACTCCGGTCACGCTTTTCCTATAGAGTTCCCCTTCATGGACTTTGTAAGCTTTAGAACGCCGGATGATGCAGCGTGCTTCATTTTGGTCTTCGGGGAGCTCCTGCCTATTTAGGTAGGCCAAGAAAGGCTCAGTCCACGGGGCGATTACAGCCATGATTTTGTGGGCCGAAGGTGTTATTTCGGTGGCAGAGCCTCCGATTGTGTCTGATAGTTCAGAATATGGGGGTGTGTTCGGATCCGTGCTAGTATTGTCGGACTCCCCTTCCCATACTACGGATGGCTTGAACAACCTTTCCAGGAATATGTTAGGTGGGATAGGGTCGCGTTTAGTGCCGATACGGGCGAGGACGTCCGCCGCTTGATTGTTTTCTCGAGCCACATGGTGAAATTCGAGCTCCTCGAACCGAGCTGACATTTTGAGGACGACATTATGGTAAGCCGCCATTTTCGGATCCTTGGCATCAAAGTCTCCATTTATTTGTGATATTGCGAGGTTCGAATCCCCGCGCACTTCTAGGCGTTGGATGCCCATAGAGACTGCCATCTGAAGACCATGCAACAGAGCCTCATATTCGGCTGCATTGTTGGAGTCTGTGTATAATATTTGGAGGACGTACTGGACTATGTCTCCGGTGGGAGACGTTAGGACTACACCTGCTCCCAATCCGGCCAGCATTTTAGAGCCGTCAAAGTGCATGATCCAGTTGGAGTACGCGCCGTACTCTTTAGGGAGTTCAGCTTCCGTCCATTCGGCGACAAAGTCAGCCAGTACTTGCGACTTGATGGCCCACCGTGGTTTGTATATTATGTCGAACGGAAGGAGCTTGATAGCCCATTTAGCAATCCAGCCCGTAGCATTGCGGTTATTTATTATGTCATTGAGTGGTACTTCGGAGGCTACTGTAATCGAACACTCTTGAAAGTAGTGTCGCAGTTTCCGGGATGCCATGAAGACCGTGTATGCTATTTTTTGATAGTGTGGGTATCGGGATTTGCATGGGGTGAGGACCGTGGATACGTAATAAACCGGCTTTTGGAGCGGGAATTTGTATCCGTCACCCTCTCGTTCGACGACGAGCACTGCGCTTACAACTTGATGTGTTACAGCTATGTACAGCAGCATAGGTTTACCGATATTTGGTGCTGTTAGGACTGGATTATTGGCCAATAAGGTCTTTATTTCATCGAGTCCGGCCGCGGCTGCATCCGTCCATACGAAGTGTTCGGTGCGCCGGAGAAGGCGGTAAAGAGGTAATGCCTTTTCTCCTAACCTGGAGATAAAGCGGCCTAAAGCAGCCACACATCCAGCTAGTTTCTGGATGTGTTTGAGGTCTGTTGGTATAGCCAACTGCGACAAAGCTCGGATTTTTGCTGGATTAGCTTCACTTCCTCAATTGGAAACGATGAAGCCCAGCAGTTTTCTAGAGGGAACGCCGAAAATGCATTTTTCTGGATTCAGCTTGATGTTGTATGTTCGGAGGTTGTCGAACATAAGCCTCAAGTCATCTATTAGGGTTTCGACGTGTCTTGTTTTTATGACTACGTCGTCCATGTATGCTTCCACTGTTTTGCCGATTTGCTTTTCCAGGCATGTTTGAATCATGTGTTGATAGGTTGCGCCGGCATTCTTAAGCCCGAAAGGCATAGTGTTGAAGCAGAAAGGGCCATATGGCGTTATGAAAGCTGTTGCAGCTTGGTCGGACTCTGCCATCTTTATTTGATGGTATCCAGAGTATGCATCGAGGAAACACAGCGAGTCATGTCCTGCTGTGTCGTTGATGATTTGATCGATGCGAGGGAGGGGAAAGGGATCCTTGGGGCAAGCCTTGTTGAGGTCATTGAAGTCGACGCACAGGCGCCAGGATTTGTCCTTCTTTGGTACCATTACCAAGTTCGTCAGCCAATCCGGATGCTTGACATCTCTGATGAATTCGGCCTCAAGTAGCTTGGCTAGCTCTTCCCCCATGGCTTGCCGTTTGGGCTTTGAAAATCGCCTTAGGGTCTGTTTAACAAGTTTGTATCCCTTTAGTATGTTGAGGCTATGTTCGGCCAATCCGCGTGGGATGCCCGGCATGTCCGATGGGTGCCAGGCGAAAATGTCCCAATTCTCGCGTAAGAAGTCTCGCAGTGCGGCGTCCATAGCGGGGCTCAACTGTGTCCCGATGGAAGCTGTCTTCGTGGGGTCCGTTGGATGGACTTGGAATTTGACTATCTCATTTGCGGGTTTAAATGAGGTGGACTTGGGTCGCTTGTCGAGTATCACGTCGTCCCTGTCCACGGTGGTGCGTCGTGTTGTTAATTCTTCTGCTGCTAGGGCTTCGGATAATGCTTCCAAGGCTAGTGCTGCGGTTTTGTTTTCGGCGTGGAGTGCAACATCCGGATCACTAACTAGAGTGATGATTCCATTGGGTCCGGGCATTTTAAGCTTCATGTACCCGTAATGGGGTATAGCTTGAAAGCTTGCAAACGCGTCCCGCCCTAGAAGGAGTGGTATCCGCTGCTGAAAGGAGCCACTTGGAATGTGATTTCTTCGGACCTGTAATTCTCTGGGGTGCAGAATACCACATCGAGTGTGATTTTTCCCGCACATCGTGCTTCCCGACTAGGGATGATTCCCCTGAAGGTGGTGCCGCTTTGCTCAATGCGGCCTTTATCAATTTCCATCTTGTTGAGCGTTTCTTCATAGATCAAGTTTAATCCGCTTCCGCCGTCCAAGAGTACTTTAGTGAGCCGGAAGCCGTCCACGATTGGGCTAAGGACCAGAGTAGCCGGTGCCCGGACAGTCTGGGATCAAGGTTCATCACTGGCATTGAAAGTTATAGCAGTGTCATTCCAGGGGTTTATCTTTGCCACATGGAAAATTTCGGCGAAGCTTCGATGAGCTTGCTTGCGCCTATTGTTTGAGGCGAAAGTCTGGAAGACTGTTAATACCGCATTGTGTTTGTTGGCGGGATATTGTTCTGCTTTATGGCTTGCAAGAAGATCCTCGCCACTTTTTGCAACCTGCTGGAGTATCCAACATGCTCTAAGGCTATGAGTTGGTGTCGTGTCCGGAGCGTTGTGGAGTTTACATGGTCCATTGAGCCATTCTTCCAATACAGTTCCCCGCCCTGGGGTGTGTTTTGGCTTCTTGGGGACAGGATCGGCCGACTTACGAGAGTTCGCCCGTTTAGTTCGGACAAAGGTCTTGGTGAGAGCCGTACTGTCCCAAAATTCTGTTCGGGTTTTCCAGGCGCTTTCCATTCCATAGTACTTCTGTACTATGATTGCCAAATCCGCGAAGTGTACTATGTCACGATGGCTTATAGCATTAAGAAGTCCTTGGTCCGTGCAGTTTTTGCAGAAGAGTAAGACTACGTCCTCCTCGTGGCAGTCCTGGACCTTGTTAAGCGCAAGGAGGAATCTGGCCCAGTAGCGATGTACAGTCTCCTGGGGCTCTTAGCCTGATGCGGGAGAGACAGTTTAAGTCCTGGTGGGTGTTGTTAGCTGAATCCGGATTCTGATCCGATCTAACACCCAGGGGCGTGATGTCTACTACATAACCTTCTTCTTGTAGACGTTGTTGGGCCTGCAAGTGCACAGGTTTGTAGGACAGTAGCAAATTTTCCTCAAGTGGATGACCTAAGGTTTATCAATCTGTGGGAGGCGTAGGATGAAGATGGTCTCTCTCAAATAACCCTGCAACCAAATAACAAAGAGTCTCTTGTGTCCCCAACACACCCAATACAATGGTAAATTGTATAGGTGCACTAGTTCGGCGAAGAGATGGTGATACAAGTGCAAAATAGATAGTAGATATAGGTTTTTGTAATCTGAAATAATAAAAACAGCAAGGTAGCGAGCGATAAAAGTGAGCATAAACGGTATTGTAATGATAGGAAACAAGGCCTAGGGTTCATACTTTCACTAGTGCAAGTTCTCTCAACAATAATAACATAGATAGATCATATAACAATCCCTCAACATGCAACAAAGAGTCACTCCAAAGCCACTAATAGCGGAGAACAAACGTAGAGATTATGGTAGGGTACGAAACCACCTCAAAGTTATTCTTTTGGATCAATCTATAAAAGAGTTCGTACTAGAATAACACCTTAAGACACAAATCAACCAAAACCCTAATGTCACCTAGATACTCCATTGTCACCTCAAGTATTTGTGGGCATGATTATATGATATGCATCACACAATCTCAGATTCAACACAAAGTACTTCAAAGAGTGCCCCAAACTTTCTACCGGAGAGTCAAGAACGTGTGCCAACCCCTATGCATAGGTTCATGGGCGGAACCCGCAAGTTGGTCACCAAAACATACATCAAGTGGAACATGATATCCCATTGTCACCACAGATAAGCATGGCAAGACATACATCAAGTGTTCTCATAAAAGACTCAATCCGACAAGATAACTTCAAGAGGGAAACTCAATTCATCACAAGAGAGTAGAGGGGGAAGAAACATCATAAGATCCAACTATAATAGCAAAGCTCGGGATACATCAAGATCGTGCCTTAGAGGGAACACAAGAGAGAACACGAGAGAGAGAGAGATCAAACACATAGCTACTGGTACATACCCTCAGCCCCGAGGGTGAACTACTCCCTCCTCGTCATGGAGAGCGCCGGGATGATGAAGATGGCCACCGGTGATGGGTTCCCCCTTCGGCAGGGTGCCGGAACGGGCTCCCGAGAGGTTTTTGGTGGCTACAGAGGCTTGCGGCAGCGGAACTCCCGATCTATCTTGATATTCGATGTTTTTAGGGTACGTAGGTATATATAGGCGAAAGAAGTCGGCCGGGAGGTGCTCGAGGGGTCCACAAGACAGGGGGCCGTGCCTTGTAGGGGGGGCGCGCCCTCCTATCTCGTGGCCTCCTCGAGGGTCTTCTGACGTGAACTCGAAGTCTCCTGGGTAATAATCTTCCAAAAAATCACGTTGCTGAAGGTTTCATTCCGTTTGGACTCCGTTTGATATTCCTTTTCTTCAAAATACTGAAACAGGCAATAAAACAGCAATATGGGCTGGGCCTCCGGTTAATAGGTTAGTCCCAAAAGTAATATAAAAGTGTATAATAAAGCCCATAATCATTCAAAACAAGTAATATAATAGCATGGAGCAATCAAAAATTATAAATACGTTGGAGACATATCAAGCATCCCCAAGCTTAATTCTGCTCGTCCTCTAGTAGGTAAATGATAAAAACAGAATTTTTGATGTGGAATGCCACCTAGGATGATTCTCAATGTAAGTTCTCTTATTGTGGCATGAATGTTCAGATCCAAATGATTCAAAATAAAAGTTCATATTGACAAAAGAAATAGTAACACTTCAAGCATACTAATCAAAGTAATCATGTCTTCTCAAAATAACATGGCCAAAGAAAGTTATCCCTACAAAATCATATAGTCTGGCTGTTGCTCTATCTTCATCACACAAAGTATTTAATCATGCACAACCCCGATGACAAGTCAAGCAATTGTTTCATACTTTAATAATCTCAAACTCTTTCAACTTTCACACAATACATGAGCGTGAGCCATGGACATAGAACTATATGTGGAATAGAATGGTGGTTGTGGAGAAGACAAAAAGGAGAAGATAGTCTCACATCAACTAGGCGTATCAACGGGCTATGGAGATGCCCATTAATAGATATCAATGTGAGTGAGTAGGGATTGCCATGCAACGGATGCACTAGAGCTATAAATATATGAAAGCTCAACAAAAGAAACTAAGTGGGTGTGCATCCAACTCGCTTGCTCACGAAGACCTAGGGCACTTTGAGGAAGCCCATCATTGGAATATACAAGCCAAGTTCTATAATGAAAAATTCCCACTAGTATATGAAAGTGACAACATATGCGACTCTCTATCATGAAGATCATGGTGCTATTTTGAAGCACAAGTGTGGAAAAAGAGATAGTAGCATTGTCCCTTCTCTCTTTTTCTCTCATTTTATTTTTTCTTTTTTCTCTTTTTTTCTTTCTTTTTTTTTTCTTTCTTTGGCCTTCCCCCCCCCCCTTTTTTTTCTTTTTGGCCTTTTTTTTGTAAAGTCCGAAGTCTCATCCCGACTTGTGGGGGAATCATAATCTCCATCATCCTTTCCTCACTGGGACAATGCTCTAATAATGAAGATCATCACACTTTTATGGATTTACATCTCAAAGCTAGAACACGATATGACTCTATATGAATGCCTCCGGCGGTGTACCGGGATATGCAATGAATCAAGAGCGACATGTATGAAAATTATGAAGGTGGCCTTGCCACAAATACAATGTCAACTACATGATCATGCAAAGAGCAATATGACAAAAGTAATGCGTGTCATATGAATGGAACGGTGGAAAGTTGCATGACAATATATCTCGGAATGGCTATGGAAATGCCATAATAGGTAGGTATGGTGGCTGTTTTGAGGAAGGTAAATGGTGGGTGTATGGTACCGGCGAAAGTTGCGCGACACAAGAGACGCTAGCAATAATGGAAGGATGAGGTGCGTATAATCCATGGACTCAACATTAGTCAAAAGAACTCATATACTTGTTGCAAAAATCTAGAAGTCATCAAAAACCAAAGCACTACGCGCATGCTCCTAGGGGGATAGATTGGTAGGAAAAGACCATCGCTCGTCCCCGACTGCCACTCATAAGGAAGACAATCAATAAATAAAATTGTGCTCCAACTTCATCACAAAGCAGTTCACCATACGTGCATGCTACGGGAATCACAACCCTTAACACAAGTATTTTTCATAATCACCTCAACTAGCATGACTCTAATATCACTACCTCCATATCTCAAAACAATTATCAAGTATCAAATTGATCATAGCATCCAATTCACCTCCTATGAAAGGTTTCGTTCAAATTACCATGCTGTTTAAGACTCTCAAAATAATATAAGTGAAGCATGAGAGACTAGCAATTTCTACAAAATAAAACCACCGCTATGCTCCAAAAAGATATAAGTGAAGCACTAGAGCAAACGACAAACTACTCTGAAAGATATAGGTGAAGATCAATGAGTAGCTAAATAATTATGCAACTATATGAAGACTCTCTCTCATTAAAGAATTTCAGATCTTGGTATTGTATTCAAGCAGCAAGAAAAACAAAATAAAATGACATTGCAAGGATAGCACAACTCATGTGAAGAAGCGAAAACTTAGGCTCAACCGATACTAACCGATAGTTGTTGAAGAAGAAAGGTGGGATGCCTACCGGGGCATCCCCAAGCTTAGATGCTTGAGACTTCTTGAAATATTATCTTGGGGTGCCTTGGGCATCCCCAAGCTTGAACTTTTGTGTCTCCTTAATTCCTCTCATATCATGGTTTCTCTTTTTATCAAAAAGCTTCATCCACAACAAACTCAACAAGAACTCGTGAGATAGGTTAGTATAAACCAATGCAAAACCTTAACATTTTCTACTGTAACAAATCACTTAAATTATCATTCAACATTTCATACTAAATGCCTCTGCATATTTAATACTCCTATCCTCAAATAGAATCATTAAACAAGCAAACATATGCAAACAATGCAAACATAACAGCAATCTGCCAAAACAGTACAGTCTGTAAAGAATGCAAGAGTATCAATACTTACCTGACTCCAAAAATTATGAACTAAAATTCCCACTGTAATAAATTTATAAGAGCTCAATATGCAAAATGATTCAACATTATACCATTCTCTGACTTTTCTAGGGAATTTTTTGCAACAGCGGTAAACTTTCTGTTTCCAAACAACAACATGTATGCTAGCAAAATAGCATGGCAAAGGCTATCCTTGACATTTTTATTGAAACTAAAGATGAAAAACATTATTCTAACTTACATCAAGCATATACTAACAAAATAAAATGACGCTCCAAGCAAAACACATATCATGTGGTGAATAAAAATATAGCTCCAAGTAAAGTTACCGACGAACGAAGACGAAAGAGGGGATGCCATCCGGGGCATCCCCAAGCTTAGGCTCTTGGTTGTCCTTGAATATTACCTTGGGGTGCCTTGGGTATTCCCATGCTTAGGCTCTTGCCACTCCTTATTCCATAGTCCATCGAATCTTTACCCAAAACTTGAAAACTTCACAACACAAAACTCAACAGAAAACTCGTAAGCTCCGTTAGTATAAGAAAATAAAAACACCACTTAGGTACTGTAATGAACTCATTCTAATTTCATATTGGTGTAATATCTACTGTATTCCAATTTCTCTATGGTTCATACCACTTAATACTAGCCATAGATGCATCAAAATAAGCAAACAACACAAAGAAAACAGAATCTGTCAAAAACAGAACAGTCTGTAGTAATCTGTATCAAACGTATACTTATGGAAATACAAAATCCTACCAAATTATGAAGGCCTAAGAATTTTTTGTACCAATCCAGATAAAAAATAATCAGATCAGAAGAACATTTTTTTGAATTAATAAAACTAATTTACTGGGTGCAAAAGTTTCTGATTTTCAGCAGGATCAACACAACTATCACCGTAAGCTATCCTAAAGGTCTTACTTGGAACTTTATTGAAACAAAAGCTATAAAACATGATTACTACAGTAGCATAATCATGTGGACACACAAAAACAGTAAGGATAAATATTGGGTTGTCTCCCAACAAGCGCTTTTCTTTAATGCCTTTCTAGCTAGGCATGATGATGGCAATGATGCTCACATAAAAGATAGGAATTGAAACATAACGGGAGCATCATGAAGCATATGACTAGCACATTTAAGCCTAACCCACTTCCTATGCATAGGGATTTTGTGAGCAGACAACTTATGGGAACAATAATCAACAAGCATAGGAAGGTAAAGCAAGCATAACTTTAAAATTTTAAGCACATAGAGAGGAAACTTGACATAATTGCAATTCCTACAAGCATATGTTCCTCCCTCATAATAATTTTCAGTAGCATAATGAATGAATTCAACAATATAACCAGCACCTAAAGCATTCTTTTCATGATCTACAAGCATAGAAAATTTACTACTCTCCACATAAGCAAAATTCTTCTCATTCGGAATAGTAGTGGGAGCAAACTCAACAAAATAATTATCATGTGAGGCATAATCCAATTGAAAACTAAAATCATCATGACAAGTTTCATGGTTATCATTATTCCTAATAGCATACAAGTCATCACAATAATCATCATAGATAGCAACTTTGTTCTCATAATCAATTGGAACCTCTTCCGAAATAGTGGATTCATCACTAAATAAAGTTGACACTCTTCCAAACCCACTTTCATGTTCATCACAATACGATTCAACATCCTCCAAAATAGTGGGATCACTACTTCCTAAAGTTGACACTCTTCCAAACCCACTTTCATCAATATAATCATCATAAATAGGAGGCATGCTTTCATCATAATAAATATTCTCATCAAAACTTGGGGGACTAAAAATATCATATTCATCAAACATAGCTTCCCCAAGCTTGTGGCTTTGCATATCATTAGCATCATGGATATTCAAGGAATTCATACTAACAACATTGCAATCATGCTCATCATACAAGGATCTAGTACCAAACATTCTATAGATTTCTTCTTCTAGCACTTGAGCACAATTTTCCTTTCCATCAAACTCACGAAAGATATTAAAAAGACGAAGCGTACGAGACAAACTTAACTCCATTTTTTTTGTAGTTTTATTTTATAAACTAAACTAGTGATAAAACAAGAAACAAAAAGATTCGATTGCAAGATCTAAAGATATACCTTCAAGCACTCACCTCCCCGGCAACGGCGCCAGAAAAGAGCTTAGTTGACGGGGTGTGAGTGAGTGCCCTTTACCTAGCCTCCCTGGCAACGGCGCCAGAAAAGATCTTGATGTCTACTACACAACCTTCTTCTTGTAGATGTTGTTGGGCCTGCAAGTGCGCAGGTTTGTAGGACAGTAGAAAATTTCCCTCAAGTGGATGACCTAAGGTTTATCAATCCATGGGAGGCGTAGGATGAAGATGGTCTCTCTCAAACAACCCTGCAACCAAATAACAAAGAGTCTCTTGTGTCCCCAACACACCCAATACAATGGTGAATTGTATAGGTGCACTAGTTCGGCGAAGAGATGGTGATACAAGTGCAAAATAGATAGTAGATATAGGTTTTTGTAATCTGAAATAATAAAAATAGCAAGGTAGCGAACGATAAAAGTGAGCGTAAACAGTATTGCAATGATAGGAAACAAGGCCTAGGGTTCATACTTTCACTAGTGCAAGTTCTCTCAACAATAATAACATAGATAGATCATATAACAATCCCTCAACATGCAACAAAGAGTCACTCCAAAGCCACTAATAGCGGAGAACAAACATAGAGATTATGGTAGGGTACGAAACCACCTCAAAGTTATTCTTTCGGATCAATCTATGAAAGAGTTCGTACTAGAATAACACCTTAAGACACAAATCAACCAAAACCCTAATGTCACCTAGATACTCCATTGTCACCTCAAGTATCCGTGGGCATGATTATACGATATGCATCACACAATCTCAGATTCATCCAACCAACACAAAGTACTTCAAAGAGTGCCCCAACATTTCTACCGGAGAGTCGAGAATGTGTGCCAACCCCTATGCATAGGTTCATGGGCGGAACCCGCAAGTTGGGCACCAAAACATACATCAAGTGGCACATGATATCCCATTGTCACCACAGATAAGCATGGCAAGACATACATCAAGTGTTCTCATAAAAGACTCAATCCGATAAGATAACTTCAAGAGGGAAACTCAATTCATAACAAGAGAGTAGAGTGGGAAGAAACATCATAAGATCCAACTATAATAGCAAAGCTCGAGATACATCAAGATCGTGCCTTAGAGGGAACAGGAGAGAGAACATGAGAGAGAGAGATCAAACACATAGCTACTGGTACATACCCTCAGCCCCGAGGGTGAACTACTCCCTCCTCATCATGGAGAGCGCCGGGATGATGAAGATGGCCACCGGTGATGGATTCCCCCTCCAGGAGGGTGCCGGAATGGGCTCCCGAGAGGTTTTTTGTGGCTATAGAGTCTTGCGGTGACGGAACTCCCGATCTATCTTGATATTCGATGTTTTTAGGGTACGTAGGTATATATAGGCGAAAGAAGTCGGTCGGGAGGTGCTCGAGGGGTCCACGAGATAGGGGGCCATGCCTTGTGGGGGGGGGGGCGCCCTCCTATCTCGTGGCCTCCTCGAGGGTCTTCTGACGTGAACTCCAAGTCTCCTGGGTAATAATCTTCCAAAAAATCACGTTGCCGAAGGTTTCATTTCGTTTGGACTCCGTTTGATATTCCTTTTCTTCGAAATACTGAAACAGGCTATAAAACAACAATATGGGCTAGGCCTCCGGTTAATAGGTTAGTCCCAAAAGTAATACAAAAGTGTATAATAAAGCCCATAATCATTCAAAACAAGTAATATAATAGCATAGAACAATAAAAAATTATAGATACATTGGAGACATATCAGGGCGCGGGAGGTTCTGAGCCTGACAGCTTGGGATCCGGAGTGCCGCCCGATTTCTTTGGCCCAATGCCCGGTTCTAAGTCCAGGACTTGGGTCATGTCTTCCTTTGAGCAGGTATTCGGCTCAAGGAGTTCGGTGATCCGGACATAGTTCATCCTCAAAGTCGAGGGGCGGTCCGTGTGTGGTTCCTCCACTACCGCTATCTCATGGGTGGCCAGCGGGGATCTGATGTCCCTTTGGTCGGGTTTAAGCCTGATTCGGTCATAGTCTGTAGTGACTCCCAGAGCGGCGATGCGATGCAAGAGCTCGTTAAGGGAGGAGAGCTCCATCGGATCTATCTGTTCGGCGAGTTCCGAACTGACGCGAAGGTTACGGTTGATGACCCGAGAGGCCATCGTCGGCGCTACCGCCGATGGGGCGGCCATGATAAAGCCGCCAAGTCAGAGAGTTTGGCCTACAGCCAGAGCTCCCCCCGAGGTGATGTTGTCCTTGATGACGAGACGAGCCATCGAGCCTTGCGGCAACGACACAGAGGAACTCTCAATGAAAGCACCAACGTCGGTGTCAAAACCGGCGGATCTCGGGTAGGGGGTCCCGATCTGTGCGTCTAGGCTGATGGTAACAGGAAGAAAGGGACACAGATGTTTACCCAGGTTCGGGCCCTCTCTATGGAGGTAAAACCCTACTTCCTGCTTGATTAATATTGAAGATATGGGTAGTACAAGAGTAGATGTACCACGAGATCGTAGAGGCTAAGCCCTAAGAGCTAGCCTATGATGGTATGATTGTAATTGTGATTGGCCTTCTAAGGACCAACCTCTCCGGTTTATATAGACATCGGAGAGGGCTAGGGTTTACATGGAGTCGGTTACAAGGAAGGAAACACAATATCCGGATCGCCAAGCTTGCCTTCCACGCCAAGGAGAGTCCCATCCGGACACGGGCCGAAGTCTTGAGTCTTGTATCTTCACGCTTCAATAGTCCGGACGATGTATACAGTCCGGCTGTCTGGATACCCCCTTATCCAGGACTCCCTCAGTCACGCTTCCACCAGCCGGACTCCGAGGCCGGACTCAAGGGCGGAGGTCAACACGGACGATCCTCCTATAGAGGATGTGGATAGATTTTCCGCTACCAACTCCGAAGTGGAGAGCGCCATAAATCATAGGCGCCAACGGGCCGCACTACGCGACCCTAATTTCTCCGAAGAGGCGTTCGACGCCTTCAAGTCAGGGGACGCGTACATCCGGGCTGCTCAAGGTGGCCTAGCCAGGGCCACGAACCAGTACGCGAAGGATATACGGGTAAGAAAATTTGATGAGTGTATATATCAGTAGCCCCTGGGACTTGAAACAGTTGGCACAAATGATTTAAGGATCCTCGTGTGCATAGGTTCTGACAGAGAAGAATACCCAGCTATCCAAAGAGCTGGAGAAGTGCAAGGCCCAATTACGGGCCGCAACCGTCGTGATGGAGGAGTCTACGAAGGCCCCATCTGGTAATGTTTGCATTTAAACGAGAATAATGTCATGGTATATACCAGTTAAGTATTCGGCAGGAATGCAATTCTAACAAGAGAACTTGCAGACAATCCCGGAGGTAATCCGGAGATCGTACCTGAGGATGAGCAACATGTTCGGCGACAGCTGAAGGCTGGCCAGTGTGTGCTTACCAAGGTTATAAAGGAGAAAAATACTTTCCAGGGCACGAACGTCCGACTGGACGTCGAATTAAAGGATGTTCGGGACCAGCTTGCTGACTCCGTGAAGGAGAATAGGAGGCTTTGACGCGGCATATTTAGTAAGTGTTCTGATGAATCACTATAAAGTTCGGCAAAGAAGCATGCTAACAGAATTATGTCTATAGGCGTGCTGACAGGTCGTCCTGAAGAGGAAATGCCTGGATCTGCAGGCAATCTTCTGCCGGAGCTCTCACAATTGCACAAACAAGTTCGGCAAGTGATGCGGGACATTGCCCAAGCCTTATGGCCATCCGCCTCCCTTCCAGGAGGCATGGGGGAGCTTATGAAGATGCTCAAGGGAGCGCGGCAACGCTTCTGATTATGGAAGATATCGGCCTGCCGACAAGGTGCAAGGGAAGCCTGGGCCATGGTGAAGACGCGATACACCAAGGCTGACCCAAACCACATGGCCGAGGTCAGACCTGTAGGGTCAGATGGGAAGGAGATCCCTGTACATCTGCTGTATGACCAAGTAGCATTAGCCGCTAAGTATTCCCAACAGGACTGTAGGCTAGTCAGCTTGTTGGATGGTACAGAAGAAGAATTTAGTCAGTCTAAGTGACATTGTACTTCGAAGGACATATTTTGTCCCTAGCCGGATTGTAAATCATTTGTCTTGGCCGACCTTTTCGCTTCAACCTCTGGACCCGATAGTCCGAAGTGTATTCGAATACCCGCTCGGTTATGTGAAAACCGGGGCACACGTGGAAACCAGGCGTAGAGGTCATAAGTGCTTGAACAGACAAGTACCCAACTAGTTATGTTATATTACATGGGTAGTAAGAAACATCTTCCAGGGAGAATAGTTCCGTTAAGGGTTCCTTTCCCTAGGTGTGCATGCATTGATGTGCATGTCTGAACTGCGAAAATTCACGCAGGATATAAGCATCTGGGGGCATGTTTTGTAATAGGTAAAATACATCTTTTGTTCACCGACCGAATATTCTCTTAAGAACACTAGCTTTCGGCTTCACCCAGTCTGAGGTACACATCCGGCTGACCCGATAGTAACAATCGCAGAGGTGCTCCCCTTATGCCCTAGCCGAATTAACGGGAATGTAGGGCATAAACACAAGAGCCATGCAACCCAGCTTGGCCAAAACTTAAGTCATATCGATGCATATAGTGGTGAAAAAAGGCACATACGTAGAAGTGACGCATATGTGGTGGGTATGAAGCCCAGAAGACAAATAAGCTTCTGTATAAGAAGCCCCCAGGTATGATGAGCGCGCATAGCGCGGCCAAAGTGTGCGGTCAAAGCATACTTAAGTCTAAAAGGCTATAAATGTAAAAGGAGAGAGAGGATATAATTTAAAAGGGAAGACGGAGGTAAGGAGACAAACACGGAGTTCGGTACTAGGCCTAGAATCTTCGGAGTCTGGCCGCGTTCCATGGGTTCGGCTCGAGTCGATTATCTGATGCATCACGCAGATGGTACACACCTCCAGTGAGAACTTTGTCAACGATGAAGGGGCCCTCCCACTTGGGCTTGAGCTTGTCCTTTTTCTTCTTTGGTAGGCGTAGAACGAGTTCGCCAATGTTATAAGTTTTGGCCCGCACTTCTCTGCTTTGATACCTTCGAGCTTGCTGTTGATAGAATGCAGAATGGGCCTTTGTGACGTCGTGCTCCTCCTCCAGGGCATCTAAGCTGTCCTGCCGATCCAGCTCGGATTCTCTCTCTTCGTACATGCGCACTCTAGGTGAATCATGGATGATATCGCAGGGTAGCACTGCCTCTGCACCGTACACCATAAAAAATGGTGTGTATCCGGTTGTGCGATTCGGCGTGGTCCGCAGCCCCCATAATACGGAGTCAAGCTCCTCGACCCAGTGCATATCTGATTCCTTCAAAGATCGCACTAGTCTGGGTGTGATGCCGCTCATAATAAGATCGTTCGCTCGTTCGACTTGACCGTTTGTTTGGGGGTGATAGACGGAAGTGTAATCAAGTTTTATGCCCATTTTGCTGCACTAGGTTTTCACCTCATCGGCTGTAAAGTTAGAGCCGTTATCGGTGATGATGCTGTGTGGGACACCGTAGCGGTGTACGACCCCGGATATATAGTCTATCGCTGGTACGTATTCGGCCGTTTTAACTGCTTTGGCTTCTATCCATTTGGTGAATTTATAGACCATGACCAACAAGTATTTCTTCTTATGGCTTCCTCCTTTAAGGGGTCCAACCATATCGAGCCCCTAGACCGCAAAGGTCCAAGTTATGGGGATTTTTTGGAGGGCGGTGGGCGGCATATGGCTTTGATTTGCAAAAAGCTGGCAACCGACGCAGTGTTGGACAAGGTCTTGTGCGTCTGCCTGGGCTGTCGGCCAATAGAAACCTATACAGAAGGCCTTGCTTACGAGCGCCCGAGCTGCGACATGGTGGCCGCCGAGTCCGGCATGAATTTTAGCCAAGCGCCCTTCCTCTTCGGAGATGCACCTTTGGAGTACTCCGATTGCGCTTTTCTTATAAAGCTCTCCCTCGTGGACCTTGTAGGCTTTAGAGCGCCGCACAATGCAGCATGCCTCATTTTGGTCCTCCGGGAGTTCCTGCCTATTTAAGTAAGCTAGGAAGGGTTCTATCCACAGGGAGATGACCGCCTTGATCACGTGGGCCAAAGGTGTCATTTCAGTGGCGCAACCTCCGATTTCGTCAGATTGTTCGGGATCTGGGGTTGTATGCAGATCCGGATTAGTATTTCCGGACTCCCCTTCCCATACCACAGATGGCTTGAACAGCCTTTCCAAAAAGATATTTGGTGGGACGGGGTCACGTTTAGCGCCGATGCAGGCAAGGATATCTGCCGCTTGATTGTTTTCTTGAACCACATGGAGGAATTCGAGCCCCTTGAATCGAGCTAACATTTTGGGAACGGCATTACGGTAAACCGCCATTTTCGAGTCCTTGGCGTCAAAGTCTACATTTATTTGAGATATTGCGAGATTTGAATCCCCGCGTACTTCAAGTCATTGAATGCCCATGGAGACTGCCATCCGAAGACCATGCAACAGAGCCTCATACTCTGCTGCATTGTTGGAATCTGTGTAAAGTATTTGGAGTACGTATTGGACTGTATCTCCGGTGGGGGACGTCAGGACGACACTAGCCCCTAGACCAGCTAGCATCTTAGAGCCGTCAAAGTGCATGATCCAATTGGAGTACGCGCCGTACTCTTTAGGGAGTTCGGCTTCTGTCCATTCGGCGACGAAGTCAGCCAGTACTTGCGACTTAATGGCCCGCCGTGGTTTGTATGTTATGTCAAACAAGAGGAGCTCGATAGCCCATTTTGCAATACGGCCCGTGGCATCGCGGTTATTTATTATGTCATTGAGTGGTACTTCGGAGGCCACCGTGATTGAACACTCTTGGTAGTAGTGTCGTAGTTTTTGAGATGCCATGAAGACCGCATATGCTATCTTTTGATAATGTGGGTACCGTGACTTGCATGGAGTGAGGACGGTGGATAAGTAGTATACCGGCTTTTGTAATGGGAATTTATGTCCATCTGTCTCTCGTTCGACGACGAACACTCGCTTACAACCTGGTGTGTTGCAGCTATGTATAGCAACATGGGTTCGCCGACATTTGGCGCTGCCAGAATTGGACTAGTGGCCAAGAGGGCTTTTATTTCCTCCAGCCCTGCCGTAGCCGCATCTGTCCACTCGAAGTGTTCGGTGCGTTGAAGAAGGTGATAAAGGGGTAGCACCTTTTCTCCTAATCGGGAGATAAAGCGGCTTAGGGCGGCCACACATCCAGTTAATTTCTGGATTTGCTTGAGGTCTGTTGGGGTAGCCAACTGTGACAGAGCTCGGATTTTAGCCGGATTTGCTTCGATTCCTCTATTAGAGACAATAAAGCCCAAGAGTTTTCCGGCTGGTACGTCGAAAACGCATTTCTCCGGGTTGAGCTTGATGTCGTATGTTCGGAGATTGTCGAACGTAAGCCTCAAGTCGTCTATTAATGATTTGACGTGTCTGGTTTTAATGACCACATCGTCTATGTAAGCCTCCACTATTTTGCCGATTTGTGTTTCCAGGCATGTCTGAATCATGCGTTGATAGGTTGCACCGGCATTTTTGAGCCCGAAAGGCATGGTGTTAAAACAGAAGGGACCGTATGGAGTGATAAATGCTGTTGCGGCTTGATCAGACTCCACCATCTTGATTTGATGGTATCCGGAGTATGCGTCGAGGAAACACAATGAATCGTGTCCTGCGGTAGCGTCGATAATTTGATCGATGCGGGGGAGGGGGAAGGGATCCTTAGGGCAAGCCTTATTAAGGTCTTTGAAATCAACGCATAGGCGCCAGGATTTGTCCTTCTTTGGTACCATTACCAGGTTTGCTAGCTAGTCCGGATGTTTTATTTCTCTAATGAAACCGGCCTCAAGTAGCTTGGCTAGCTCCTCTCCCATGGCTTGTCGCTTGGGTTCTGAAAAGCGCCGAAGAGTCTGTTTGACCGGCTTGTATCCCTTTAGTATGTTTAGGCTATGTTCGGCCAGCCTGCGTGGGATACCTGGCATGTCTGAAGGATGTCAGGCGAAAATGTCCCAATTCTCGCGCAGGAACTCTCGTAGTGCAGCGTCTATTGTGGGGTTCAGCTGTGCCCCAATTGATGTTGTTTTTGTAGGGTCCGTTGGGTGGACCTGGAATTTGACTATTTCGTCTGCTGGTTTGAAAGAGGTGGACTTTGGTTGTTTGTCAAGTATCACGTCGTCCCTGTCCACTGCGGAACGCAACACAGTTAATTCTTCGGCCGCGAGGGCTTCGGATAATGCCTCCAGGGCTAGTGCGGCAGTTTTATTTTCAGCACAGAGTGCTATGTCCGGATCACTGGCTAGAGTGATGATCCCATTGGGCCCCGACATCTTGAGTTTCATGTACCCGTAATGGGGTATAGCTTGGAAGCTTGTGAATGCATCTCGCCCCAAAAGGGCGTGGTATCCACTACTAAACGGGGCCACTTGGAATGTGATTTCTTCGAACCTATAATTCTCCGGTGTGCCGAATACCACATCCAATGTGATTTTCCCTGCGTATCGTGGCTCCCGACTAGGGATGATTCCCCTGAAGGTCGTGCTGCTTTGCTCAATGCGGCTCTTATCTATTTCCATCTTGTTAAGAGTTTCCTCATAGATGAGGTTTAATCCGCTGCCGCCGTCCATCAGCACTTTAGTAAGCCGGAATCCGTCCACTATTGGACTAAGGACCAAAGCGGCTGGTGCTCGGACTGTTCGGAATTGAGGTTCGTCACTGGCATTGAAGGTAATGGCCGTATGTTCCACAGGTTTATTGCTGCGATGTGGCAGACTTCGGCGAGACTGTGGAGTGCTCGCTTGCGCCTGTTGTTTGAGGCGAAAGTCTCAAAGACGGTCAGTACTGTATTGCTATTTTCTGCGGGATGGTGCTCTGCGGTATTGTCGATGAGAAGGTCCTCGCCGCTCTTGGCCACCTGCCGGAGTATCCAACATGCTCTAAGGCTGTGTGTTGGTATGGTGTCCGATGTGCTATGAATTTTGCATGGCCTATTGAGCCATCCCTCCAGTACGGTTCCACGCCCTGTAGAGGGCTTTGACTTCTTTGTAATTGGGTTGGGTGACTTGCGAGAGCGCACCCTTTTAGTTCGGACGAGGGGTTTAGTTAGGGCCATGGGATCCCAGAATTTTGTTTGGGTCTTCCAGGCGCTTTTCATCGCACAGTACTTCTGTACTATGGCTGCCAGGTCGGTGAAGTGTGCTATGTCACGGCGACTTATGGCATTAAGAATTCCCTTGTCCATGTAGTTTTTGCAAAAGAATGAGATTGCATCTCCCTCGCGACAGTCCTTAACCTTGCTCATTACAAGGAGGAATCTAGCCCAGAAGTGGTGTACTGTCTCTTGGGGCTCTTGTCTGATGTGGGAAAGATCGCTTGCGTCTGGGTGGGTGGGTGAAATTAAGTCCACGTCTTGACCCAATCTAGAACCCAGGGGCGGAGGAACTCCTGAGCTGGGAGGCTCGGGCTCCAGGATATTGCCCAATATTTGCGGCCCACAGACCAATTCTAAGTTCGGAGCCTGGGCCACGTCCTCCCGTAGACAGGTATCTGGTTCAGAGAGCTCGATAATCCGGACATAGTTCGTCCTCAAAATAGAGGAAGAATTGCCGTTTTGTTCTTCCACCACCAGTATCTGATGGGTGACCGGCGGAGAGTTAATCTCCCTTAGGTCGGGTTTAAGCCCGATCCGATCATAATCTGTAATGACTCCCAGGGCGGCGATGCGATCCAAGAGCTCGTTCAAGGAGGAGAGCTCCATTGGATCGATCTGCTCGGTGAATTCCGGGCTGACGCGGAGGTTGTTTTCGATGACCTGCGATGTCATCGTCGGTGCGACGGCCAAACGGGCGGCTATGATGAAACCGCCCAACCAGAGAGTTTGACCTATAGCCAGCGATCCTCCGGAGGTGATGTTATCCTTGACAATGAGGTGAGCCATCAAGCCTTGTCAGGATGGCACAGTGGAACTCTCAATGAAAGCAACAATGTCGGTGTCAAAACCGGCAGGTCTCGGGTAGGGGGTCCCGAACTGTGCGTGTAAGGCTAATGGTAATAGGAGGCAGGGGACGCGATGTTTTACCCAAGTTCGGGCCCTCTTGATGGAGGTAATACCCTACTTCCTGCTTGATTGATCTTGATGATATGAGTATTACAAAAGTTGATCTACCACGAGATTGTAGAGGCTAAACCCTAGAAGCTAGCCTATGATTATAATTGATGTTGTCCTACGGACTAAACCCTCCAGTTTATATAGACACCATAGGGGGCACAGAGTCGGTTACATAGAAGGAAATCTACATATCCGAATATCCAAGCTTGCCTTCCATGCAAAGGAGAGTCCCATCCGGACACGGGACAAAGTCTTCAATCTTGTATCTTCATAGTCCAATAGTCCAGCCAAGGTATATAGTCCGGCTATCCGAGGACCCCCTAATCCAGGACTCCCTCAGCGGGATCTACGTGTGAAGCGGAGTACATTGCTGCTTCAGAAGCAGTGAATGAAGGAGTTCATATCCGATCTAGGTGTCATACCTAGCGCATCGGGTCCAATGAAAATCTTTTGTGACAATACTGGTGCAATTGCCTTGGCAAAGGAATCCAGATTTCACAAGAGAACCAAGCACATCAAGAAATGCTTCAAATCCATCCGCCATCAAGTGTCGCAAGGGGACATAGAGATTTGCAAGATGCACACGGACCTGAATGTTGCAGACCCTTGACTAAACCTCTTCCACGAGCAAAACATGATCAACACTAAAGCTCCATGGGTGTTAGAATCATTACTATGTAATCTAGATTATTGACTCTAGTGCAAGTGGGAGACTGAAGGAAATATGCCCTAGAGGTAATAATAAAGTTATTATTTATTTCCTTAATTCATGATAAATGTTTATTATTCATGCTAGAATTGTATTAACCGGAAACTTAGTACATGTGTGAATACATAGACAAAACCTATAGTCCCTAGTATGCCTCTACCTGACTAGCTCGTTAATCAAAGATGGTTATGTTTCCTAACCATAGACATGTGTTGTCATTTGATGAATGGGATCACATCATTAGGAGAATGATGTGATGGATATGACCCATCCGTTAGCTTAGCATTATGATCGTGTTAGTTTCATTGCTACTGCTTTCTTCATGACTTATACAAGTTCCTTAGACTATGAGATTATGCAACTCCCGAATACCGGAGGAACACTTTGTGTGCTACCAAATGTAACTCCCGAATACCGGACTCCAATCCTTGGGGGGGGGGGCGGCCCCAAGGGGAGTCCGAATTGGACTAGGGGAAGGGGGTGCGGACCCTCTTTCCCTCTCCCTCTCCCTCTCCTTCCTTCCCCCTTCCCCCTCCTAGTTGGACTAGGAAAGGCGGAGTCCTACTCCTACTAGGAGGAGGACTCCTCCCCTCCTTGGTGCGCCCCAAGGGCCAGCCGGCCTCCCCCTTGCTCCTTTATATACGAGGGCAAGGGGGCACCCTAGGACACACAAGTTGACATTGTTTAGCCGTGTGCTGTGCCCCCCTCCACAGTTACACACCTCGGTCATATCGTCGTAGTGCTTGGGCGAAGCCCTACGCCGGTAACTTCATCATCACCGTCACCACGCCGTCGTGTTGACGAAACTCTCCCTCGGCCTCAACTGGATCAAGAGTACGAGGGACGTCCCCGAGCTGAACGTGTGCTGATCGCCGAGGTGTCGTACATTCGGTGCTAAGATCGGTCGCATCGTGAAGACATACGACTACATCAACCACGTTGTCATAACGCTTCCGCTTTCGGTCTACGAGGGTACGTGGACACACTCTCCCCTCTCGTTACTATGCATCACCATGATCTTGCGTGTGCGTAGTATTTTTTTTTGAAATTACTACGTTCCCCAACAAATTTTAGTTGTCATGGAACTCATCTATGAAAGCACATGTATGACTATCTTGATCCTATCATAAAATCGTCACAAATGTACATGCATGATAGAAAACTTGACCAACTGTCACAAACACGTATCATCACAAAAGTGTTGTTTTGTAGTGGAGGCATCAGCTAAAACAGGACCGCCGCAAACCTGATTAGGAGAAGTTGCGGACAAAGAATACCCATGAGCCTCATGTCAGGAATCCCACATCCTCCCAAAATTCCTGGACCAATTCTTCTTTCTTTTCCTCCTTGTCTGCACCTTATACTAAGTACCACCATCATCATGCTCCTTGCCCGAGAAAGGCTCGCTTGCTATCCACAACACAACAGTGTCGTCGACCCGCTGCACATCGACATCATCATCAACGAGCAGAGCGAAGCGCGATCCAGACCCGGGCGGGAAACTGAGGAGAGTCCGTCTGGGTTGAGCGTAAGGCGGCGCTCAGTAACCGATGGTGACCAAGATGGCTAACACAATCCACAACCACCATTTCCATGCCCAGGGAATCCACTCTCCATCCCATAGAGGGAACCCTTCCTTGATCTTGCCAACCTCATCCCTTAAGAAGAAGAAATCAAGGGGCCGATTGAGATAGAGGGAACCAGGGTGCCAGTTGGATCTTCCGTCAAGGAAACTGGAGGAGGAAGTCGCCATTCACCGGAGTGGTACGGATTAGTCATGGAATACTGGCACCCTGATAAGAACCCCTTTTACCTAGTACTTGGTGCACAATTTTTACCCCAAAACATTCACCTAGCCGTCCGTCAGGGCAAGGGGAGAAGTGCAAGGCATCCAAAAACTCCTCAAGCTCATTCCCTGCATAAGTGAGATCATCCATTTCCTTTTTCCCTTCCCTTTGTTTCTTGCTGATAGTTGGTAGAATGGAGTGTGAAAACTTCATCAAGCACTTAGTAGCACGAGGTTGTGACCAAGGGTGATGTGGCATGGCCAGTGCTTGAATTTTGGATGTTCTAGTTACCCCCACTATTGTGGCATAGGACATCGAAACGAACATGTTTGTCTCGGCCTTCAGTTCGGCCGTTGAGCTACTGATGTCTACTACACAACCTTCTTCTTGTAGACGTTATTGGGCCTCCAAGTGCAGATGTTTGTAGGACAGTAGCAAATTTCCCTCAAGTGGATGACCTAAGGTTTATCAATCCGTGGGAGGCGTAGGATGAAGATGGTCTCTCTCAAACAACCCTGCAACCAAATAACAAAGAGTCTCTTTTGTCCCCAACACACCCAATACAATGGTAAATTGTATAGGTGCACTAGTTCGGCGAAGAGATGGTGATACAAGTGCAATATGGATGGTAGATATGAGTATTTGTAATATGAAAATATAAAAACAACAAGGTAACATGTGGTAAAAGTGAGCGTAAATGGTATTGCAATGCTAGAAACAAGGCCTAGGGTTCATACTTTCACTAGTGCAAGTTCTCTCAACAATAATAACATAACTGGATCATATAACTATCCCTCAACATGCAACAAAGAGTCACTCCACTACAAAAAAATACACTTCCGTGATGATACGTGTTTGTCACAGTAGGTCGCGTTTTTTATCATGCATGTACATCCATGACAAATTTATGACAGAATCAAGATAGTCATACCTGTGCTGTCATAGAAGTGTTCCATGACATTACCAAAATTATCATCACGAAAGTGTCCACTTCCATGATGATAAATCACGCGTCACAGAAGTGCTTTCGTCAAGGGTGACCGACATGTGGCATCCACCATAATGGAACACCGTTAAGCTATCGGGTCGGGCTTTGGATCCGATAACCCGTTAATAGCCCCGTCCAATGGGGATTTTCCACGTGTAAAATCATCATTGGCTGGAGGAAACACGTGTCGGCTCTTCGTTGGGATAGATGTCATCCACTCATTGGACAGAAGTCGCCTATGATACGTCAACACGTAGCACAGCCCAACAGAGGCCCATTCCCGTGAAAATGCCGGCCCGTTTGACTTGGTTAAAAGGTGGCGGGCCGGTCCATGGAAAGCCTGTTAATGGCCTATTCGCATATAACCCATTTATAGCCTGCTAACCCAAGGCCCGTTATGCCCTATCCGAATTAGTCCCATTAGCGTCATCTGGGCCATCCAATATGATTCCAGCCCGTTTTCACTTCTGGCCCGTGTATGGCCCATGACGTCTTTCAGCCCATATGAGGCCCTATGTAACTCTTGGCCTATTAACGTCCCGTGGTGAAACTGGCCTGTAATGAATAGTGTATCACTTTACACCCATTAATGGCCCGTGGTGAAACTGGCCCGTAATGAACAATGCATCACTTTATACCCATTAACGGCCTGTTATTCCGTTGGGCCATTTCCAGCCCATGTTATCTTTCGGCCTTCTCAGAGCCCATTTATTTTAGGGCTCATTTCCAACATTCGTTTACTTATGGCCCATTACTGTCATTTTCTGCTTGTGGGCCAAATTCCGCCCGTGGTTATAGTCGCCCGTTTGTGGCCCGTTAATACGTTGGGCCGTTTTCATAGCGTCATCAAATACGGCCTATTAGTGATGGCCCGTTATGTTCGGCCCATGAACGGACAATTCCAACTCTAGCCCGTTTACGGACATAATGCAGCCTGTTATTGGCCCATGTTTGGCCAATCATACGGCCCGTATAAGGCCCATTGATGATACGACCCGTAGAAGGCCCATTGTTTCTACGGCCCGTAGAAGGACCATTGATGATACGGCCTGTAGAAGGCCCATTGTTTCTACGGCTCGTAGAAGGCCTACTGTTTCTACGGCCCGTAGAAGGCCCACTGTTTCTACGACCTGTAGGAGGCCCAGTGTCACTACAGTAAATATTAGCCCATGGTTATTGTTGCTTAGTTTTAAAAAATAGGTTATTGCAGCCACTAGCAAACCACGGAAAAAGAACTGCACTGACTACAAGCAAACAAATAAACAAGATAACAAGGAAATAAATAAGCAAGCAACTTATGTTAGTCTATCACGGCTATTACACATATTACATCCACTGGGCATCAAAGTTCGCCACCAGTGCAAGTATAGGGAACAAAGCAGCATATAAACGCCACAGCAAAACAAGTCCAGAACTGAACCCACTTCAGAAGAGTTCAAGAAACAATATCCTGGGTACCCATAATGCTCGAAAGATGCTTAGCAAGCTTATTAACTTTCTCTTGTTTGGCGCTTAAATCCTCCAGCGCTTGCTGTTGCACAAAAAAGTACGCATCTGAATTCTGCAGGGACTACCTCAGTCCTTCGGCTTCTTGCTGCAGCACATCTGACTGATGCCTTTCAGCTTGTAGCTGAGACTGAAGAAGCCGAAGTGATTCAGGCAGCGAGTTCGAAGAGCTTGTGCCAGCGGTACTGGCCAGTAACTCGAACACTACATCAACGCAGGACTGTGGGGTTTTCTCACTGTCTACAAGATCGTTTTTATCACCTTTCTTGGAGACCAACAGGGTTGTCTCACTATCTTGAACCTTATCTGCATTACTTTCTCTACCATTGCATAGTGGGGTGCTCTTCTCCAATATTCTGTTTGCATACTACAAGAGAAACAAGCAGACACATCACAGGTTTAGCTTGTAGTATACGAAACTCATTTTGGTAAACCGGTTCAGTAGTAAGGTGGACAGGATAACAGCATGAAACAAACATATATCTATGTACTATGGTCACTGTATTGTCCATATCATTCTAGTTTATGTTCCCTAATCAAGATAGAGACACAGTTCAACTCATATATTTTTAAGACACAACAGCATAGACAGAATATAAGTGTGAGAAACTACACAGCATTGGCAGCACTTGTAATGTGCATCACATGAGAACATAACTGTTTATACAACTTAAACTGAAATCAACATAGAGCAAGAAGTTAGAACAGCAATCCAGTTAAAGAAATAGGTTTAAAACATACCTGTTGCGCCATTGGAGTTTCAATTGGATCCTTCAAATTCGAAAGTAGTTGGTATGAGTAAATACAGTGATGCAACAGCAAAGGAGTATGGACCATAGCTACGGAATCTGACCTGAGAACAGTTGCTCTTCTGCTTTAAACGTGGAGTTTGGGTTAGCTGTGGTGGTCTTCGTGCTTTGGGCACTGCAGTAGCTTTACAAACTGCTCGTGTGGGGGTACTCTGTGGTGGACATGGTGCTTTGTCAACTATAAGTGGGTTACTATCCGCTGGGGTTGCGGTTAGATGGGTTGTAGCTGGTTCTCTGCCCAACGGTGTAAGTGTGCAATCTGGAAGAGTCTCGATTATGTGTGGTGGGGCTAGTTTGTGGGCCAGTACAACCATGGTTCTATCTGCATCGACGGGTAGCACTGTCTTTTGTGAAGAACGGGTTTTTGCTCCCTTAGATACTGCCATCACCCCCTCCAATTCAAATGGCTGATAAACAAGAAAAGAAATTGAACGTACAGACATTGTATGATAGACAGATGTGGTAATTCACATATATGTTGTCTAACCAAACAGGACAGCATGACACAATTTCACATATATGATGCCTAACTAAACAGGATAGCATGACACAGTTTCAGATATATGATGGATAACTTAACAGGATATAATGGCATAATTCAACATATGATGAGTACCTAAACAGGATGACATGACAAAACTATATGATGTCTTTCTAAAATAGGTTGGGATGAAATAATTCACATACATGTTGTCTAAGTATACAGGATGGCATGATATAATTGACATAATTGATTCATATACTAAGCAGCTGGCACTCGCATGTATGATCTCTAAACTAAGCAGATAGAATTCAATATTGTGCATATGATGTCTAAACTAAGCAATGCAAGACACCATATGCATCATATGAGAAATATAAACATTGCAACTTAGAGCATACACCTCAGGTGGGATATAGGACTGGTCATCTGTCTCTGAATCCTCCTCTGAGGAGCTCCCTGTAACCATCGAGATATATGCTTCAACAGGTACCATTGCCTGCTCTGAAGACCTTGTTTTCACTCCAGATTTTTCCATAACCGGCTCAAATGGCTGATACACATGAAGAGTAGTTCAATATACACAGATTGTCGACAAATGGAATACGTAATGAAAAAAATATGGCATGAGATAATTCACATATATGATGCCTAGCTCCATGGAGGTGCATAATTCACATATATGATAACTGGCTGAAAAACATGGCATTGCATAATTCACATATCTGATATAGAAAGCAAACATGAGGCATTCACACAAAGCATGTCTAATCTAAGCAGATGGCATGGCAATGCAAGACACCATATGCATGATATGAGCAATATAACCCAACCAAGTTAGAGCATGCCCCTCAGGGGGGGATACGACTTGTCATCTCTCTCTGAATCCTCCTCTGAGGAGCTATCTGTAACCAGCAAGAAATCTGCATCGACAGGTAGCACTGACTGCTCAGAAGACCTTGTTTTCACTCCAGATTTTCCCATGACCGACTCAAATGGCTGATGCACAGGAAGAGTAGATGAATGTATAAACATTGTTGACAAATGGAATACATTATGGAAAAAATATGGCACGATACAATTCACATATACGATGACTGGCTAAACAGGATGGCATTGCATGATTCACGTATATGATGCCTGGCTAAAGAAGATGGCATTGCATAATTCCCATATACTCCCTCCGTTCCTAAATATTTGTCTTTTTAGAGATTTCAAATGGACTACCACATACGGATGTATATAGACATATTTTAGAGTGTAGATTCACTCATTTTGTTCCGTATGTAGTCACTTGTTGAAATCTCTAAAAAGACAAATATTTAGGAATGGTGGGAGTATGATATAGAAACCAAACAGGTGGCATTCACACAAAGCAAATCTAAACTAAGCTGATGACATATAAGATGTATAATGTAAGCAATGCAAGGCGCCATATGCATGATATGACCAACATCAGCATGCCAGGTTAGAGCAAACACCTCAGGTGGTAAACAGGCGTGGTCGGCTCCTTCTGAATCTCCATCTGAACAGTTATCTTCCTCTGGAATACAATCTGGAAATGCAGGAGGGGGGGCACTTCGCCCACCATGGAGCGGCGTCTGCATGACATTATATTCGCACGCAACGGTCTTCTCTTTTTCTCTACATGTTCAGTACGATTGTGTACAATATCTGACATGCATAATAAAAAAATAGTTAGATTTTGTAAGGCCTAAGGGGTGCATGCAAAAATCAAGACTGATGGTAGCAAACGAGTGGATGGATCCAAAACTAATGATAGCAGGTAGATTATAGCTTCAGTTTAAAAAGATAGACAATGGATCATCTATTGTTTGTTGCCCACCCAACATGAACCACATAGAAGACCCCAGATGAACCAGATAGTAGACAGATACTATTCGTTGCTGGCTCGATATGAGACCCATGGGCAATTCAAAACTCAAGATTGAACGATAAAGTAGCAGGTAATAATAACCGATGTATAACGTAAGCAAACACGAAAGACTGCGACCTCTCTTCCGGAACTGTGTAGTCCTCAGGTTCATCTGCTCAGTCGATGATGGTAATGCAGTTGGCGTGGCTGCCGGCAACGGGGAAGATGATCTGAGGCGGCGAAAGAAAGTCTGCAGGGGGGATCTCTGCTGCAGTGAACGCTTCTGTCGATGGTGCACCTCAGGTGGGGTGGATGACGGCACGGCAGGAGCAGGACATAACACACAGAGTTTTCTTTGACGCCTATCTGAAAATGAAGTAAATCTGTAAGGGCTCCTTAGAATTGGAGGATTCTATAAACGCAGGGACAGGAAAAACACAGGAATAGGATAGGAATGCACGTGCAAAACAGAGCATTTGGAAACATAGGATTTCAGTCAACCTGGGTGTTTGGCTCACATGAATTGGAAGAACAGAGGAATGGAGAAACAAAGTGATGCGACGAGTGTACAACCTCTTTGGCATAGCCTTGTGGACCTCAGCATCATTGGGTTGGACGTGGAGGATGGTGATGATGCTGGTGTGACTGTCGGAGGCTGGGAAGAAGATCCGAGGCCTCTGGAAACAGCGCCGAGGGTACTGCTCCGCTGTGATGGACGGTTCCGTCGTTGGAGCAGCTCCGCTAAGGTGTACGGCGACGAGGCTGAAGCATGACAAGACAGACAATGTTAATCTGAAGTGGGACCCTAATATCATCTGCAATAGATGATGTAAAATACATCACCAAAAAGTGCTAGATGTAAAACGCATCAGCCGCGCCATGGCCGCTCCGACAGATGTTGTAAGTACTGTTCACTCTGAACTTAACTGAAGAAAATGAACTTCACAGTCGAAACTGAATTTTACTGTTAAAACTGATTGAACTAGTAACAGAGCATTGCAATAGATGTTTAGGGCGTTCGAGCACTAGTAGCAGAGAAGCAGTGATCTAAATCAGCAGACGCTCGAGCAGGAATGCACTAGCAGAGAGCAAGTCATGCAGTAGCACCGCGAGCGAGTGCTAAAGCAGCAACTCCTGTAGCTACTGGAGGTCATGCAGCAGCAGCAGCAGCCGTGCAAGCGAGAGCAAGAGCAGAGCAGCAACACGAACGAAAGCAGGAGCAGTGCAGCAGCACGACCGACAGCAAGAACAGAGCCGCAGCGCGAGCGAGAGCCGGAGCAGCTGCAGCTAGTGCCGTTGTGGAAGTCGCCGCCAAGGAAGCAACGACATGGGGGAGAGACGCCGTGGATGATGTGGCCGGCCGCGGCGCCGTCGATGGAGACCCGCCATGTCTGCTCGGTATCGAGCACCGGTAGCCCTGTGAGATCGAATAAAAGATAAAATGCAGCGGTGAGTGCAGAACCTCCTTGGTGGCGTCGAGTTAGCCTCGGCTTCATCGGAGGAATTGCTGAGGGTGCTGCGGTTCCGGTGGGGCAGGTCAAGACGGTGTTGTCGGGATTGAGGTGGCGCAATAGACGAGGCGAACATCGGGGTAGCTCCTTGGAGGTGGAGGACGGGGCGGCTGATCCGGTGGGACGATGAGATCGACAACGGATCCTCATCCGGTGCGGTGGATGAGGTACGGCGAGTTGTTGTAGTGGACAACGTAGTCGGGGAAGACTCTCTGGCTGGGCGGTGGTTGGGAGGCCGACGGAGGAGCGTGGGGTTTCGCGGGTTTTGGCGGCCTCGGTGTAGGAATGGGGGGGCGAAGGGGAGGGGGAGCCAAGTTTAGGGACGCGCTTGTCCGAAATGTAGGGTAAGTTACCAGCGTACCCCCACTGGTTTTGACACCGCGACGTGGAGCTTCATTTCCGGCTGAGGGGTACAAGGGGGATTTCGCTTGTCTGGGCTGCGGAAGCGATTTCGGATGAGGAGGGAGTTCTCGCGCGTGTCCAAATTTTGGGATAACAAGGTGCGGCGCGGGTTGAAGAAGCGGGAGTTTCAAAGCAGGTGAGACAAAAGATACTCAAGCTTGAAAATTTCGGGATAACAAGGTGCGGATTCCTTGTTCGGCAGAACAAACTTAACGTGTAAAAAAACTAATTCATACAATACACAAGAGATTCATGTCCCCTTTTACTATATTGCTATAGATGCCATTGAAAAAACTACAAGAAAAATGTAAAAAAATCAGGAGAACAAGATTACCCTGCACAGTACCAAATCGATTCACACTTCCCTCAACAACATCAAAAAACAAATCAATTCCCACCAAAGAAAGAGTAATGTCCCTTTTTATATGATTACAGATGCCATGATCTCGAATTTCAATTTTTGAATCCACGTTATGTTGAATTCGAATATATCGTTAGGTGACCTTGCGGTTTATAATTGATGTAGTCGTACATTTTGATCTTCCATCATATATGAACATTTTACTCCACCATGTGAACATATATATTGTCGTCTACCATATGGACTAAATTTGAATCAATTTTCCTTATTTGAATACGATTGTTGTCAAGTTATACAATAATTTAAATATTATCTTGATAACAAAAAACATGCATATAGCAGCAATCATATTTCACTATGAACTACATGTACCATACGCTCTCCAATTCAAATATTTGTATCCATTTTATGTTGAATTCAAATCATAGTACATTATTGGTCTAGGTAGCGAGATGTTCGGGATAATCTAAACCCTGTTTTCATATGTATAATTTTGGCTGAATTGGGACAAGTTTTGGTATAAGCTTCTTGCAAAACCGGAGATTCTCTCAACAAGCCTCGTGGTTCCGAGAGGGAACGTGTCACCTTTGTGTGCGAAATGATATACGCTGCCTCCCCCTGATTTTCTTTACAGAGGCAACATAGAACTATATGAGCGCCCTGTTAAATTTTGGAATTATTTCGGGTTCGTTTGGCCTTTTTATACATTAATTGAGTTTCTGGACTTTTAAAGTGCATAATCTAAATATGAACTGCATGCACATGCTCCAGTGCACCAAAGTTGGTTGAAAAATCACATGTGTGTCCTTGGTTGAATTTCTAGGTCCCATGGAAGAAATGAGAATGAAATTCAAAAATCTGGTCGTCGTGAGTCGGCCGAGAACATCGAGAAACTTAGATTTTAAATTCATGTAAATCCAAAACTCGTCTGGAAATCAAGAAACTTGGCATGGTGTCATGTCATGGCACTAACATGTTTTGGTAAAAAATTGGGTCGATTTGGAAGCTCGTGGTTCTAAGAGGGAACGTGCCACCTTTGAGTGTGAAACGATATACGCTGCCCCCCCCACACCCTTGAGTTTCTTAACAAAGGCAACATAGAACTACATGAGTGCCCTGTTAAATTTTGGAATTATTCCGGGTTTGTTTGTCGTTTTTTATACATCAATTGAGTTTCTGGTCATTTAATGTGCATAAGTCAAATTTGAACTACAAGCACATGCTCTCGTGCACCAAAGTTGGTTGAAAAAATCACATTTGTGTCCTCGGGTGAATTTCTAGGTCCCATGCAAGAAATGAGAATAAAATTCAAACATCTGGGCATCGTGGCTCGGCCGAGAACATTGAGAAACTTGTTTTTTAAATTCTTGTAAATCCAAAACACGTCTGAAAATCATGAAACTTGGCATGGGTGTCATGTCATGGTACTACCATGCCGTGGTAAAAGAATTGGCCGAATAGGAACAGATTTTGGTAGAAGCTTCTTGCAAACCGAAGCTTCTCTCAAGAAGGCTCGTGGTTCTGAAAGGGAACGTGCCACCTTTGAGTGTGAAACGATATACGTTGTCCCCCTTGAGTTTATTTACAAAGGCAACATAGAACTACATGAGTGCCCTGTTAAATTTTGGAAATCATTCCGGCTTCGTTTGGCCTTTTTTACACATTAATTGAGTTTTTGGTCATTTAATGTGCATAATTCAAATTTGAACTACAAGCACATGCTCCCGTGCACCAAAGTTGGTTGAAAAATCACATTTGTGTCCTCGGGTGAATTTCTAGGTCCCATGCAAAAAATGAGAATAAAATTCAAACATCTGGGCATCGTGGCTCGGTCGAGAACATTGAGAAACTTGGTTTTAAAATCATGATACTTGGCATGGTGTCATGTCATGGTAGTACCATGCCGTGGTAAAAAAATTGGCCGAATAGGAACAAATTTGGGTATAAGCTTCTTGCAAATCGGAGCTTCTCTCAAGAAGGCTCGTGGTTCTGAGAGGGAACGTGTCACCTTTGTGTGCATAATTCAAATTTGAAATACAAGCACATGTTCCAGTGCACCAAAGTTGGTTGAAAAATCACATGTGTGTCCTCGGGTAAATTTCTAGGTTCCATGCAAGAAATGGGAATGAAATTCAAAATTCTGGGCGTCGTGGTTGGTCTGGAAACATTGAGAAACTTAGTTTTTTAATTCCTGTACATCCAAAACACGCATGAAAATAATGAAACTTGGCTTGGTGCCCTGTCCGATTTGCGAAGGCGCACACATTAACAATCAACAAAGTCATTTTGGAACAAGTGATGTCACGTTACAATCGGAAACACAAGTATTATTGAAACCGTGGGCGTTATATTTACTACCATTTACCTGCCGCCACGTGTCCCCATTTTTTATTAGCTAGGAGGCGCCATGCAGGGCAGCTATTTGAGTACGAGAGGCGTGCGATCAGACCCCTGCGCGTGCTTATCGGGAGGAGAGCCCTTTGACCTCCATCTGCCATCTACCTCTCTCCCAAGGTCTCCATTAATGGCCCCGGAGCCTCTGTTTAATGGCGTGGCTATGTCTCACTCGACTGAGATTTAAGAGAGAAAAAAGAAAATCTGAAAGCACGGATCTTGGTGTAAGATCCGACGGACCTATATAGCATCTACTGCGACTTATAGCAAGACTGATGAATATATAAGGACGATTAATTGTCTTACATAATTAGAAAGATAATTTAAAAAACCACATGCAGCTACACCCGAAATACACAAAGGCAAAAGAAGAAGGAAGACAAGGATCTGGCTCGCTGATCTCTACTTTCTTGATGCGTTGCTGCAGGCCACGGGAACTAGTCTCCGCGGCGAGCGGCGATGAGCTCTTTCGTGTCCTCAAGACGCTGCTTGAGAACATCCAAGGATTCCTCCACCAGCCTTTGGCGCTCGATGCGGAGCATGTCATTCTCGTCCATAAGTTTCTTGACGATGACGCTGGTCCTCTTCAACAAGGCACTGGTCTCCTCCTGCTGGTCTGCACTTCGGACGATCTTCACCATCAGTAGGTCGCGCTCGGCCCGGAGCCTCTCATTGCCCTCCCTTAGTTGCCGGATGATGCCGGTAGCCTGTTCAAACGAGGCTTTCATGTCGTCTTGCAACCTCGCCCAGTCGGAGATCTGATCCATGTGGCTATGGACGATCGCATGCATGCGCCTGTAACAGTCATCGCCTGCCCGCGAGAAATTTTCTCAGGCCGCCGCGGCGCGGCGGGACATCTCTGCTGCATTCACCGTGCGGCGGGACATCTCTGCTACTTCCGTGGTGTGGCCGGACCAGTCAGCTGCATCGACGGCGCGGTGGGACCTCCGTGCTGCTTCAACGGCACGGTGGGACCTCTGTGCTGCTACGTCCACGCGGCGGGACATGTCGGCTGCTTTCGCAGCGAGGCGGGACATCTCTCGTGCTTCCGCATCCATACTCGCCTCTCCCTGGTGGCAATCTCTCGACCCAGAACTCACGCAGGCCATGGCAGATGCAAGGGAAGGATGCTGAATGACTTGTATGTTTTGATGGATGAGGAGTTGAGGAGGAATGTGCACTCATCTTGGCATACTAGAATTTATAACCGAGTACTAATACGCTCCTAAGTGGGAAACCGTTTAGGTTGTGATCGGTGTGAATAGGTTTGCAATTCAATATAGCATGGAGTAATTTGGAATGTGACGAGACGCAAGCTCAAAATTTATTGACGGTTCTAGTTTCGAAGTGCGGCACTATTCCCGGATGGCGTTATGTGGGCACGTGTTCTTAGTCATGGTTTTTCTACTGTGTACGTGCAATAACTGGCACCGTCGTATACATATCTTAGGCTGGTCATAGTGGGGAGTAACTTATACTAGTGTCATGCATATGACACTAGCCTAAGTTACTACCTGCAAAGTAACATAGTAGTAGTGTCATAGATGGCTTCATTTATTAGCTCATAGACTCATCATTTCTCGGAAAGTGCTATGTTACAGTAACATATTATGTTACTCTAAACACCTGTCTCCTCATTAACTACATGCCACATATGCAAAATTTTCTTGGAGCGCGCTATGTTACTACCTAAGTTACTCCCACTATGACTAGCCTTACGGTTAATGGGGCATTCAACAGGAATAGCCGCGTGGCGAGCTATAGGCTAGTCTTTTTTTAGACGCATTAAACCTATCTCTCGGGACTTCTCGCACGCACCATCGTGCCACCCACAAAAACTTGTACTCTGAGTTTAGTACGTTATACAGGAAGAGAAGAGGTGCACGCACGCACTCGTCCTGTCACACATGCGTCAATTTTTTCGCGAAAAGGAGGATGATGACCCCCGGCTTCTGCATCTGGGAGTCACACATGCATCTGTAGCTACAAATTGTAGTGTTCTCAACCATCCGACTAGCTCTCTCATGGATGTACCTATATACTAAAACATGTCTAGATATATTTATATTTTGACAAATGGAAGGCATGTATTGTGGAACGGAGGGAGTGCTTGTCATCAAAATGGATAAAAAGGGACGTATCTAAAACTAAAATACGTCTACATACATCTCCTTTTATCTAGTACTTCTTACCCAAAGGAACTTTATATCCAACAGACACAAAATATCCGTTCAACTGTTGGAAATTACTGATGTGATGTCGAAGTAATTGCTGCATCGCCACCAGAACCCACCATTTCTTAAGCTAAAGTAGACCGAGGTAATCCCTATATTAGCATATTACTAAGATAAACAGAAGGCACTGTAGAAACATTTAGGACGTGAGCTTGTCAATCTGAATGTGGAGGGACACCAGCTTAGCCCCGGCCAGCAGCTTGGGCGGAACTGTGAAGAAGGTCAACTCCTGCACGTCGACGTCGCCAGGATCCTTGCTGCTTGTCACCTCCATTTCCACCTTGACGGCGTCGGTCGTGCCTTTGGGCTCCCCCGGCGGGCCGTTCGCCCACATCTTGGCCACGTAGTGCGGCAGTGGGGACGCCCCCGCTCTGATGCAGACCACCAACACGGTGATAGGCGCGCCGATGTCGAGCACGCCGCTGACCAAGACAAAAGCGCGGCCGTCCTCCTCCGCGAACAGCAAGAGCCGTGGCTCCGACAGTGGCACTTGCAGCTGGAGCACCTTGTCGTACTGGATCCTGTTCACGGGCATGGGATGCGCGTTGCTGATGTGGTGGTAGAGCGCCGACGGCGGGCCTTCATAGCCGCAGACGGGCACGGGGCATTTGCAGGGCGCGAGCGGACACACACTTTGGTGATCGGCGAGCTTGTGGTAAGTGACGTAGAGCCCACAGCCTTCGTGCGGGCACACCACCCTCAGCAACGAAACGACGGCTTCCACCGCCGTGCTCCGCACGTCGAAGCCACCGCCACGCTCGCACTTCTGGCACTGCCGCTGGTTCCCGAGGCGCTCGATGCAGCAGTCCACGCAGGCCAGGTGCCCTCCCTTGTACTGCAGAAATCAATCGAACAACACATAAATCAAGAAACCTGCACCTTGCTCAATAAGCCGAACGGACGAGGTGTATTCGAACCTCATACACTGTAGGCGTCAAGGGGCGGAGGCACAAGGGGCAGTGGAGCACGGTGAGGTCCATGGAGACCTTAGTGAGCTCCCTCGGTGGTTCCTGTTCTGTCTGCATGATCTCACCCTCCTCGTGCACAACCATCTCTCGCTTGGGCCAGGGCATTACAAAGCTTTACCGTCACATATTTTATACTCTGCACATAACTCTCCTCCCGCATACCAAGGAAGGCAGTAGTTTGAGTTTTCTGGACAAATTTTCCCCTGCGCATGAGTAAGCTGCATAAATATCGACAGTAAATGCGCATGCAATGGTTGGCTGGTCCTCCTTCCTTTTCGCTTGAGTTGGCTTCCCCAGGCGGTCAAGCCGCATCCGGCACTCCATGCATTTGCCTATAGCCATTTTCTTCTTTGGAAACTGGTGCAAGTAATGGGGGCAGAACTAATCGGGCGGGGGCACAGATGGAAACCAACGCGGACGCGTAGACTAATCTGAGAAAAACAAGAAAAAGTTATACACAAAGTAAAAGGAATCGGAGGGAGTACTACTTCAAGGTGCATTAAATCAACACATGCAAGTATCAAAAGGAGAGTCACGCATGCATGATGCGTTGTAATTAATGCATCGGTAACCGCAAATTATTGAAATATATCGAGTGCGGTGCTTTGATGTGTCGCATCAACTCATACATCAACGAGAAGTTTGATTATCCTCTCCCTCACGGACTTAACTGCACCTCCCTTTGGCTGTATGACAGGTTGGCCACCCACCTCTCGGGCCCACATGTCATACACGCAAAAGCAGGAGCGTCCCTCCCTCGCCCATGAGCGTGGCGGCTGGCAAGACTAGGAGAAGCTTTCGCTACACGCTCTCCCTCCCGCACGCGATGGACATGCAGTAGCTCAATCGGTGTCAGATGGTCAGAAGCATACTGTAGTACTCCTCCAGTGCAGTAGTACTCCATCATTGTTCGACTTCCCGAAGAGGCAAAGAGCCAAGCGCAGCCCAGACGCTCGTGTGGCAGTTTCATGTGTAGAGTAGTCTAGGATAACGTGTATCGTGCCTGTAAGCTTAAAATCGTTCGAGTCAGCTCCATGCTATGTGGCCGTCTTGAAGTTTAAAAATAAATTAAAATAGTCTTCTGGCCCTACCTGTCACCCTGGTGATTGTAGTTTGCACGCTCATCTGGTCAAGATAGGAATATATATTTTAATTTGTTTTTTTGAAAAGGGGGGACTCCCCGGCCTCTGCATTAGAACGATGCATATGGCCACATGTATTTTAATTTGTGGTGGGTAAATGTTAGAGGTTGCAGCAAATATATTGTACACTGCGGGTCTTTCAGCCAAGTTTAGAGGCAAGCATCTGGGGCCAGTGCTATGATGTGTCGCGTCAACTCGTACAATGAGGAGAAGCTTGATTTTACTACACGCCTTCTCCCTCGCCCATGCACGCGGTTGCTCGCAAACGAGGGCAGGCTTTTGCTTAGTAGTATACAACAAGCTATCTGTCCCGCTCGCAGTGGACAGACATGCAGCAGTGGATTCGACACTGTAGAAGCAGTAGTAGTAACATCATTGTTCGTCTTCTCGAAGAGGCGAAGAGCCAAGCGCAAACCGAACGTTGCATGAGACAAAATTGCTATGTGATCCCACTATTGTACTACAACTACTTGATAGTATAGCCCTATAAACCAGAAAGGAGTATTTGCCCTTCTAGAGATTTCAACAAGTGACTAGACTACACCGAGACGGAGTACATATGGAGCAAAATGAGTGAATCTGCACCGTAAATAATTACGTACTAGTTCTATCGTTTTCCTCTCCGAGGTGCACAATATTGAGTATACTGACTAGTCTTTTTTTTGACACGCATTTATGATTTTTTTGACACAGTACAGACGCAAGCGCTCTTATACATGCGCATACACTCACCCCTATGAACGCACACATGCACGGCACTATCATCTTGAAATTTACGAAGTCACCATAGGCACCTCGTCGTCGACGGGTCCATAGGTGCTTGAATGCCAAGGAGGGAGAGGGTAGAGGTTCTGAGACGTTGAACGGTCAATGATGCATCCTCAATTACATGCAGAGGGAATTAATTGGAGAAGCAGAATAGAGCTAGCACGATGTGAATGCAACAGAGTTTGGACTCTCATATAATAAAAGCGCCCCACCACTCCAATCCATCTACTCCCAAGTCTCTGCGCAACACTGCTCACTCCAATCCAAGACCAAGTGACCAAAAGCCACAAGCACCTATGGAGGCGATGGACGCGAGCGGTAGTCAGCTATGCCAAATCATCCAAGGCGCCGGCCTGCGGCCCCGCACCGCGCAGTGTTTCCAGACGGTGCTGGCGACCGCAGGCATCGTAGCCCTTGCCGACGCCGGCTTCACCTCTCGCATGGACGACATGATGGTTAACTCCATCCACAAGTTTACTATCGTCAAGAAGCGCACGGACGACCTTGCCATACTGCTCCAGCCCGCGTGCTCAGGCTCCTCATTACCTGCCACCCTCATCGGCCTCCATGGTGACAAACTCTTTCAAGCCCTGGTGGCCCTGCAGATGCCGGAGGTCGCGATGAAGAATGTGCACCTCGAGGCCACGCTCACCGGGCAACGCCTCGCCATGCAAGAAACCGTCGACCTGCACATCCACATCTACGAGGAAATCGTCTACATAGGCCACTACAAGGCAAGCGAGGATAGAAAGACGTTGGCCTTCTTCCAGTGGCTGGAATCTTTGGACGCCATTGTTCAGAAGCACGTCGACCTAGCCACGAAAGCCGCTGCTAGTTAGGCGCCGTTCGGTGGGCCGGCGCCCTGAGTTGAGGAGGTGGACGTCGTCGATGGATGCATCTCTTCTTCTTGCCTCCTGTAACCAGCACTGCATCGCCTCGTGGCCTTAATGTTTTATTAGTATAGTACTCCCTCCATTCCCAAATATAAGTCTTTCTAAAGATTCCAGCAAGTGACTACCACATACAGAGCAAAATGAGTGAATCTACACTCTAAACTATGTCTACATACATCTGTATGCTGTATTCCATTTGAAATAGTATCTAAAAAGGCTTATACTATATTTATGAATGGAGGGAGTATATGGCATTTTTATTCCAGCCGTAATGTTTTCACTGTGAGGTGGGGCCGTAGTTGAGAAAACCCACCCCGCCCACCGGGCGTCGGCCGAGTTTAGAATTAGAAGAGAGAAACAAGGGAGGAGAGGTAGCTGTAGCACGGACACTATTGTCAGATGGGACTCGTGTTTATAGAATAGGAGTACTGAGCACTCGTGCCTCTTTTTTTAGGGAAAAATTAGTCGTATGTCTAGTACCACTAGTTGGGTGTGTGCGACCTATAGCTGTCATCACTTTAGGTCTCCTTTTCGAACCGTGGCTACGCTTCATAGTTCGCAGTACATATGTTTTCACGCATTTATCCTCCTATATGTACTCCTAGGCTATTTCCACGTTCTCCCATTCATCGACATGTGGGACATAGAGCATCTGGGTCGAAGTGCATGCACGACTCGGAGCATATGTCGGGGTACTTTACATTTCAGACCTCACAAATTACATGCAAACCCCCCCGTAGAAGAATAAATAAATGAATGAATTACTACATGAAACTGGATTATTTTCATGGAAACCGGAGCATGTTCATTAAATTTTGGACATAACACGTTTATAAAAAATGACCGGACCTAAATCAGTTTAAGGTCCTCTTTGATTTTTCTCGCAAAAAAGGGCCTCTTTGATTCATAGGATACTGAAAACACAGGAATGGGGAAAGTATGATGGCGATGAACCGAGACGAGGAGAACTCTAACTCAGTTAGAGGTTAGAGTTAGATTCTAACCCTGAACTAACTCTAAACCGCCCTGTTTGGATACTCTAACACAGTTAGAGTTAGAGTTATTTTCTAACCCACTCTAACCCAAATAAGCACCTCTCCACCAGGATAGTTGGGCTAGATGGAACTAATCCACTCTAACCCTCCCTGTTTGGATACTTATGGGTTATTTGAGCCCCCAACTAACCTAAACTAGCTCTAACCCCATGATCCAAACAAGGCCATATCTCAATCATTTGACTACTTTGGACCCTATTTCCTGCCGGATTTGTGGCCGGCTCTTCTGTGGCCTCCTCCCACTCAAAATTGACATAAACGAACCATCTATACAAATCAAGCATGCAAAACATGATAATTTTTACTTTGTCCATACAAATGAGATATCCCACTTAAACATACAAGTCGTCAATCAAGCTTCACAAAATAAAAAAACATTTCATGAAACAAAGAATGAGCTAACTCATCACGGAAGTCATTCACGATAGGGAGGGAGCCCGGAGCCCCTCATGCACCGAGGGAGGAGCTCGCCATCGTCGCTTTGGAGGAAGGCTCTGTAGAGCCCAAGCCCCAGGAACCCCTCCGACGCCGGCCCTTGCGAGTTGAGGTTGACACCGGCGTGGGTAGCAGGGCCGTTGCCGCCGACTGGGAACTTAATCTTTGGGCCTCTAGAAATAATGCAAGCCTGTAACTAAAATACCTAGAAAGGTGAACTGAATCTTTGGGCCTCTAGAAATAATGCAAGCCTGAAACTGAAATACCTAGAAAGGTGAACTGAATCTTTGGGCCTCTAGAAATAATGCAAGCCTGAAAGTGAAATACCTAGAAAGGTGAACTGAATCTTTGGTCCTCTAGAAATAATGCAAGCCTGAAACTGAAATACCTAGAAAGGTGAACTGAATCTTTGGGCCTCTAGAAATAATGCAATCCTAAAATTGAAATACCTAGAAAGGTGAACTGAATCTTTGGGCCTCTAGAAATAATGCAAGCCTGAAATTGAAATACCTAGAAAGGTGACCTGAATCTTTGGGCCTCTAGAAAGATTTATTACCTCCTCAAGCAGCATCAAACAATTCCATGCGTGCACGACAAATCTATACCAAGTTTGATCAGGATCTACTTTTCCAAATCAGAACTAGCGCTAGAGCAAGCAAGATCAATGATATGGCAGTGAGACAGAGAAGGAACGAACAACTCACCCCTCTCGCGACCTCCTTGGTAGATGCGCCGCCGCCACGCACGACAGAGGGAGAAAAATGACTGGTGAAGGGGGAGCGGGGCGACCTTCGAAGGCCGGAGGGAGAGGGCGGCCGGAGTAGGGCGGCGGAGGCCGGAAGGAGAGGGCGGCCGGAGGAGAGAGAGGGCGAGCGGCGCTTGGGCGGGCGGCCCTATGGGGAACAGAGAGGAGTCGTGCGAGAGGGGGGGAGCGATCTGGTGCGGGCAGGGGAGATTTTTTTAGTTCTCTTTTAGTGGGCCCGAGGATAACTAACCCAATTAGAACCTCACCACCGGGCTAGTTTTTTTAGCTGGGTTAGAGCAAACTAGCTCAAATTAACCTCTCTTGTTTCGATAATTTGAGGCTATTTCAACCCAAACTAGCTCTAACTCAGGGATCCAAACAAAGAGGAGTGTTACTGTACATGCTACTGTGTGGACCGTAGCACATTGTTTTTTATGGCCATATCACCACATTGTTTTCTACTGCTGGTTCACTGGGCTACCATGGTTCGCACTGCTGGTTCACTGTGCTGCCGTGGTTCGCACTCCTCCGACCTGTGTAGTACATAGTATAGTACTAGTATATACCGCATCATTCTTTGCTCCTTCTTACCACTCAGACATGTGGGAGAGCCAGCATCCGGGTCAACATGTCATGCACCAGATTAGAGCGCGGAACAGAAGGGGGGCATCACCCCGGTCGAAGCGCCAGTAATTCATGACTATAGTGAGTGGTCATATCACAAGTCTTTCCAGTAGTAACGTGCCGTCAAATTGCACAACCCCACTTGCTCACCCTCCTCGCCTCTCTGTCAAACCGCCTACCCGAAAACTGTCGCCCTTACTGCCCGGGAAAAGCCCCGCCCTCAACTTTTAACTACATGAAAATAGTTCGAGCTTGTTCATTCTATATAAATACGGTACTTACTATATGTTTATTCACCCGTGGGGTTGTTCAATGGAGGGGCGGGGAGCACAAGTGAACAATACTGTAGTACTACTAGTAGTAAGTAGGAGTCGTACAGTAGTCACCTTAAATAGAGAGTTTCTTTTCTTTAATGCCACGTACACAAATTGAAACGCTTGTTGTGGAGAGAAAAAAGATAATCACTCCACTATATATGGACGCAGGGGCCTGAGCGCTTGCTTTACTAGGGTTGCTCTCTTCATTCTCTCATCCTCTCCAGATATAAACAAGACAGCGGTAGCGACATTTTCTCTCTGCTCACCGCTGGTCACAGATCCGGCCGGATCCCTTCGGCCGGTGTGTGTAGAGGACTAAAAGGTGCATCGTTCACGCGGTCATCGCCGCCGAGGGAGGAAACCCACAGCTGCCGGAGGGGCCCGATCCTCTGCCCGTGTCGTTCTCTCCGACACAGCGCCGACTCGGGAGGTCCTCCGACCCTTCTTCCTCCCTGCCGTATTGTCCGCAGATCCGACCTGCCGCCGCCGACATCCCGGCGACCCTCAGGTATAAGTTCTTCGAAAGCGGCCTTGCTCTACTGCCCCAGCTCCCCACGTGTCTGCATGTGCATCTTTTTCTACTCCCATCAGCTCTTCCAAAGCCACCTAAATTTTTAGTATTATTAGAGGTAAAGCTACTTCATGCATTCGAATCTAGGGCTTTGTTCAAACAACGAAGAAAGGGGGGAAAGTTGTAGCATGAATCTAGGACTTGATTCAAAGAGGAAATAATATGGTGAAAGTAGTAGAGACCGGATACCCAACTGGTCTCTTGGTTGAAAAGGGAAATAATGGGAAAACGCAGTACAAACTGGATAAGGAACAAATCTATTATTGGTTGAAAAAAGGATAGAAAGTGGCAGCTGGTGGACAAGTCAACAGAGTATGTCCAGGATTAGATTTGCTGCCATCACATAGTAAAAGGTCTCCAAGATTAGATTTGCTGCCCTCACATAGTAAAAGGTCTCAGGATTAGATTTGCTGCCCTCACATAGTAAAAGGTCTCAGGATTAGATTTGCTGCCCTCACATAGTAAAAGGTCTCAGGATTAGATTTGCTGCCCTCACATGGTAAAAGGTCTCCAGGATTAGATTTGCTGCCCTCACATAGTAAAAGGTCTACAGGATTAGATTTGTTGCCCTCACATAGTAAAAGGTCTCCAGGATTAGATTTGCTGCCCTCACATAGTACAAGGTCTCCAGGATTAGGTTTGCTGCCCTCACATAGCATGAACAAACTCGGCATCACCACTTTATGCCTCCTTGTAGGTACATTGTGCTGATGCGTCCACTGTCGCATGTCCTTATACCAACCTTTTGCTATTGTTAATGTAAGGGCGCATGTAAAATGAAGCGATCACACCGTTACCTTAGGGACATGTCTAACCAGTGTTATTGTTAATCTAATGCCTCCAGTGAGAAGATGCAATTAAACTGTGTTACAAATGGCACTCCTGCTGTTTTCCCCAGTATGATAAGTAAGTTGCTCCTTTACGCTGCAGAGTGTCCTGGTGTCCCCACGGTCCCATGCCCTTAAACCAACTCTTTAGCTGCTGTTGATTTACTGTGTCTGGTAAACAAGCAATGCCACCATTAAAGTAATCCCATATTTGAGGAATCTCATTGTTGATCGTAATGCTTCTGGTAACATGAAGCATTGCTGACGTTTTAAAATTTCTACTGTCCTTGCGTGATTGCCATGAACATAATTCAGATGCTTCTTTTCATTTTGTATATGTTTCTATATTCTTATTGACCAGCAACTGTTTACTTTCTATCTTTTTGTGCAGATAGGGATATCCATTTCACCTTGTTGCTATTGTGACCTTTTGGTGAACTGCACAAAACACTTTTTTTGGAATGAGTGTCTTGTGCAGTTCAACTAAAATGTCACGTGGGCAACATCTCTCAATTTTGGTGGAACTGCACAAAATGGTGATTGGAGTTTCCAAAATCTCCGTCAAGTTCTGCCGGTAATCTCGTGCAACATTTTATTAGCCTTTGCAAGATGGAGCCATCACTGTCACCACAATGGCACTTTATTTTAGTGGAACTGCACAAAAGGATAAGAAAATTATAGTTGCACCTTACATGAGCCGGACAGCCAACCTTAATGTTCCTCAATTTTAGTGCAACTACTAAAGAAGAACCTGCCAGCTCACAAGAGCAAGTACTTCTTGCTAGCTGAATGATGCAATCTTTGCTTCATTTCAGGTGAACTGCAGAAAAAGGCGCATGAATTGAATCATGGAACTCCAGGCAGACCTCATCCAAGTAGAGCTGGAGGTTGAGTTCAAGGAGGCCGCTATTAAAGCGAAATCATGCTCTCCTGTCTCCTTGTTTGTGCTGTGCAAACATGTTGTGCAAACAGGAATACTCAACTACAGATGTTGTGACGGTCAAGAGCATTCGCCAAGTTCTTCGATTGTATGACATGGCTAGCCAAGATGGATTTAATCCCGATATTCACTTTATCAAAAGGCTCTAATGGGTTGGTTCTGAATCTTGCAAGCTGGGAATCAGTGAGATGTGTAGGCATCTTTGTTGTACTTATTATTTGAATCTTATTTGTTGGTTCTGAATCTTGCAAGCTGGGAATCAATGAGATGTGTAGGCATCTTTGTTGTACTTATTATTTGGATCTTATTTGTTGGTTCTGAATCTTGCAAGCTGGGAATCAATGAGATGTGTAGGCATCTTTGTTGTACTTATTATTTGGATCTTATTTGTTGGTTCTGAATCTTGCAAGCTGGGAAACACGGCATGATGATGCAGAGGACAACAACCATAACAAACAGTTCAAACTTGGTAGTATTATCTTTGTGAAAGTGCGACAAATATGCTGATCGTGTGCGTCCTGAGAATAATAATTCTAATTGTTGTGCATGTTGATCCTGTGGCACTGATAGAACGAGCGAATGCATTGCTTGTTTTAAGTATAAATTTCTACTAAAGCTAATTAAATTTAAGTAAAGTGACCACTAACTCCTGTTATTATAGTACCAATACAGACCCGCTTGTGAACCGACGTGTGGCCGGAGTAGGTTTCTTAATGAGGTGTTTCAATGCGCCGAGGGTGCATCTTCTACCGGGCGTGCAGCGGACGAGGAAGGGGTAGTAACTGTTGTCGCCTGTACACACTCAGCTTACTGTTGAATCCAGTTCCCCAAGAGCTGAAAAACGAACTGCTGCCGCCGCCTACACACTCGTTCTCTCGAAGAGACTCCAATGGCGATTTGAGGATTGAGCCTGCTGGATATGGACTTCAGCAAGGAGTTCCCCTTTGAGTTCGCCATTCAGTCCTATGGCTGCACCAAGTTGAATGCGATGTACACCAACGATACAGACTCGGTGAAGCTCTGCCTCGCCTCAGTCCTATGGCTACACCAGGTTCTGGAGCATTCGCCCGTTTCATCGGCAGCGCCGACTGCACCTTCTCTATGGTGGAGAGAAAGAAGAAAGCGACGATTTGGCCATCTAGTGCAACAAGCTTGTCAACATCCAGAAGCAATACAAGATCATCAACAACGGGTAGGAGAAGGACTCCGTGGTTGACCTCGCTGAGACCATCATCGACCCCTGATACACCAACATAAAAGAAGACAACCTGAACACGTGGGAGGTACCTCAGAATCTAGCCTACATAACCTACGCGGCCAAGGACGCATGCGCATGCTACGACATGTACAGGCAGATCTTGGACATGAGGGCGTGTCTGCTTCCCGTAACCGACGAGTACACGGACAGCCGCAGCGTCATGATCAAGCGTGCCAGGAAGGTCTAGATGTTGTACTTTATTTGTTTATAAGCACCTTTATCATCTGAGTGTTTCATGCATTAGCCTATGTGTCGTAATTATCTGTTTTGTCCGAAATATTTCTTTTAAGAACCCATTAACCTGATTGCTTTTTTAGTGGCTATTTGCTTATGTATGTAAACTAGTTCACTTGTCCGTAAAAAAACTAGTTCACTCGGCTGCCGTGCTTTGAATCTCCTTCCTCCCAACATACCCCCCTCCTCAGGTGGACCCAGCAGGTCTCTGAATTTTCTCCCACTTTCTTTTTCGATGTAAACTGAGTTTTCTCCCAGTACTTTCCCCTAGAACCAACTCAACTGTCCCACGTCTAGCCTAAAAAATAATAATACCCCACGTACTATTAACTCATCAAATTAAAATGATATTTTATTTCGTAAGTTGAAAGTTCTTACAAAATAATAATAATAATTGTTTATATATAACTTGGCAAGTTAACTCCTAGTGATTGCGTACATAAGCTTGCAAAGATTTTACTGACGTGCAATCATGTGTTTATGTTTTTATAACATTTCTCCGTCTAGCCCAACATGATATTTTCACCCAGCCCAGCAAGTCCGCGGATTTCGAGAAAAATGCAAATGGGATTTAAACGGGCTGCATAGATGCTACATCATTGTTTCACCCAGCCCACCAAATGGACTAAAAAACAAATGGACTGGCTGACATGTGGGCCAGTAGGTCGAAGCCTAAGAAGGCGTTGGATTTACATCCAACGGCCCGCATTCTTCTTCAATCTCTCGTCTTCTTCCCCCAGCGCTGCCGAAACCGCCTGCTCCAGCCTTCGGCATCTAGCGGCGTTGTTTTGTGCTCCTCAGTGAAACGCTACCCCGCCGATGGCCAGGCCATCCCTCCACTCCGCACCTCCTGTTATTCTCTGCCGAGTGTAGGCCCACCCCGCACCTGAACAAGTCAAGTTTCCCACTCCTCTCCATCTGCGACTCCACTGCCGCGTCTTCCCCATCTCCGGGTCGTTCCAGTCTGGGGCCTCGCCGTCATCCATCGCCTCGGTGCGCTCGGCGTGGCGTGGTCAACATACGAGAGTCATCGGAAGAGGAATGTACGTGGAGAGCCTGACGGCTGGGACCCACGAGGTCCATGGCCATACGCAAGGAAAGTTCCTCCTTATTACGCACTATGCGTGCACTTTACGTGGGAAGGGCTTCTGTATTTCGTGAAAAAACGTCCCCCCCGCTGACAGGTCGGACCCACCAGCTATATCTTCGCACGCAAGGAAGTGCCTCCTTATTACGCACCAAAAAATGAATACCCCATGCTAGCTGGGACCCACCATAGTGGCTGGCTGACTTGTGGGCCTACTAAGTTGACGAGGACGGAGGGCTTTGTCAACTTAGTCAATATGAACGATTCTTGCTCCAGTGACCGTACGATGTCCATCCAACAGCCGTAGTGCTTCTTCAACCTCTGGTCTTCTTTCTCCAGCCGCCCAAAGCAGCGCCGGCCGTGCCGCGTGCTCCTGCCTCTCGTGGCCGGCTGTGATGCCGCGGAGGCCTCACCGCCCCCTACTACTCCCACCGCTGGCCCAAGGTATCCGTCTACTCACCCACACCCCCTGTTATTCTGTGGCGACAGCAGCTTCACGCCGCAGCCAAACCAGTGAACCCTCGTACTCCTCTCCGCGTGGGCATCCACTACCGCTTCTTCCCCAGCACCGTGTCGTCCCCTTCCTAGGCCTCGCCGTCGTCCACCGCCTTGGTGCTCTCGGTGCGGCGTGGTTAATGTGGTCAATGACTGACTTCCATCGGAAGAGTACTGTACGTGGAGAGGCTGACAGCTGGGTCCACGGCCACAGCCCAGTTTTTTTGTGATTTGCCAAGTAAGTCGCTTTGTTAGGCCTGTTGGGCTGCAAATCTTTCAAGACGAGGAGAGCTTCATTCGGCTGGCCGAGAAAACGGCCTATTAGTAATGAGAAATGGGCTGTACATTTTTAAAACACATCAAACCGGTAATTAGTTTCAAATATCTTTTTTTCATTTCGAGATTTTAAATTACATTAATCTTTATGCGTGGATAATTTGTTGGATTTTATATTGATATACATTTGTTTTTAAAATCAGTTTGAATGTGAGTCGAAATTTCGGGATTAAAAACAATTCGGACCGCACCGAAATATGCAAAATTTCGTATAATTTTTTAACCGTGGCCACAATATGGGCTGTAATGCTAAAAAAAAGAATATGGGCTCCAAAAAAACCTTAAAAATTAGCAAATGGGCTGTAAATTATTAGAAATAATGGCAGATATGTTGTATGCTGTTTTCCACAGATTGAGGCTTTCCTAAAATAAGGTTGACGCACAAGCAGTGATTGTTGGATGTCCATCGAACGGCCGCCGTGCTTCTTCAATCTCTGCTCTTCCTGCTCCAGCCGCCCAAACAAGCGCCGGCGGGACTGCCTGCTCCCTCCTTCCCGCGGCCCGCTGTGCTGCCGCGCAGGCCTCATCGCCCCACCATACTCCCATTGCTGGCCTAGCCATCCCTCTACTCACCCACACCTGTTGTTATTCTCCGGCGACGACAGACGAACCAGTAAACCCTCGTACAGTCGTACTCCCCTCCGCGTGGGAAACAACTGCCGAGTCTTCCTTGCCTCTGTGTCGTTCCCTTCCTAGGCCTGACCGTCATCCACCTCCCTGGTGCTCTCGGCGTGGCCTGGTCAACATGGTCAACGACCGACATGCATCTGAAGTGGACTGTACGTGGAGAGGCCGATAGCTAGGTCCACGGCCGCACGCAAGGAAATGCCTCCTTATTACGCGCAAAATAATGATTCCTCCACCTGACATCAGGGACCCACCGAAAGGGCCTCTGTATATCGTGAAAAAAACGTTACCACCGCTGACAGCTCGGACCCACCAGCTATATCTTCACACGCAAGGAAGTGCCTCCTTATTACGCACAAAAAAATGAATACTCCCCCTGTTAGCTGGGACCCAGTATAGTGGCAGGCTGACTTGTGGGCATACTAAGTTGACGGGGACGGAGGGCTTTGTCAACTTAGTCAATATGCACGATTCTAGCTCCAGTGATCGTACGATGTCCATCCAACGGCCGTAGTGCTTCTTCAACCTCTGGTCTTCTTGCTCCAGCCGCCCAAACCAGCGCCGATCCTGCCTTGTGCTCCTGCCTCCCATGGCCGGCTGCGATGCGGCGGAGGCCTCACCGCCGCCTACTACTCCCACTGCTGGCCAGGCCATCCCTCTACTCACCCATACCCCCTGTTATTCTGCAGCGACGACAGCCTCACACCACAGCAAACCAGTGAACCCTCGTACTCCTCTACGCGTGGGCATCCACTGCCGCGTCTTTCCCGGCTCTGCGTCGTCCCCTTCCTAGGCCTCGCCATCGTCCACCGCCCTGGTGCTCTCGACGCGGCGTGGTCAACATGGTCAAGGAACGGCTTACATCGGACGTGGACTGTACGTGGAGAGGCTGACAGCTGGGTCCACGGCCACAGCAAGGAAGTGTCTCCTTATTACGTGCAAAATAATTATTCCTCCACCTAACAGCGGGGACCCACCGGACGGACCACCATATTTTGCGAAAAAAACATTTCCCCCTGACTGCTGGGACCCACTAGCTACATCTTCGCACACAAGGAAGTGCCTGACAATCGGGACCCACCTGGTCGAAGCGTACGTAGCGTTGTCATTCTGGTCGCGAACGTGTATGTACATACTATCGTAGTAGAGGCGCACACATGTCATAGTAGAGGCACGCACATAGCATGTACACATACGTACAACGGCCAATGCACAAGAAAGAAAATACGGCCACGTATGTGTACATACGGGCGGGGTCTCGAACGCCTACTCGTGCATATATACGTACGGCCAGGGCTCGTGTGCATTGGCTGGGTCGGAACGGAGAAACAGCGTCGTTGTCGTGTTCATGGGGAGCCAACCAGTTGGGTCGGAACGAAATGCGTGGTCGTGTTCATCGGGAGCGCTTGGATGGAACAGGCGATGGAAACAAGGCCTGGCGTACCGCAGAACGGAGGAAACGGCCTTGTGTTCGACCGGCCACATTCAAAATGGGATCCTATTCATTAGGAGGGGTGTGGCGTACCGCAAAACGGAGGAAACATACCTCCTACGGTCAAAACAGGGGTCCTGTTGATCGGGAGGGGTGTGGCGTACCGCAAAACGGATGAAACGGACCTCCTAAGGTCGAAACAGGGGTCCTGTTGATCGGGAGGGGTGTGGCCTACCGCAAAACGGACGAAACGGACTTGTGTTTGAGCGCTATGGTCGAAACGGGGGTCCTGTTCATCGGGAGGGGTGTGGCGTACCGTAAAACGGGACTCCACGGGATACTGTTCATCTCCACCGTCGACCTCCTCCAGCCTCCACGGGCTACTGTTCATCCACCGTCGACCTCCTCCAGCCTCCACCTGCGACTATTCATCCACGGGCTCTTGTTCATCCAGCCTCCACCGCGCGCTACTCCACCGGCTACTGTTCAACCACCCCTCTCCACGTGCTCCTGTTCAACCACCCCTCCACGGGCTACTATTCATCTACCCCTCCACCATCTACTGTTCATCTAGCTCTCCATGGGGTCGTCCTGTTCATCCAGCCCTCCACGGGGTCCTGTTCATCCAGCCCCAACCGGCTCGATCGATTGGGGTCCTGTTCATCTAGAGGCAACGCCATGGGTCCTGTTCATCCACTCCCACCGTTCACTGTTCATCCATCCCCCCCCCCCGCAAATGCTCACTGTTCATCCAGAGAGGCAGCATCGATCGGCTTCAGTTAGCAGTAGTAGCGAAGGAATCGATCGCTCGGGTTCAGTAACGCGTAGCCTGCAGTGCAATCGCTCGGGTTCAGTTAGAGCCCAATGCCTCACTCGGGTTCAGTTAGAGCCAACGCCTCGCACACACGCGCGTATGTGTACGAGAGAAACGCGCATCGCTCGGCCCCCGACCACCCACCGTAACCGGCAACTCCCCGAAATTTTCCTCGCCCTCGGTTCTACCACAGTTTTTTCCGTCATGGATGACCCAAAGAATGTCATGCAGCTGCGTCTCCGGCCCGCCCAGGACGAAAAGCCCATTTTCTGTCATGATTTTTTGTCATAGAAGTAGGAGCCCACCACATCTATGATGATACCGGGTTTTGTCACAATTATCATCATAGAAGTGTCATATGTATGACATAATTTTTTTTTGTTCGGCCCAAAATGTCACGGATGTGTCTTTTTTTGTAGTGCTCCAAAGTCACTAATAGCAGAGAACAAACGAAAAGATTATTGTAGGGTAAGAAACCACCTCAAAGTTATCCTTTCTGATCGATCTATTCAAGAGTCTGTAGTAAAATAACACGAAGCTATTCTTTCTGTTCGATCTATCATACAGTTCGTACTAGAATAACACCTTAAGACGCAAATCAACCAAAACCCTAATGTCACCTAGATACTCCAATGCCACCTCAAGTATCCGTGGGCATGATTATATGATATGCATCACACAATCTCAGATTCATCTATTCAACCAACACAAAGTACTTCAAAGAGTGCCCCAAAGTTTCTACCTTAGAGTCAAGACGAAAGCGTGTGCCAACCCCTATGCATAAGTTCATCGAACTCGCAAGTTGATCACCAAAACATACATCAAGTAGATCACGTGAATATCCCATTGTCACCATAGATAAGCACGGCAAGACATACATCAAGTGTTCTCAAATCCTTAAAGACTCAATCCGACAAGATAACTTCAAAGGGAAAACTCAATTCATCACAAGAGAGTAGAGGGGGAGAAACATCATAAGAACCAACTATAATAGCAAAGCTCGCGGTACATCAAGATCGTATCACCTCAAGAACACGAGAGAGAGAGAGAGAGAGAGAGAGAGAGAGAGAGAGATCAAACACATAGCTACTGGTACATACCCTCAGCCCCGAGGGCGAACTTCTCCCTCCTTGTCATGGAGAGCGCCGGGATGATGAAGATGGCCACCGGTGAGGGATCCCCCCTCCGGCAGGGTGCTGGAACGGGCTCCTGAGAGGTTTTTGTTTGCTACAGAGGCTTGCGGCGGCGGAACTCCCGATCTATCTTGATCCTCGAGGTTTTTAGGGTATATGGACATATATAGGCGAAAGAAGTCGGTCAGGGGAGCCACGAGGGGCCCACAAGGGTGGGAGGCGCGCCCAGGGGAGGTGGGCGCGCCTCCCTACCTCGTGGCCACCTCGAAGCTTCCCTTACGTTCACTCCAAGTCCCCTGGATTGCTTCCGTTCCAAAAATAACTTTCCCGAAGGTTTCATTCAGTTTGGACTCCGTTTGATATTCCTTTTCTTCGAAACACTGAAATAGGCAAGAAAACAGCAATATGGGCTAGGCCTGCGGTTATTAGGTTAGTCCCAAAAATAATATAAAAGTGCTTAGTAAAGCCCATAAACATCCAAAACAGATAATATAATAGCATGAATGCTTCATAAATTATAGATACGTTGAAGACGTATCAGCTACCATGCTCAAATTAGCCACCACCATGGCTCTGGGCCAAGCTCGAGCATGTCGAGCGCCCGTCACCTCATCCATCATTCTTTCTCCACCTAGATCACCTATGGTGCATCGCGGAGCTCGCTCCAGCTCCAATTTTCAACGGCAGAGCCCATAAGCAGGGGGTGTCTGCATCATCCACTCAAACATACTCCCTATGTTCACAATTATAAGATGTCCTAGCTTTATTTTTGAATTACGTAGGTGTTTTATTGTGCTTGTTCACTCATGTTAGTCGGTATGCGCTCCATATTTATTTTCAAAGAGAATAAACAACCACAAATAAAGCAGACTAAGGCATAGCCTAGTGGTGGGAAGGGATTGATGCCTCCCCACCCACCTAGGTTCAAGGCATGGTACTTGTAATTTGGGTTTGTTGCACCAATTATACTATAGTGGGTTCCCTTACAGTCTTTCTATCAGAAAAACAACCACAAATAAAGTAGGTCAACAATTTCGTCGGCTTCCTTAGAGCATCTAGAGTCGGGCGCCTCAAACCCGCCTCATACACCCGGGCGGTCCGATCATGAATTTTTGACCTAGACAGGCTCCTTAAACGGGCCTCAAACGCCCGGGCTGACTAGCACCCCTCGTATCCAGCCCAAATATGGGGCGGATATGGGGGCGACCGAGCACGCCCACCATGTCAGACCCGACAGCCTGACCCCATCACAAATTGCACCAATCCACCAAACCCTTCCTCCTCCTGCCGCCCTCCAACATTTCCCACGCCCGGAGCCTCACCGTCCTCCACCCTTGCTCCCAGTCCTCACCACAGGTCCCGATCCACCGCCAGAGATGTCGCCCAGCCCAACCCAGACCGCCAAGACAGGTATGCAGTCTGCCTCATCCGTCGGCGGGGTCCCTTCATCGGCTATGACTTGCAAGGCAGAGAACGTCGCCCAGAATTTGCAGCGATGCCGACAGCGAGAATGGGAGGCGGTAGTGTCACAGGGAGGTTCAGACATGGTGGAATGGTTGTATCCTTTGCCGCGCCCAGATCTCCGCACCCCTTCCATCCGAGCACCGATGCGGATTACGCCGTTGTTACAGAGGAGGATTCAACGGCTGGCTGGGCCATTCAGGAGAGCTTTCTGCCCACGTAGATGGCGGTTGTCGACATATGTGACTTGCCGCAGCCCGTTCGGGCATAGATGAGCACGGGCACCGGCAGTGCCCGGGCTGCCCTCGACATGTTCGACGGAATGACAGAACAAGAGTCAGTGTGTTTTCTTTGCTCCTGTTCGATTAGATTTTTGCATAGATCACTAGTTCATTTCGCACATGATGAATGCTTGCGAACCATAATCATGTAGGACACTTTCTTGTCACACATGATCAATGACAATGAAGATCCGACCAAAATGGAGTATGAATTGGAGGCCACAACCGCATTTGAAGTTGGGACAACATCTGATCCCAATCCGAGCAAGAAGAAGAAGAAGACCAAGATGACGAAGGCAAGAGGTCCGACATTCTCAAGATTTGAGGACATCTTGTTGGTCAAAGCTTGGTTGGCCACAATGATGGATCCAATATGCGGCACCAAGCAAAAGGGGAACAAGTATTGAGAGAAAATTTGGAAGGAGTATCACGAACAAAAGGAGTATGTGGAGCCGCATCTTATCATGACCACCCGTAATGTGGCATCTCTCCAACATCGTTGGGGGATCATCCAGAACAGGTACATCGGCTACTACTCACAAGTGACCAAACGCCCTCAAAGTAGGATGGGAGTGGCAACTCACATAAGCTCAATTGCTTCATCTTGTCGTCATTTTCATATGCTTCTTGTGTTTGCATTCTCATGCTCATGCATATGTTGTTTGCTAGACGGTGGTGGTGGCCACTTTGTATCACGAGGTGGAGAAGAAGCCCTTTGCTTTTAGCCATTTTTGGATCATATTGAATGGCAAGCCGAAGTGCAACCAACTTTTGTCCAATCTCAAGCCCGTCAAGAAGAGGAATGATGGCTCAAGCTCCAACCAATCAATTGGGTTGGACGACAAAGATGACGATATTGTTGTGAGAAATGGAAAAGCCACCGTGCCAAAGGATAACCGCCCAGTCATGAGAAATAAGTGGAGAAGACACGTGCCGCCCGTGATGCCGCGACTACCAAAATGCCATACATATGGATGGGCATTTTTTTGGTGAGGGAGAACAAGAAGGAGGAGAGGTACAAGCTCATGTTGGATGCGCAAAAGGAAAGGATGGAGTGGTACCGGAAGAGAGCGGAGAAGAAACTCCAAATTGAGAGGGAGAAGATCGAGTTGGAGAAGCAACAAACAGCGATCAAATGGGAACTCGAGAAGGCCACCTCAATTGGCGACATAGAGCTTGAAAATGAGAGGTTGCAACTTGCACGGGATGCGAAAGATGAGAGGATCATATTGGCGGACGAAACCCTCTTGGATGAGCATGCGAAGAAGTGGCTTGCGGATAAGAAGAAGGAGATCACTGACCGTAGGGAGTACGACACAGCGAGGGAGGCTGCGGCACGGATGCAGGCAGAGGAGGCAACCCAGATGCAGGCGGAGCAGGCAGTGCGGATGTAGGCGGAGCAGGATGTGCAGGACACATTCCGCTTGGAACACGACACATTTGGCTCGGAGCACGCGTTGGGCCGGTGATCTGAGGCCATTCGTCACGCTCGGACATTAATTTCATTTTGGCATGTTCCGTTTGTTGAACTATGATTTGCTTTGCTCTATTTCAAACTTTGGAATTCGAACAATTTGTATCATATGATCGACGTGCAACGATTGCATGGATTTAAGGTATGTGAATGTATGGTGCAACATATAAGGGGCCGCCGGGCGCTGTCCGCGAGCAGATTTGCTAGGTCCGGCTATAGAGGCTCTTAGAGCAACTCTAGCAGATCCCGCAAAACTCGCAGACCTGCAAAATTCCGGCGAGTATGCGGGCTCGGCCCAATTTGCCGGCCAGAACAGAGCCCGCATACTCGCCCGACCCGCAATTTTTTTTGCCGCGGTCCGCAAACCACACGCCCCGACTGCTATATCTACGGTTCCGCGGCTCGTTTGCGGGTCGAAACCCTATCCCCCGCCGCCGCCGAGCCACGCGATTCCCCTCCCCATTCTCCACATTTCTCGCCTTCGGCGACCACCTCCCCCGCCTCCAGCCGCCATGTGGGGCCGCTCCGGACGTGGCTCCGGCAGCAGATCCGACCGCGGAAGCGACCCGGAGCACGAGCGGCGCGTCCGCTCGGACGGCGCAAGGAAGCGCGGGGCCCGGAGGTGGACCAACCGCGGCATGTCGCCGCCGGCGAGCTTCCGGCGGAGCGAGACGGAGGAGTACGACCGCCGGCACGCGTCCTTCTCCTCCACGAGTTTTTTGTATGCCGGGAGCTCCTCCTCCTCCGGCGCGGGCCTTCTCCCCATGAAGAGGGAGTGGTCGGGGGACGGGGAGGAGCCGGACTTCGTCCCCGTCAATGAGGAGCCCGAGGAGCCCGCTCCGCTCGGCCGCCGCGGAGTCATCGGGCCGGAAGACTACGTTGCCGACGTCGACGCCGTTGCGGCCGCCATCGCCGAGCGGAGCGTGCGCGAGGAGGAGGAGCGTCGGCGCCACGCCGAGCAGCTCGAAGACCTCTAGTGGCGACAGGCGGTCGCCGCCAACCTCGCCGCCAAGGAGAAGTACGAGGAGTGGCGCCGCATCCGGGAGGAGCAGAGCGCGAAGTACATCGACCCCTGCAGCTCCGGCGAGGAGGATTGAGCGTTCTTCTCCTCCACGGCGTCGTCCATACTGCCGTAACCTCGTTGCCGTCAGATCCGCCCCCCTCTAGTACTAGTTTAACGTAGTATGTAGTATGAACTATGTTTGTAGTGTGTTGATCATGTAAAATCCATGTAATATGTGATGAACTACTCGCGGAACGAGATGCAATTTCTTCCGCGAAAGTGTTTTTTCAAATAATGCAGTTTTAGGTACGGTTTCTATTCGCCGCGCTAGTTTGCGACCCGCAAACGCGATCTTCGTCAAACCGCAAACGCGTTTTGCGGGTCAAGTTTTTGCGGGTCTGCTAGAGTTGCTCTTACCTACCCCTGCCACCACCAACCCCAGGATTGGTTGAGTTCGTCTCCGCGCCGCCGCCGCCATCAATCTCCTCGGTGAGCCCCCGTCCCCGTTCCCTTCCATCCTCCATTTTGTTTGTGCTAGATCTGAGGATACTGCAGTGGGTTTGACTTTGACGTCACCGGAGACTCTGTTTGCGTGTTGTATCATATATGTCGCTGTCGTTAGAGCAAATTGATTTGTAGGTCCGGATCCTATTATTGCTCTGCCGGGCGCCGGCGCACTTCGCCGGTCGACATCAGCGGCATGGCCAGCTTTTGGCCCTCCTCAAGCTCCGGGCTCTGCCGCTGTATCGACGCGCTTGTCCTGTCCGTCCGCAGCCGCCGCTCCTGCTGCAGAGCTCGATACCTCCGGCTTCATTTCACTCTCACCGGGCGCAAGAGCCCCACGGGCATTCCGTCGAACATGACGTATGCAGTGGCGCGCGAGTCAAAATCAATGGCAAATAGTAGAACGCTGGATGTTGGTAGCTGCCAGTGCCACTGCAACAACAGATTGGTAATGGAGCATGGAGGTGCTCCAGGGGAGAGGACCCAAGCCAATCCTCTCGCCGTAGCGGCCGCCCACTAAGCCACCGGGTCATAACAGTTCTGGGCCATACGACTTCTGGTGAATCACTACTCATGGAAGATTGGGGCCTAGACCTGCATTTTCAAAGAATTGAGACCAACTTGAAATAGAAATGAGTTTACTCGCGAATTTTCATTTGAAATAGAATTGTAGTTTAATACTAATATCTGTGTTTGCAAAAGGTGTTTGATGGTAGGGAATAGATCGAGCTACCTAATTTATTCAATTATTATTAGTTCCACAACTGTCTCTTGTTTCCCCCGTTAAGCAATTAACAGCCTTGGTCTCACACGCTTGTGGTTGTGGCAATAATTCAGTCATTCTGCATCATCCTACATGCGAGTACTATGTAACAAGCACTAATTATTTGATTTTGTAGGTATATCAAGCCACTCCAGATGGCAACCTATGAGCCCAAGAACATCCTCATAACTGGTGCCGCGGGTTTCATCGCGTCCCACGTGGCAAACCGTTTGGTCAGGAATTACCCTTGCTACAACATCGTCATCCTTGACAGGGTTGACTACTGCTCCAGCCTTAGAAACCTCGACCCTTCTCGTGGATCCCCGAATTTCAAGTTTGTCAGGGGCGACATTGCCAGTGCCGACTTGGTGAACCACCTCCTGGTCACCGAATCGATCGATACCGTCATGCACTTTGCTGCCCAGACTCATGTCGACAACTCCTTCAGCAGTTCCTTCGAGTTCACCAAAAACAATGTCTACGGTACCCATGTCCTCCTTGAGGCATGCAAGCAGGTTAAGATCAGAAGGTTCATTCATGTCAGCACCGATGAAGTCTACGGAGAAACTGATGTCAATGCTGTTGTTGGTAACCATGAGGAATCTCGGCTGCTTCCGACGAACCCTTATTCGGCTACAAAAGCCGGGGCGGAGATGCTGGTGATGGCCTATGCAAGGTCCTATAATCTTCCGGTGATCACCACGCGAGGTAACAATGTGTATGGGCCAAACCAGTTCCCTGAGAAGCTCGTCCCCAAATTTGCTCTCCTGGCAATGAGAGGCCTGCCACTCCCGGTTTATGGGAATGGCTTGAATGCCAGGAGCTACTTGTACTGTGAGGATGTTGCTGAAGCCTTTGATGTTGTTCTTCACAGAGGAGAGGTTGGGCATGTGTATAACATCGCCGCGGCTAAGGAGAGGGGAGTGGTGGATGTGGCCAGGGACATATGTGAGATTCTTGGGGTGGACCCCGAGAAGGCCATCAGGTTCGTGGAGGACAGGCCGTTCAATGACCAGAGGTACTTTGTGGACGGTGAGAAGATGAGGAGGCTGGGGTGGTCGGAGCGCACAACGTGGGAGGAGGGACTGAGGAAGACGGTGGAGTGGTACGCCAACAATGCTGGTTACTGGGGAGATGTTGGCGTTGTCTTGCGAGGGCAGCATCGTAACTGGACGCATGCTGCCTCATCACCGCCAGCTGATGAAGCAGATAAGGATCCTACGTTGAAAAGCGCAAGATCAAAGTGCAGGGCAAAGTTATAAACTTTACACCCGTGCATCCATAGGCTGATGAAGCAGATGAGGATCCTACGTTGTAAAGCGCAAGATCGAAGTGCAGGGCAATGCTATAAACTTTACACCCATGTATCCATAGGCACAGGAGGCAACAACACGATTCAGACCTCAAATAGGAGTGAGTTTCCTGAGCTACTACTGCCATTGTGTCTTTGATTCCACACAACAGCTACGAGTGCACAGATTTTGCCTAAAGGTTCAGTCTATTTTAATGGAGGCATGCCTTTCTTTCTGATGAATTAATGAAGGCAGTTTAGTGGTGATTTGCTTACATCTTAAATCTTCATAATTATTTTACATGGATGAATTACGTATGTACGCGCAATGCCTTTTTCCATCTCCAAAATCTAGTGCGTCACCTTGACTCGTAGAGAAAATCCCCTTTGTATCAGTGAATTACCCTAGTTGGACTCGAGGATATAGCCAAGATTAATTATCTCCAAGATCAGTTGTCAGCCATAGGTGCTGGGAGCTTCTTAATCTAGTTGCAGTACGTAGCCTTTTATTTATGGCAATGATAAATCCCGAACGTTCGGATTTTAAGCATGGCAACCCGAACGTTTTTTATGGCAACTTTAGTTCAGGTGAGGTTGGCAAACATTGCAATTTTCTAACAAAAAAACCAATTGGGACAAAGTTGCATGTCCTAACAACTGAAGTTGCCACCTCACATCAACTAAAGTTGCCATGTAAAACCGTTCGGGATGAAATGCTTAAAATCCGAACGTTCGGATTTTATCGGGGTCCTTTATTTAAGGCCGGTAATACTTTCAGGTATAGCGTGAATTCCGTCATTGAAAGTCTATACTCCATAGGGGCATCCCCGATCTCGCATTACCTTTAAAAAAAAGGACTACTCCAGATACTATAGACTGGATAGGTTTGTGATGCGTTGGTCAATGTAACCATTAGTCTAACTGGCGCTGAGATTTCAAGAGATAACCTAAGCACCCTGATAGATTTTAATACTGGAGCTAGGCGAGATTGTTGATGATCTCTCGAAGCCCTTCTAGTCAATGACAATATGATAAATTCAGACATTAGAATTTCATAAGGCATTAACCCTACTTTAGCGTGACAGATCCAGATGGGTAAACTCTGTGACCTATAGTGATTCTGGGAGCTTTCTAACTAAGACTGCTGCAATATGATAAATTCAAAAACATGAGTTTGGAAAGGTCACCTAGAGCTTCCAACAATTCCATCAGAAGGTTTGAGCTTGGCAAAACCAGAGCAAAACGATTCTTGTGGGAGATGGATTTTGAAAATCCCCTTTCTGGCGACAGGACAGGTGACGCCGCGATCGGGCCACCTACCTACCTCCGCCCGCCTTCCTCGATACCGACGGCCTTGGATCTGCGCTCTCCCGGCCCCACGGTGGCCTCCCCCGCCTCTGCTCTGCCCCCAACCCCGTTGTCACGCGTCGATATCACCGAAGAGGTGGACCGGGCAGCCGGGCTCGCCACTGAGCGCCGGGACGTCGTCCCACCGCCTTTCTCCCGGAAGCAAGTGGCTAGGACTGCCGTCGTAGGTGGCTCAATCCCCAGGGGTGGGGGCTCTGCCGCTCGTGCGCGGTCCAGCCCGCGCTCCAGGCCGTCGAGCTTCGCTCGCGCGCCGTCGGAGAAAGGCCCCACCTTGCATGGTGGTGGGTAAACCCGCAAACGTCGGGCCGGGCCGGGTTTCGGGCCGGGCTTGTAAAAGCCCGAGCCCGGCCCAAAGCCCGAACTACTCCTTGTTTTCAAGCCCGAAGCCCGAAAGCCCGGCCCGAACGCTATTTTTCAGTGTACGCACGTGCAAGCCCTGCCCGGAGCCCGAAAGCCTGGCCCGAAATACATGAAAAGTGAAGCCCGAGCCCGGCCCGAACTATCTTCCGGACTGCAAAACAAGGCCCGGGCCCGGCCCGAATGTCAAGCCCGGCCCAACCCGTCCTGGGTTTTTCGGGCCGGACTCGGGCCGGGTCGTCGGGCAGGGCTGTCCATGCCCGGGTTTAGTGGTGGGCTGCACCGCAGCCGTCCTGGTGCTGAGGTGTCACTGGACTTGCTGATCGCAGCCAGGCTCGCTTCTCATGGCGTCCTTGCCCCTGGCACTACGGCTTTCTGTTGGCGGATCATCGCGTCCTCCGCCACTCTTGTTGCTCCCCTTCGCTGCTCGTCGGTGGCCTCCAATCGTCATTCCGGCCGTTCATCGCTGCCCTTACTCCATCCCCGCGGCAACCCGGGCCTGAGGAGCATTCTCGCCGCCCCTACCTTAGCACCCCTGGCTGCTGCGTCAGCCGCGCAGGTTGGGTACACCCTCGCGCCCGTGCTTGCCTCACGAGGGCTGGGTCGCGCAGCAGTGGGCGTTGATAATGGAACGAAAAGGTGTATCTCACACCTGTTTCTCCATAGGTGACCCTGGGTTATCGAACCCACGAGAGGAAGATTCCCTTGAAGTGATGGTCTCTAGTAAGATTTTATTAAAGGATCAATTCCAGCTTTGAACGGATCAATCAAGCAACCAGTGATTCAAACACTTATAATAAAAAGAGGTACTCATGTGAGGTCTTAATGCTTACAACCATGTATTTGTGTTGGGACCAGATATGATCTTATTTTGTGCGCTGGAAGTCACCCATCGAGATGTGCTTGTTACGAACAGAAGTGGGGGGTGTGTCCAAATAACATCTTGACCGACACGGGTCATGCATCAAGAATCAGTTGTCCTACTACAGGCCCTATCCGTCGCGCGGGGTTGTCTCGATAATTAAGATAATGAAATCAAATAAGAGTTGTGGGCGTTTTATGACTACACCTCATGAATTCCCAAGGGTTGGATCTGGGTTACCGTACTGAACCTTACTGTCACCGGTGTTCGGTATAGCACTTGACGTTCTCCTTGCTCCTAACCTCACCGGTGCTCGATCTCCATGATCTTGGGTACCTGCAGGGATGAAGATCGCAGACAAGACAAGAGACATCTACAGAACAATTTTATTTCACTCGGATGAAGACCGCGGACAAGACAAGAGACATCTACAGAATAATTTTATTTCACACATACGGGGTGTTATTCAAAGCCCTTCCATTGATCCCCACAATAAATACAGAGTGTTGCAAGGTTTGTGCCTCAAACCTTACCATACCGAACTACTCACACATGGAGATTAGATCGCGAGAATAAAACATCGAAGAACACATCTTGAAGATTGATTGATTGATTGCAAATATGTCTTACAATAGATGCCTTGTTATTGGTGCAATTATTGCCCTATTGTGTTTTGGAGATTGTTGACAGAAACCCGCGTGGACTGATTTATTTGCTAGTGCACATAGAGAGAAATAGTCCATGCAGAACCGAAGAAGAATGCCATCTTTGGTGGCAAGTTCGAGGAACCTCGCCGAAGGATATTTGATAAAAAGAGAAGATTCGTCATATCTCTCTAGGCCGTTGTTTCAAGATGATTGATGCAAAGATGTTGACCCCTTAAAATCTATTGCTATGGTGAAGCAATTGGTTTGGAGGTTGTCCAAAGAAAATTGACTGAGAAGACAGAAGGCGAGGCGAAGACGTAGAATTTACTTCGTTATTCTTCTTCTCTTTCTTGAGTCTTAGGACCTTTGTACTATCAAGAGGGGTATAGGTTCTCGAAGCTTAGATCTGTTGTGATGCTTAGCCCAAACCTATGCAAGACCGAGAGAAAACTCTTTAAGCTCCGGATCTTTACCTAATATTAAATGAAGGATTGTTTCTCTAGATTTTTTGGTTTACGGTAGGAGCGAGATAGTTTTCATACGTCGCACGTGATTCCTCGTGGGCGATTCGTTTCTGTCAAAAGAAATCACATGAGGCACACAGCCGCAATGGGCGGGCCCATTAGCGTAACAACAGTCCGCGCCAGCAAAAAACTCCCAGAAAAATTAGATCGGCACAGGTATCGAACCCATCAACTCACGCTAGAGCGCTCAGAATCCTAGCCACTAGACTAAAGAAGAATTACTCTTTATTTAGCTGCCCGAACTTTTAAAATGAGCTCATAGTCGCGCCATATATTGAGAGGATTTTTTTTTTGAAAAAGTGAATATATTTTAGAACCCCATCTTTTTGCAAAGTTGTTAATAAAAAAATGAAACTCGATTATTTTTTAAAACCTGAGTATTTTTTAAAACTAGGAGGTACTGTTGCGATTATTTTTGAATTTGCAAACATTTTAAAAACATAAATATTTTTGAACTTTAAATTTAAAAAGGCAAACATTTTTTTAAAACATGTTATCTTTAAAATTGGGAGGTACTATAGCTAAATTGTATTAATCTATACCTATTAATAAAACTTGGCGAATTTTTTAAATGTGCCCACCTGATGCATGGTTTTAGTTCATTTTATTAAACTAGGGGTATGAAAGGAATCTTTTTGTCTGTCGCGTCTTCATGTACAACAAGTCTCACTCGGTCCAGTGACTCCCATCAAAATGCATGAGGAGTCCAACTAAGGTTCCATGATCTATCTGACACAAACTACTCAATTTACATAATGACACGGACATATATAATGTGTTGTGCTTTTCCCCATTATATTAACCAGATGATAAAGAAAAACTTTGATCAACGCTTTTGATCTTCACCGGACACAAAGGCGGCTCAACAATCCAGCTATTGGACCTGGCCAACCTAGGTTAGTGACAACTGGTACTACGATCACCTGCGATGAGGACGACAAAGACGACAAGCGGAAACATGTGTCATGTGTTATACTAAAATGGAGGATGTGGACATGAGGATGAGGTATTAGTCATGTTTATTATGTTATGGTCATGAGGGTGAGGTCTTTAGCCATGCTCAGTGGGTAATGGCGTGTGAGGGTTGTTTTCTCCCGTTGCAACGCACGGGCATGTTTGCTAGTGATTACCTACAAGCAGAAGACGTAGTTCTTCGGTGTTAGCTAGAGCAGCTAAGCCGAAAGGAAAGAAGGGTCGCCGCATTCTGGTTGTGGCCTGTGAAGTTGTTCCTATCAGCACAAGTGCACCTCTGCAGTAGATTCCTCCATCACCACCTCACGAAGAAGAACCCGAGCAGCAGGTTGCCCTCGGTGTCATTGTTCTAGTGCCCACAGCTCAAGACGAGCAAAATGATGTTGAGGAATGTAGCATGCAATTTCAAAAGATTTCCTACGCTCACGCAAGATCTATCTAGGAGATGCATAGCAACGAGATGGGGGGAGAGTGTCCACGTACCCTCGTAGACCGAAAGAGGAAGCGTTAGGTTAACGCGGTTGATGTAGTCGAACGTCTTCACGATCCAACCAATCTAGCACCGAACGTACGACACCTCTGAGTTCAGCACACGTTCAGCTTGATGACGTCCCTCGAACTCTTGATCCAGCAGAGGGTCGAGGGAGAGTTTCGTCAGCGCGACAGCTTGATGATGGTGATGGTGATGTGATCCGCGCAGGGCTTCGCCTAAGCACCACGATGTTATGACCGAAGATGTAAACTGTGGAGGGGGGGGGGGGGTACCACACACGGCTAAGAGAACAATTGATGTGTCTTTAGGGTGCCCCCCGCCCCCGTATATAAAGGAGGGGAGGAGGAGGCCGGTGGCCAGGAGGGGCACGCCATGGGGGGAGTCCTACTAGGACTCCACTGCTAGTAGGATTCCTCCCCCCCTTTTCCTTTCTTCCACCGGAGGGAAAATGAAGGAGAGGGAGAGGGAGAGGGAAAGGGAGGTGTTTCCCCCTCCCCTAGTCCAATTCGGCCTGCTATGGGGGGGGGCACCCCTTGCGGCCCTCCTCTCTCTCCACTAAGGCCCATGTAGGCCCAATACTTCCCCGGGGGGTTCCGGTAACCCCTCGGTACTCCTGTAAAATACTCGAACCACTCGAAACCATTCCGACGTCCGAATACTACATTCGAATATATGAATCTTTACCTCTCGACCATTTCGGGACTCCTCGTCATGTCCGTGATCTCATCCGGGACTCCGAACAAACTGTGGTCATCAAAACACATAACTCATAATACAAATCGTCATCGAACGTTAAGCGTGCGGACCCTACGTGTTTGAGAACTATGTAGACATGACCGAGACACATCTCCGGTCAATAACCAATAGCGGAACATGGATGCTCATATTGGTTCCTACATATTCTATGAAGATCTTTATCGGTCAAACCGCTTAACAACATACGTTATTCCCTTTGTCATCGGTATGTTACTTGCCCGAGATTTGATCGTCGGTATCCTCATACCTAGTTCAATCTCGTTATGGGCAAGTCTCTTTACTCATTCTGTAATGCATCATCCCGTAACTAACTCATTGGTCACATTGCTTGCAAGGCTGATAGTGATGAGCATTACCGAGAGGGCCCAGAGATACCTCCCCGATACACGGAGTGACAAATCCTAATCTCGATCTATGCCAACCCAACAAACACCTTCGGAGACACCTGTAGAGCATCTTTATAATCACCCAGTTACGTTGTGACGTTTGATAGCACACAAGGTGTTCCTCCGGTATTCGGGAGTTGCATAATCTCATAGTCAGAGAAACATGTATAGGTCATGAAGAAAGCAATAGCAATAAAACTTAACGATCATTATGCTAAGCTAACGGATGGGTCTTGTCCATCACATCATTCTCTAATGATGTGATCCCGTTCATCAAATGACAACACATGTCTATGGTCAGGAAACATAACCATCTTTGATTAACGAGCTAGTCAAGTAGAGGCATAGTAGGGACACTTTGTTTTGTCTATGTATTCACACATGGACTAAGTTTTCGGTTAATACAATACTAGCATGAATAATAAACATTTATCATGATATAAGGAAATATAAATAACAACTTTATTATTGCCTCTAGGGCATATTTCCTTCAAATGATGTGGTTGATATCTTTCTCAACAATCTAGATGAAGCAAATGCACCAGCTCAGCAGCAACACAACAATGACCAGACTGATGAGGGGATTGCAATTGAAAAGCCAAATCCTTCACATCCTATTCCCATGCAAGTTGACCTTCTGCCTCAAGCAAGAAAGATAACAAGATTAAGGGGGAGCAATTTTCTCCTTGAGAGAAAACTACCCCGGTCACATCTTCGGTTGTTCCCACACCAATGGATGTCGACTCCGCTCCTCGTTCCACAAACAAGTGGAAGAGGAAGAAAAGAAATCTGTCGAGTCATTGTCTCAAGTTATTGTTAGTGCACCATTTGTATCTGAACCCAAGGAAGTTGTGTCTACAACAGATAAGGCCCTAGTGCCCGAAGAAATGAAAAATGTTGAAGGAGTTCCAGCAAGCAAAATTGATGGATCCTCAAGTTCTTCGAAGCCATCTGTGTCTACAAGGTCAAGGAAGCGCAATGCTCCTCTTAAACTGATTGAAGAAGATTCTGTTGTTCCTGGTGAGTCTTTGACCAGGCGTTCAACCGAAGAAGAACCTCTAAGGAATCAACATGAAACATTTCCTCTGTTTCCTATCGAGGACGGTCCAAATGGTCCAACTTTCAACGAGCAGTTTCATTGCTCGAAACTTGCTTTCTTTGGTACCAGTCCGTATGAAGGAGAAATGACTTCCATGTCACCAAGGTTTTGGACAAAAGAACAACCTGTGTATTATGCTCGAATCTTGTTCTGCAAGAATCACATCTTCAAGCACAAGACCTTGGACTTTTGCGGAGCTCGAGAGTTTACCTTGCTTTCACCATACCATCGAGCAAATTGAACATGTCTTCCTAAAGTGCTTCCTCGCTTCAATCATGGCTGGAACTGTGAAGTTATCCTTCAGTTCTTCACCACACTTTATATCTTAGGAGATCTTGTTGATAGGGGCACATGGATACTTGAATGGATGATAGAGGAAGAAAAGATTAAGTGCTCAGCTGACCAGATCCTGGCTCTTCTAAATCTCCCTCAGTGGGAGTTTTATGAAACTCATGAACACATATTGCACTGGTGGGAAGTGTCTGATGCCGAACTACATATGCTGATGGACTCCAAGCTTGTTGGTGATGCATGTGCTGATGCCAATGCCAAGAACATGTCCTATGAGAACAAGGTGTTGTTCTACATTCTGTGCAATTCCATCACTCCAACAAACATGCAAGAAACCATTCAAGACATCGTCGCAAATGCTCTCAATGCTATATCAAATGGCATTCGCTTTGATATCCCTAATCTCTTCATTCAAAACTTGGCATACGCCGCTGATAGTGCCCAAGTCTTGAAGCCATATGCTCCATCATGTTTGCCATCGAACAGCTCACAGAGAAGAAATTTTTCTGCCCCCATGTGCCGAAAGTTTTCATGCCACCAGTTTGTGATACTCTTCGAGTTGTGAAGGATATTGGGAAAGGAAAAAGTCCAATTGATGCTAGTGCCCCTGCTTCTGCGACTACTCCTAAGGTTACAAAGGCGACTATGGAAATCCCTCGGGATGAAAATCCATCATTATATGAGATTTGTCTTCGGACTCCGTAGGCCCTGGTGTCGGTGTAGCAAAAACCAAGGTTCCACTAACCTCCGGGCATGGGCCACGACAGTGCACAACTACACCGGCAAAGAATCGATCTTCGTCAACAAGCGCTACATCAGGAAAATGCTACATGCAAGACTCAAGATGCCGGCAAGCCATCTTCCCAGCAAGACGCATTCTGCCTTGCCGGCAAGGCCGGATGCAAGTCCAAAGTACCGAGCCGGCGAGCTTAGCACCAGCAAGCTCCAAGACGACAAGGTCCAGCGCGACAAGTTCCCTTCCCCACTTCACTGCTCCACCTGGGCGGTCCGTTAGAGATTTTCCAATAGGTGGCGAGTGCACACGCAGTTAGGTAGAGCTTGTGGGGGCACATGGTGAACCACCGCTTGGATATGACCTTTATCGACACCTATCTTAATGTGTATCAAGCTAATATTCATCATCTGTAATTACCATTTTACCACTGTGGTAGCCCTTTTCGTCTATAAAAGGAGGTCAATGGCAACCTTTAGAGGCGATCGGCCATTTCGGCCACTCTGATTAGGACTATTAAGGTCGACACTTTGCTCATTTGCACGCATAGCTGCACTTTCCGCGCACCTTGTTGGCAAGCTGCACTCGTTGTACTTGAGCTCAAACACATCCAATAAATAAAGCAGGAGTAGGGTCTTATGCTATACAACGGCCCGAACCTGGGTAAAACCTCGTGCGTTCTGCTGATTCCTCTCTTTGTGCTCGCTGATTGATGTCTCCTAGAACTATGTCAGTATTTCCCCAAAGAGGAAGAGATGCTGCAGCACAACAACGGTAGGTATTTCCCTCAGTGATGAGACCAAGGTCATCGAACCAGTAGGAGAACCACGCAACACAAGCTAAACAGCCCCTGCACACAAATAACAAATACTCGCAAACCGACATGTTAAAGGGGTTGTCAATCCCTTTCGGGCAACGACACTCGAAATTGGCACAGAGATGGGATAAAGTTGTAATAGATTGGATAAATAGATAGCAAATAAAATAAAGTGTAGCAAGGTATTTTTGTCTTTTTGGTTTAATGGAACTGAAAATAAAAGCAAAGGAAAATAGATCATGAAGGCAAATATATTAAAGAAGAGACCCGGGGGCCGTAGGTTTTACTAGTGTCTTCTCTCGAGAAAAGTAGCAAACGGTGGGAAAACAATTACTGTTGGGCAATTGATAGAACTTCAAATAATCATGACGATATCCAGGCAATGATCATTATATAGGCATCACGTCCAAGATTAGTAGACTGACTCCTGCCTGCATCTACTACTATTACTCCACACATCGACCGCTATCCAACATGCATCTAGTGTACTAAGTTCATGGAAAAAGGAGTAATGAAATAAGAACGATGACATGGTGTAGACAAGATCTATTTATGTAGAAATAGACCCCATGTTGTTTTCCTTGATAGCAACGATACATACATGTCGTTTCCCCTTCTGTCGCTGGGATCAAGCACTATAAGAGCGAACCCATCACAAAGCACCTCTTACCATTGCAAGATAAATAGATCAAGTTGGCCAAACAAAACCCAAATATCGGAAAAGAAATACGAGGCTATAGTCAATCATGCATATAAGAGATCAAAGAAGACTCAAATAACTTTCATGGATAAAAATATAGATCTGATCATAAACTCAAAGTTCATCAGATCCCAACAAGCACACCGAAAAAAGACTTACATCATATGGATCTCCAAGAGACCATTGTATTGAGAATCAAGAGAGAGAGAGAGAGAGAGAGAGAGAGAGAGAAAGGGAGAGAGAGAGGAAGCCATCTAGCTACTAACTACGGACCCTAGGTCTACAAAGAACTACTCACGCATCATAGGAGAGGCACCAATGGACATATGAACCCCTCTATGATGGTGTCTAGATCTAGTGTTTCTGGAACTTGCGGTGGCTGGAATTGATTTTCGTTGACTCCCCTATGGTTTCTGGAATATTGGGGTATTTATAGAGCAAAGAGACGGTGCGAGAGGCCACCGAGGTGGGCACAACCCACCTGGGCGCGCCTGGGCCCCCATGCGCGCCCTGGTGGGTTGTGCTCCCCTCAGAGCACCCCTCAGGTACTCTCTTGGCCCATACGGTGTCTTCTGGTCCAGAAAAAATCCACAAAAAGTTTCGCTGTGTTTGGACTCCGTTTGGTATTGATTTCCTGTGATGTAAAAACAAGCAAAAAACAGCAACTGGCACTGGGCACTATGTCAATAGGTTAGTACCAAAAAATGATATTAAATGATTATAAAATGATTGTAAAACATCCAAGAATTATAATATAACAGCATGGAACAACCAAAAATTATAGATATGTTGGAGATGTATCAGCATCCCCAAGCTTAATTCTTGCTCGTCCTCGAGTAGGTAAATGATAAAAACAAATTTTTTGATGTGGAATGCTACCTAACATGTTCATCACATAATCTTTTCTTTGTAGCATGGACATTTGGACTTTTATATGGTTCAAAGCAATAGTCTAGTTTTGACATGAAGATTTTAATACTCAAGCATATCAACAAGATACAATGTCTTTCAAAATATCAACACTAAAGCAAGTTATCCCTAGCCCATTATGCTCAATCATTGACCCATTCATGAAACGCACTCGAATATTAGCTACACTCAATGCTCAAATACGATCATAGTGCCCCTTAGTTGGTGCTTTATATGAGAAGATGGAGACTCAAATTCAAAAATAAAAATTGCATAAAGTAAAAGAAAGGCCCTTCGCAGAGGGAAGTAGGGATTTGTAGAGGTGCCAGAGCTCAAAGCAAAAAATTGAGAGATAAAAACATTTTGGGAGGCATACTTTTCCCACCAACGAAAACGACTTAGAGCTCCCAACACTTTCCATGCTAGATACATCATAGGTGGTTCCCAAATAGACAATAAAATTTATTCCTTTTTCCACCATACTTTCACTTTCCATGGCTAACCGTATCCATGAGTGCCCTCCATACCAACACTTTCCAAGGAATTTATTATTTGACAACATAAAGTAAATTCATTTTTCATTTCGGGACTGGGCATCCCTAATACCTTTGTCATACTCTCATGCAATGACAAGTGAATAAACACTCATCGTGAGAATAACACATCTAGCATGGAAAATATCGGCCACCCCACACCGCCTTACGAGAGTATGAGCACACAAAAGAGAAATTTATTTTGAAAATTAGAGATGGCACATACAAATTTGCTTAGAACGGCACAGAAATACCACATATAGGTAGGTATAGTGGACTCATATGGCAAAACTGGTTTAAATGGTTTTGGATGCACAAGTAGTGATCATACTTAGTGCAAAAATGAAGGCTAGCAAAAAGATTAAGAAGCGCCCAACCAAGAAACGAAAAATCTCGTACCCGAGCATTAAGAATAAGTAACACCGAATAATGCACCACAAGTAGGATATAATTTCATTGCATAACTATTTACTTTCGTGCTTGCATAGGGAATCACAAACATTAACACCAATATTCTTACTAAAGCACAATTACTCATCAACATGACTCACATATCATATCATCATATCTCAAAACCATTACTAAGAACCAAGTTTATTTTGTCCAATGATCTTCATGAAAGTTTTTATTATATCCTCCTTGGATATCTATACTTTGGGACTATTTTCATATATTTCTTTTAGTAAGCTCAAACAAATTTAAGTGAAGAACATGAGCATAATACGTCTTTCTCTCAAAATAATCTAAGCGAATCAAGAAATAATTTTCTTAAAAAATTTACTAACTCCCAAATAAATGTAAGTGAAGCATGAGAGCATTTCTTCAAAAGTAACAAAAGCACACCGTGCTAAAAAAGATATAAGTGAAGCACTAGGGCAATTCCATGGCTCTAAAAATTTAAGTGAAGCATAGGAACAAGCATAGCATAATTTTTGGATCTCTCAAAAAGGTGTGTCCAGCAGGATTCAAGACTTAAAACACAAAGTAAACAAGCAAAGACTAATAATAATACAAGACGCTCCAAGCAAAACTCATAATATGTGACGAATAAAAATATAGCTCCAAGTGAAATACCGATGATTGTTAGAAGAAAGAGGGGATGCCACTCGGGGGCATCCCCAAGCTTAATTGCCTGATACTTCTTGAATATTATCTTGGGGTGCCTCGGGCATCCCCAAGCTTAGCCTTTTGCTAATCCTTATTCCTTCATCCATCGTAATCTCACCCAAAACTTGAAAACTTCAATCACACAAAACTCAATAAAACCTTCGTGAGATCTATTAGTATAAGAAAGCAAACCACTACTATAAGTACCGTTGAAAACCCATTCATATTTTATTTTTGCATTATATCTACTATATTCCAACTTTTCTATGGCAAAAACTCTTCAAAGAAAACCATAGAATCATCAAAATAAGCACATAACGCAAAGAAAACAGAATCTGTCAAAAACAGAACAGTTTGTAGCAATCTGACTACTTCAAATACTTCTGTAACTCCAAAAATTCTGAAAAATTAGGATAACGTGAATAATTTGTTTATTAATTTTATGAAAAAAGAATCAACTCAAAAGCACTCTTCTGATAAAAGCGAAAAATAATTTCATGAGCGCAAAAGTTTCTGTTTTTCAGCAAGTTCAAATCAACTCTCACCCAAATCATCCCAAAGGCCTTGCTTGGCACGAATACCAATTTAAACCACAAAAACACATCTAATCAGAGGCATAATTGTGTTTTTATTGAAAATAGCAAGAAAAACAAAAAGCAAAAAAGATACAAGTTGGGTTGCCTCCCAACGAGCTCTATCGTTTTACGCCCCTAGCTAGGCATAACGCGTAGGATCTAATTTTTTCATCTTTATTCTCCAATTCTTCAAGCACACAACCTGATTTCTTTGGAGAATTGGCAAGTAAAATAGCAAAACTTCTAGGCATAAAGTTGAGGAATTCATTCTTATCAATAGGATCTCTTACAGCTGCAGCAAAATTCGGGTGAATACTAATCATTTTTAGATCTCCTTTATTATTACTAGAAGTTGCACCCTTGTTATTAGTGTCTTGAGTACCCTTGCTAATTTTTACGGGGGTCTTTTCAATAGTTCTAGCCGAAGCAAAAGCCATACTTCAATTACTAGAAATTTCTTCAAGTTTATCAATCCGAGACGGGCTTTCTTCAATTCTTTCGTGAATTATGGTCCCATTTTCTTTTGACAACTTAAAAACTTCTCCCGCTTTTGACCCAATTTTAGTAGCGAAATTTTGCATATTTTTATCGAAGTTTTCAATATGTTCTTCGATAAGCATTTTCTTTTCAATAACATCTAGTGTTTCCATAACATTCTCAAGAGTCAAAATTGTTTCATTGATCATGAGTGGTAGTGAACCCACTAAATTTGCCAAAGCATTAAAGGCATAAAGAGAAGGACACATCAAGAAATTTCCACCGGTAATCGTATCTAAGACGAATCTATACCAAGTGGTGATGGCCACATAAAAACAGCGAAGAAGGACAACTGTAGATTGCTTATAGATAGATCTATTATGAGCATTGCAAATCCTATACCAAGCATCTTTTAAATTATCCCCCCTTTGTTTAAAATTAAGAACCTCGTTCTCGGGGGTGTACGCAATAGAGGAAGAACTATCCATAACAACAAAAAAAGTGGTCCACAAGATTGCACTCGAAAACATATCTGACGAGAAAACGGCGAACGAAAAAGAGGGCGAATAAAACGACAATTTTTTGTGAAGTGGGGGGAGAGGAAAACGAGAGGCAAATGGAAAATAATGTAAATTGAAAGGAGATGAGTTTGCGATTAGCAACCTGGTTGATGTTTATGATCCTCCCCGGCAACGGCGCCAGAAATTCCTCTTGATGTCTGCTAGAACTACGTCGATATTTCCCCAAAGAGGAAGGGATGATGCATCACAACAATGGTAGGTATTTCCCTCAGTGATGAGATCAAGGTTATCGAACCATTAGAAGAACCACGCAACACAATGTAAACAACCCCTGCACACAAATAACACATACTCGCAACCCGACGTGTTAAAGGGGTTGTCAATCCCTTTCAGGCGACAGCGCTAGAAATTGGCACGGAGACGGGGTAAAGTTGTAATAGATTGGATAAATAGATAGCAAATAAAATAAAGTGCAGCAAGGTATTTTTTGTATTTTTGGTTTAATAGAACTGAAAATAAAATCAAAGGAAAATAGATCGCCAAGGAAAATATATTAAAGAAGAGACCCGGGGGCCGTAGGTTTTACTAGTGGCTTCTCGAGAAAAATAGCAAACGGTGGGAAAACAATTACTGTTGAGCAATTGATAGAACTTCAAATAATCATGACGATATCCAGGCAATGATCATTATATAGGCATCACATCCAAGATTAGTAGACTGACTCCTGCCTGCATCTACTACTATTACTCCACACATCGACTGTTATCCAGCATGCATCTAGTGTATTAAGTTCATGGAAAAATGGAGTAATACAATAAGAACGATGACATGATGTAGACGAGATCTATTTATGTAGAAAGAGAACCCATCTTGTTATCCTTAATAGCAACGATACATACGTGTCCTTTCCCCTTCTATCACTGGGATCAAGAACCGTAAGATCGAACCCATCACAAAGCACCTCTTCCCATTGCAAGATAGATAGATCAAGTTGGCCAAAAAAACCCAAATATCAGAGAAGAAATACGAGGCTATAATCAATCAAGCATTTAAGAGATCAAAGAAGACTCTAATAACTTTCAAGGATAAAGACATCGATCTGATCATAAACTCAAAGTTCATCGGATCCCAACAAGCACACCACAAAAAGACTTACATCATATGGATCTCCAAGAGACCATTGTATTGAGAATCAAGAGAGAGAGAGAGAGAGAGAGAGAGAGAGAGAGAGAGAAAAAGAGAGAGAGGGAGGGAGGGAGAGAGAGAGAGAGAGAGAAAGCCATCTAGCTACTAACTACAGACCCGTAGGTCTACAAAGAACTACTCACGCATCATCGGAGAGGCATCAATGGACATGGTGAACCCGTCCGTGATGGTGTCTAGATTGGATCTGGTGTTTTTGGAACTTGTGGCGGCTGGAATTGATTTTCGTCGACTCCCCTAGGGTTTCTGGAATATTGGGGTATTAATAGAGCAAAGAGGCGGTGCGGGAGGCCACCGAGGTGGGCACAATCCACCTGGGCGCGCCTGGGCCCCAGGTGCGCCCTGGTGGGTTGTACTCCCCTCGGAGCACCCCTCAGGTAATTTTTTGGCCCATACATATACGGTATCTTCTGGTCTAGAAAAAATTCACAAAAAGTTTCACTGCGTTTGGACTCCGTTTGGTACTGATTTCCTGTGATGTAAAAAACAAGCAGAAAACAACAACTGGCACTAGGCACTATGTCAATAGGTTAGTACCAAAAAATGATATAAAATGTTTATAAAATGATTGTCAAACATTCAAGAATGATAATATAACAGCATGGAACAATCAAAAATTATAGATACGTTGAAGACCTATCACCGGTCTCCCCAGTCGAACCGCAAAGGGGCCGTTACCGGTCCCATAGATCAGCGTACGCATGACATCCTTGGCGCACCAGGTAGGGGGGGTCACTTGCGCGAACCTGAATTAGCAGTTCACACGTCAGCTTCATCATCTTCATCATCATGGCTCCCAAGAATAAGGGTGCCACGGCGGATGCTCCATCCACATCCAAGCTGCCAATGTCGATGCCTACACATACAGGCGATGGCGGGGGTGGCAGCGGAGGTGGCAGAGGCGACCAAAATTCTTCACCAACCATGGCATCCTCTTCGCCGACATCATGCTTTATGGAAAGCTAAGTTCTTAAACTTTAATTATTACTTTTTGTTTAGTCTTATCCTTGATGGTTTTTTTGTTCATAACCTGTGCGCAAAGGAGCACTCTTGAAACATTCTGCACTCTTGGTTGTCCTGGGCCACCCAACAACACTGATACAACTGCGTTTGTTTCCAGAATGTTAAGCTACCGAGGATGCGGTGTTCTCGATAGGCTGCAAGACAGGATTCAATCCTAAGCGCCATCGCCAAGATCGTGTGCAATTGGAAGCATTCTGGCAAGCGTAGATTATAATAGTTCAAAAACATAATCATTTAAGGAAAAGGCTTAGCGAGTTTTCCCATCCTTAAGATTCTTATTTATATATAGCTTGCTTGTTAAGGAGCATTCACGTGGCATGATTGCGCTCCTGGTTAGTACTTTTCCGCCTAGGAACGCCAAGTGTAGCTGCACTTACCCCAAGATTGTTAAGCTTACCAGGAAGGCGGAGTTCTCTTTCAGCAGCTGCCCGTGACCGAACCTTAGGCGCCATTGAGTAGAACGTGCACACCTGCGAGCATTCCGGCAACATGGAGCACATGATATATAAAGGGAAGTTGCTTAGGGAAAGAGGGATATTTAGTAAAACATAAACGTATACACAAGTTAAGTGCCAACCAGATGCTGATTAACTTGTTGTGTTAAAACACTATTGTGGCATATGATGCCCAAAATAGTGGTGCGGATACATGAGCGGAAGATTGTTGTTATGATCTTCTCAGAATTTATTTTTTGGAAGGCTGAGCTTGAGGGCTCCCGCAATATCGAGAACCTTGAGTTCTCTACTGAAGGGCCAGAAGCGGTCTTTCTGTTAAAAGCCTTCCTGGCAACATCCTTGCCGGAAGCTGGTGTCGAGAATGTTAAAGTTCTCCGCTAAAATCATGAGCCTTTCTGGCAACGCCCTTGCCAGAAGCTGGTGTCGAGAACGTTAAAGCTCTCCACTGAAATGATAAGCCTTCCTAGCAACGCCCTTGCCGAAAGTCGATGTTGTGAACATTAAAGTTCTTCGCTGAAGTTATAAGCCTTCCTGGCAACGCCCTTGCTGGAGGCCGGTGTCGAGAACATTAAAGTTCTCCGCTGAAATCATAAGCCTTCCTGGCAACGTCCTTGCCGGAAGCCGGCGTCGAGAATGTTAAAGTTCTCCGCTGAAATCATAAGCCTTCCCGGCAACGTCCTAGCTAGAAGCCGACGTCGAGAACATTAAAGTTCTCCACTAAATCGCAAGTTTTCAGCATTGAAGTTCTCTGCCAAAGAGTTTCCGTGAAGTAGGCTCGAGGGCTGGCGGTGCTCTTGGGAGCAACTTTCTTGGAAACAGCCTTTCTGGAAATGATCTTTTTGGAAAGAAGGATATAGCAGTCACGACCCATGAATAGTTTGGCCCCATCTTCAGCATCGAGTTCTTGGAGTTCTCCGCTGAAGCTTGGCCCAGGGGCTCCTGTCGATGTAGAAAAAACCAGGGTTCCACTAACCTCCGAGCATTGTCCATGATAGGGCACAACTACACCGGTAAAGAATCGATCTTTGTCGGCAAGCGCTACATCAGGCAAAATGCTACATGCAGGACTCAAGATGCCGGAAAGCCACCTTCCCAGCAAGACGCGTTCCGCCTTGCCGGCAAGGTCGGATCCGGAAAGTCAAAAGTACCGAGACGGCAAGCTCCAAGACGACAAGGTCCAAGCCGTCAAGTTCCCTTCGCCACTTCACCGCTCCACCTCGGCAGTCAGTCAGAGATTTTCCTACAGGTGGCGAGCGCACAGGCAGTTAGGTAGAGCTTGTCGGGGCACGTGGCGAACCTCGCATGCTTTTCTCATTCCTTTTTTGAAACTTGTTGACAAAAAGGGGGAGAAGAACATCGAGAGGATAGATGAGCGGGATATTTGCAGGGGGTTTCATTCACCTTTTGTTTTTTCTTCGAACAAGTTGGGTTTCCGTCGTTGAACTATTTGATATTTTGGTCGTGAAACTTCATAGCACCGCATGTGGTGTTGGTGAACTTCGTCGTCATGTATCGTTAATAACCCATGCAATGCAATTTACTCTCGGTTATTTGGTTGCAGGTGCTATCAATATTTACTTCCTTGTAATAACTATCTTCGATTCTTATTCCTATCCTAGTTATAGGTGAAGTAATAATACTTCGAAGGAGATTGCCAAGCTTATGCCAAGCTTATTTCTCTGAAAGGAGATATCCATCATCTCTATCTGTATCATGTTTTTTCTTCTTGCCACTCTATCATGTGTTTCGAATAATCCAGGAGAAGAAAATTTGTCTCTAAACTGATTCCTTTCAATTCTCGAATTATATAACAACTCAGTCTTTCCGATGTGATGTTTTTCCTTCATCAGCTATTATCCATTCATTCTTACTGAAGGAAGGCTCCATATGGAGCTCACTCTCTTCGAGATATTTTAATGAGCAACCCTTGTTGTGATATATCTTGCGTATCTAATCTGTAGGGATCTACTATACCTCGTGTGGATTCGTATTATGTTCTCAGAAAATCCTCATGGCTTGTTTCTGCGGCAAATCTTTTCAAAGTACTCATAATATTTAACATATCTGTTTTCAAGGTTGTATTATCGTAGGAAATACCTTAGACATGAATGAGAGCATTGATCAATGATCTAGATGCCTACATACAACAATGCTTCTCGCACGAAGATTCACATTGCGACCCTCCACCTTATCTCTCAAGCATTGCCTCAAATGAAATATCTTCTGTATAATGCATACATTCAGGAGGAGCGTGTTCATCTTCGTAAATCTCTCTTCTCTCTTGATCAATTAACATCCTACTTCTTTTCACTTCATCTATCTTTCGATGTATTCTATTTGTCAACAATCATCCAAAAAGGGAGAGATTGTTGGTGCAATTATTGCCCTCTTGTGTTTTTGAGATTATTGACAGAAACAGGCATGGACTCATTTTATTTGCTAGTGCGCGCGCGCACACACACACGCGCGCGCGCGCGCACACACACACACACACACAGAGAGAGAGAGAGAGAGAGAGAGAGAGAGAGAGAGAGAAATAGTCCGTGCAAAACCGAAGAAGAATGCCATCTTTGGTGTCAAGTTTGAGGAACTTCACCGAAGGATATTTGATAAAGAGAGAAGATTCATCATATCTTGCTAGGCCATTGTGGCGAGATGGTTGATGCCAAGATGTTGAACCCTTAAAATCTATTTCTATGGTGAAGCAATTGGTTCGAAGGTCGTCCGAAGAAAGTTGACTAAGAAGACCGAAGGCGAGGTGCAAACGTAGAATTTACTTTGTTATTCTTCTTCTCTCTCTTGAGTATTAGGACCTCCGTACTATTAAGAGGGGTATAGGTTCCCGAAGCTTAGATCTGTTGTGATGCTTAGCACAAACCTATGCAAGACTAAGAGAAATCTCTTTATGCATCCAGTGATTACCTATCAGCGGAAGACATGGTTTTTGGGTGTTTTAGGAGATATCTTTCAGACTGAAGAGCACTTCTTGCACTGTAAGGAATGTTACCGTTGTGCTCAAATTCCGATCGTGGACTCATGTCATTCAGCAATTGGCTGACCCACATGTCCATTTTGGTCATTTCCCTTTAGGGAAGGCTGCAGCTACAAATAGCCACCCCACTCCAACATTGTTCGTCGGCTGCTCCGCTTAAGATTTCTGAGAAGATTGATTGAGCATCCCCTCTCAAGTGATTTGATTTAAAATCCACCAAGAGTAAGCCAAGAACCAAAACTTAGACAATGGTTGAGCATCACAGTAGTTCTGAGTTAGAATTCTTGTACATATTACTCTTGAGAGCTGCACAATCTCTAGACGGATAGGTGTCGGCTCGAGTGTTGAAGATTTGTTGCCTTCACTGACCAAGATCTTTGGCAACCAAGATTAATTGTGGTTTGCGGAGGAAGTCTGTCAAAGGTTTGGAGATCACCGATAAGTATCTACCACGAGTGAAATCAACTGGAGTTTGATCAGCTCCTAGTTGAAGGAGATTACACTACAAAAAAAGACACATCTATGACATTTTGGGCCGAACGAAATTTTTTCTGTCATGCTTATGACACTTCTATGACGATAATGGGCCGCACCCCAGCCGGTTGAGGATGGATGAACAGGACCCCATGGAGGCTGGATGAACAGTAGCCGGTGGAGGCTGGATGAACAGTCGCCCATGGTTGAACAGTAGTTGGTGGAGTCTGGAGGAAGTCGACGATGGATAAACAGTAGCCCGTGGAGGCTGGAGCGAGGCAGTAGATGGTGGATGAACATGACCCCGTTTCGACCGTAGGCGCTCCAACAAAAGTCCGTTTTGCGATACGCCACACCCCTTCCGATCAACAGGACCCCATTTTGACCGTAAGTACTCTAACAGAAGTCTGTTTCCTCTATTCTGCGGTATGCCAAACCCTTTCCCGATGAACATGATCCCATTTCGACCGTGGCCGGTCAAACAGAAGGCCATTTCCTCCGTTTTGTGCTACGCCAGACCGTGTTTCGGTTGTTTTGTCCAAGCCGGTTGGCTCTCATTGAACAGGACAGAATCCAACCCGGTCGGTTGCCTCCTAATGAACAGGACATTGTTTCTCTGTTCCAACCCAGCCGGTTCGCTGCCGGATGAATAGGACGTCGTTGCTGCCGTCCGTTGCCTCTCCATGTACACAAGCCCTAGCCGTCCGTATATATGCGCGAGTACGTGCTCGAGACCCCGCCCGTATGTACGTACGTGGACCATGTGGCTGTACGTAAGTGTATAGGAATTAGACGGGACTGCGTGAACTGCTACATTGGGTGCTCTACAACGACATGTGTTGCTACTTACTCGGCCACAGTTCATACTTGCAGAGAGACCGATCAACCAGTATGTACGTACATGTCCGCGACCAGACATACAACGCTACGTACGCTTTTGACCGGGTGGGTCCCAGTGGTCAGGGAGGATAAGGACGCACTTCCTTGCATGCGAAGATATAGCTGGTCGGTCCCGGCTGTCAGGAGGAGGAATCGTTTTTATTATGCGAGTAATAAGGAGGCACTTCCTTGTGTTCAAAGATGTAGCTGGTGGGTCCAGCTGTCAGCCTCACCATCTAAAGTCCTCTTCCGATGGCTATCCTTCGTTGACCATGTTGACCATGCCGCACCGAGAGCACCAAGATGATGGACGATGGCGAGGCCTAGGAAGGGAATGATGCGGAGTCGGGGAAGATGCGATAGTGGATGCCCACATGGAGGGGAGTACGTGGGTTGACTGCTTCGGCTGCGGTGTGAGGCTGTCGTCGCCGGAGAATAATAGGTGGTGTGAGTGAGTATAGAGGGCTGGCATGGCCAGCCGTGGCAGCACAGCCGGGCACGGGAGGTAGGAGCAGGCGGCATGGCCGGCGCTAGTTTGGGACCAGAGGTTGAAGAAGCACGACGATCGTTGGATGAACATCGTACAATCACTGTAGCTAGAATCATTTATATTGACTAAATTGAAGAAGCCCTTGATACACCTCAACTTAGTAGGCCCACATGTCAGCCTCCGAAACGGTGTGCCCCAGATGTCAGGGGGAGGAATCATTTTTTTTGTGTAATAAGGAGGCAGTTGGTTGCGTGCGGCCATGGACCATGGGGGTCCCTACTGTCAGCATGTCCACGTACATCCCTATTCCAGTGGATGTCATTTTTTGAATGTTGACCACGTTGAGCACGCCGCGCCTAGAGCACCAAGTGGTGGACGATGGTGAGGCCTAGGAATGGAACGACCCCGAGCTGGCGAAGACACAGCAGTGGATGCCCATGCCGAGGGGAGTATGATGGTTGATTGGTTTGGCTGCTACGTGAGGCTGTCGTCACCGGAGGATAACATGAGGTGCTTCAGTCAGCGATGGGTTTGGCAGCTGGATCAAGAGCAACTACATCAGAGATTGAAGAAGCAGAATCAACATTCGATGTCAATCCAATGACTATAGATGTCAGAATAATTTGTTGACCTTTTGTTTAAGAACATTAAATCTTCACTAAACGGACAACACCTTGCGCAGGCTTTGTATAGTGTGCCAACAAAGTCAGCTTCAAAAGTTGTGGCGGAATGGAACCCATTTATTTAGGTTTTTACGGCCTATTTCATTTTGTTTGCCAATACATCTATTTCCTGGGCTTTGACTAAAAAAATAATGTCTTTCTTGGGTTGGGTAAAAATAATAATAGCCCATTTACTATTTATGATAATTTATAACACAGTTGATTATTTATTCGAACACACCTATTTACTGGGCTGGGTGAAAAAAATATTGCGTATATGCACCCATTTATCATTTCTGATAATTTACAAGCCATTTGATTTTAGTATAAATGGACCCATTTTCTGGGATGGGTGGAAAAACAATGATGGACTGGACTGAGCATTTCGTATAAAAAATAATATTGAGATAGTAATATTATTTCGAAAAGTTAAGTTGGGCTTGGTAATCTTATTATATAAATAATGAACTGAGTTGTGCATTTCTCTACTTCTTTCTTTTCTTATAAAATAACCGAGTTGGTGATGTTGGTGTGCCTGCCATCCTGCAATATAGACCGTCTGATCTATATCTGATGGATAGAAAGCAAACTATGACAATTTTGAAAAAAATATACCCGCACCCCTCTCCACATTTGCAGATAAGGCCTTCCCTCGTTCATCTTTGTCTCCCACAAGATAAACAACTCGTATAAATGCATCTTGATGTTCTGTGCAACGCATGGGCCTTTTTGCTAGTTATTAAAAGAAACATAGGCTAGGCTGCGCTTATTTTAGGATCTTGTGTACAACTGTCGGCCCAATTGCATTGCTGATGTTCAACGAAAAAGGTCTGTGTAGTACATAGTACAACTTTACATAGCTACCCAGCCCACATACAATGACGCCTGAAAATGCCCAAACAAGGCTTTTGTACAACTTTTTGAAGTCATTGAGCTCAACTAATAACTTAAGAAAAAGCTAGAGTTAAGTGGAACCTAATTAAAAATTATCATGAGTGATGAAATAATTCAATAGGTCCCACTTGTGTGTGTGTGTGAGAGAGAGAGAGAGAGAGAGAGACCCATCGGTCAATGCTCCTAAATACATCTTTCAGGTTTCAGCCATATGCATTGCTGATGCTCAGTAGGGCTATCATAGCACACTGAATTTGCATACAAAAATTTCTCGTAGGCGGCACAATCAGGGTGGAAGCAGTGGATCGTTACGGGTAGGGTTATGTTCAAACCAACAAACTTGTACATAACCATTCAGCGTCTTTATCAATGAGGGGTAAATATCTTGAATGTTGTGAAAAGAAAACAGATAGACAACATAATAAGTTCTGCTAGCACATTAAGTTGACGTACACCCTTTTCTAAAAAAAAGTTTAGGTACAAAAATAGAACATGTCACAATCAAATGTACTGGCACATCAGTGCTTCACACTGATAGCTTGGAATTAATTAACTAGTATCTGAGAAGATTCAGTTGTTACCTCAAATTAGAGCACATCCAGGCAGCTAGCCCTGCTTATTCTCCCAAAGAGGCAGTGGCCTCTGCCGCGCGATGGAGTAGGCCCTGTGCCATCCATCGTTCTGAGCAACACAGGGAAAGTCTAACGTTGACTCCTGTAATGGACGTCATCGACGAACCCTGGCACCGGCGGCGGCAGGACTTTGATTGATGGATTGACCACTTCTTCGACATGCACGAGCACTCGATATAGGTACGTCCCTAACATGGTCTCCGACAGCCTTGGTGGCGACGAATAGTACAACCCCGGTTCCTGCACCGGTATCTCAATACCAATCACCTTCGGTATGGTGGATGGCTTCTTCGTCCATGCCATAACCGTCAGAACCCAACTGTCTAGAGGAACAAACATACTCCCTCCGTTCCTTGATATAAGGTGTATAGATTTTTGAGAAAAAAAACGAAAAATAAGGTGTATTGCGCTGCACCACTCGTTTCGATAATTTTTTGAGGGATTTGTTTACATTTCCTTATATCACGCAAGCTCCTCTATTTTCTCATGTCAATTAGTCATGTGTAATGTCGCCCAAAACTTGTGAAATTTTACCTCCATGTGTATTCTTTAATTTCTGTGCCAAAAACTATACACCCTATATTTAGGAATGGAGGGAGTACTTATGAGCTCACCTCCTAGGTCGTTGATAAGCTCATTCATGGACTCGCTATTCCAAGCACGTCGAGGCATGCCGTGGAAGGTAAGCTTTGTTAAAAACTCAAGCTCAGAGGGCACCGAGCCTCATCCTGGGTGTCATCGATCAAAGCTCACCAGCGCGCCATCGCAGAACAAACACCGGGAAGATTCGAACACACGACTGCAGTCGAACATTGTCTGGAACCTGAGGAAGAAATCAGCCGATGGCAGACAGACTTCGACGAGCAAGTCACTTATTTGGATGCCATGCGCAATGCCAAGAGCTTTGACAAGGTCGTCCAGCGAGACGGGAGGTCGGTCGTCGTTGATGGTTACCATCAGCACTTTGCCGGCAAGCTAGTCGTCAAGTGCCTCCATGCCACTGTTGAACGACAACACGTAGTGCCCGAAGGACAGACGGACCTCAGGATCTCTACTCAGAGATCCGCATTGACCGGCGACATGATAGTGCGCTTGAGTACATGGAGTAAAGGAGGGCGATTAGGGGGAACTGGAGTAGGAATCGATATTCTAGAGGTGGGGAAGGGGCGGGAGTTTGGGATGAAAAGGTAGCAAGAATTTCAAACACGCGCCAATACGCTCTCAGCACGCAAGCGCACAAAAACACTGGTGGCGCCCACTGTCGGTTTCAAAATCGGCGGATCTCGGGTAGGGGGTCCCAAACTGTGCGTCTAAGGCTGATGGTAACATGAGGCGGGGGACACAATGTTTACCCAGGTTCGGGCCCTGTCTATGGAGGTAAAACCCTACTTCCTGCTTGATTGATCTTGATGAATATGAGTATTACAAGAGTTAATCTACCACGAGATCGTAATGGCTGAAACCCTAGAAGTCTAGCCTATGTGATTATGATTGCCTCTACGGACTAAACCCTCCAGTTTATATAGACACCGGAGGGGACTAGGGTTATACAAAGTCGGTAATAGAGAAAGGAATCTACATATCCGTATCACCAAGCTTGCCATCCACACAAAGGAGAGTCCCATCCGGACACGGGAAGAAGTCTTCTGTCTTGTATCTGTATACCCAACAGTCCGACCCATGTTAATAGTCCGGCCATCCGAGGACCCCTTAATCCAGGACTCCCTTTGTAGCCCCTGGACCAGGCTTCAATGACGATGAGTCCGGCACGCGGATTGTCTTCGGCATTGCAAGGCGGGTTCCTTCTCCGAATACTCCACGATAGTCTTCAAACATGGAAAATGTGCCCGGCTCTGCAAAACAAATACCACACACAATCGTAGAGAGTATAATATTTCACGAGTCCAATCCGCTGACAACTTTTTGTAGCGTGACATCACGTCACCGCCCGGCCAATATCTGAACCATTTTTTAGCTTGCCACTCCATATTTTGAGGTGCGGTTTCGTTGGCACGTCTTGTCAAAGCAGAGATTGTGTCCCCTTATTGCGGGATTCTTATCAATATGGGCATGGGTAACCCAACCGTGCCATTTGCACGGCCCTTGGGGAATAGGCAAGTTTTAAGGCGAGTGGGGAGGCACATGATATTCACTACCTTTATAAAGGGATAAGGATTCAACCTTTTTCACCCACGCCTTCTCTCTCTCTCCCCATCCCATTCTCAAGCTCCAGCGCCCAAGTTCTCATCTTCTCTGCCCCCAAAAAGCACTCCAACCATGTCCGGATCCGGAGCACAGGGAAAGTGGATGGCCTCATCCGTCAATGAGAAGGACATTACGAAGCTCCGGGAGGCCGAGTACTTGGCTAAGGAAATCGCCCATCGGCTTCCGGCCGAGGGACAGATCGTACCCACTTCGGAGCCCCATGAGAGGGTGGTGTTCATCTCCCACTTCGTCCGCGGGCTGGGATTCCCTCTCCACCCGTTCATCCGTGAACTCATGTTCTACTACGGGCTGGACTTCCATGACCTGGCCCCCAACTCCATCCTCAACATCTCGGCATTTACTGTCGTGTGCGAGGCCTTCCTTCGCATCCCACCTCACTTTAGACTATGGCTAAAGACCTTCATTGTGAAGCCGAAGGTGGTGAGTGCTCAACAAGCAGAGTGTGGAGGCGCCATGGTGGGCAAGATGCCCAACATTATGGCCTGAAGGCTCCTTCGTGGAGACTATCAAAGGGTGGCAATAAAACTGGTTCTACGTCACAGAGCCACGCGGCACCACCTGGGCCGCGGCTCCCGCATTCCGATCCGGAGTCCCAATGTGTCTCACCTCCTGGCAAGAGAAAGGCCTGGTCTGGTCTTCTCTGGACGAGCTGACAGTGCTCCATACGTGCATTCAGAACATGATAAACAAGAAAATCAAGCTCATCAGTGTGATACAGGTGATTCTTATTCACCGGATCCTTTTGTGCGAACGCCGGACTTGCCATCTATGGGAGTTCGATCCGGCCAAGCACCATACCCTACTGGAGCTCTTCGGCACTACGCACGAAGACATCTGGAAGGTGCTCTTCAAGGCCAATGAGGCGCGGCCGGCAATGACCGAGGATCGCGAGCACAACTTAAACCACACTACTAGTACGGTAAGTTTTTTCATGTTTTGAAGCTGTACCCTTTTCTTGCATACTCGAGGAAGGCGCCTAAGCCTCCCTATTGATTCTTTCAGGCCTAGACAAAGAAGGCGGAATGAATTAACTGTCTGGCTCCGCTGCCCGAGGACCCAGAAATCCCGCTTTGATGCTGGTTACGACGCGTTATCAGGCATCCCCAAGCTTAGGGTCTTGTCACTCCTTATTCTCCTCATATCGATATCTCACGCAAAACTTGAAACTTCAATCACACAAAACTTAACGGAACTTCGTGAGATAGGTTAGTATGATAAAGAGCAAACCATATCACTTTGGTACTGTCAAATACAAGATTCACAATTGTTTACACACAATTCGTACTGTAGCATATCATTTCCACAATTTATATTGAGCAATATAATCCATAGAAACAAGGAAACAAGCAAACTATGCATTGAAAACAGAATTTGTCAAAAACAGAACAATCTGTAGTAATATGTACTCAAACCATAGTTATGCTACTCCAAAAATTATGAAAAAAATTAGGGCCACATTAGCAATTTGTATATTAATCTACTTCAAAAAGAATCAACTCAAAATCACTCTTCCATTAAAAATGAGAGTTATTTTCATGAGCGCAAAAGTTTCTGTTTTTCAGCAAGATCAAATCAACTATCACCCAACATGATCCCAAAGGCTTTAGTTGGCACTTTATTGAAACAAAAGCAATAAAACATGATTACTACAGTATAGTAATCATTTTAACACACAAAAACAGTAGGTGGAAGTGTTGAGTTGTCTCCCAACAAGCACTTTTCTTTAATGCCTTTTAGCTAGGCATGATGATTTCAATGATGCTCGCATAAAAGATAAGAATTGAAACATAAAGAGAGCATCATGAAGAACATGACTAGCACATTTAAGTCTAACCCACTTCCTATGCATAGGGATTTTGTGACAAAACAACTTATGGGAACAAGAATCAACTAGCATAGGAAGGCAAAACATGCATAACTTCAAGATTTTTAACACATAGAGAGGAAACTTGATATTATTGCAATTCCTACAAGCATAAGTTCCTCCCTCATAATAATTTCCAGTAGCATCATGAAGAAATTCAACAATATAACCATCACATAAAGCATTAATTTCATGACACAAAAGCATAGAAAACTTATTACTCCACATAAGCAAATTTATTTTCATCAATAGTGGTGGGAGAAAACTCAACAAAATAACTAACAAGAGATTGAAAATTAAAATCATGATGACAAGTTTCATGGATATAATTATTCAATATAGCATACATGTCATCACCATAATCATCATAGAAAATGACCTTGTTCTCATAGTCTATTGAAGCCTCATCCAAAATGGTGGATTCATCATTAAATAAAGTCATGACCTCTCCAAATCCACTTTCATCATTAAAATCATCATAAATAGGAGGCATGCAATCATTATAACAAATTTTCACATCAAATCTTGGGGGACTAAAAATATCATCTTCATCAAACATAGCATCCCCAAGCTTGTGGCTTTGCATATCATTTGCATCATGGATATTCAAAGAGTTCATGCCAACAACATTGCAATCATGCTCATCATTTAAAGATTCTATGCCAAACATTTTATAGCATTCTTATTCTAACAATTGAGCACAACTTTACGATCTATCATTTTCAAGAAAGACGAATAATGTGATGCAACCTCAATTCCATTTTTGTAGTTTCTTTTTATAAACCAAACTAGTAATAAAACAAGAAACTAAAAGATTCAATTGCAAGATCTAAAGATATACCTTCATGCACTCACCTCCCGTCAACGGCGCCAGAAAAGAGCTTTGATGACGGGATGTGAGTGTCGCTTACCTAGCCTCCCCGGCAACAGTGCCAGAAAAGAGCTTGACGTCTACTACACAACTTTACTCTTGTAGACACGTGTTGGGCCTCCAAGCGCAGAGTTTTGTAGGACAGTAGCAATTTTCCCTCAAGTGGATGACCTAAGGTTTATCAATCCGTGGGAGGCGTAGGATGAAGATAGTCTCTCTCAAACGACCCTGCAACCAAATACAAGAAATTGTTGGGGAACGCGGTAATTTAAAAAAAAAATCCTACGATCACGCAAGATCTATCTATGTGGTGCATAGCAACGAGAGGGGAGAGTGTGTCCACGTACCCTCATAGACCGAAAGCGGAAGCGTTATGACAACGTGGTTGATGTAGTCGTACGTCTTCACGATCCGACCGATCTTAGCACCGAACGTACGACACCTCCGTGATCAGCACACGTTCAGCTCGGGGACGTCCCTCGTACTCTTGATCCAGTTGAGGCCGAGGGAGAGTTTCGTCAGCACGACAACATGGTGACGGTGATGATGAAGTTACCGGCACAGGGCTTTGCCTAAGCACTACGACGATATGACCGAGGTGTGTAACAGTGGAGGGGGGCACCGCACACGGCTAAACAATGTCAACTTGTGTGTCCTAGGGTGCCCCTGCCCCCGTATATAAAGGAGAAAGGGGGATGTCGGCTGGCCCTTGGGTGCGCCAAGGAGGGGAGGAGTCCTCCTCCTAGTAGGAGTAGGACACCCCCTTTCCTAGTCCAACTAGGAGGGGGAAGGGGTAAGGAAGGAGAGTGAGAGGGAGAGGGAAAGAGGGGTTGCGCCCCCTCCCCTAGTACAATTCGGACTCCCCTTGGTGGGGCGGCGCCACGTCCTAGGCTGCTACCCTCTCTCTCCCCTAAGGCCCACTAAGGCCCAATACTTCCCCGGGGGGTTTCGGTAACCCCTCCGGCACTCCGGTTTTCTCCGAAATCACCCGGAACACTTCCGTTGTCCGAATATAGCCGTCCAATATATCAATCTTTATGTCTCGACCATTTCGAGACTCCTCGTCATGCCCGTGATCACATCCGGGACTCCGAACTACCATCGGTGCATCAAAACACATAAACTCATAATACCAATCATCATCGAACGTTAAGCGTGCGGACCCTACGGGTTCGAGAACTATGTAGACATGACCGAGACACATCTCCAGTCAATAACCAATAGCGGAACATGGATGCTCATATTGGTTCCTTCATATTCTACGAAGATCTTTATTGGTCAAACCGCATAACAACATACGTTGTTCCCTTTGTCATCGGTATGTTACTTGCCCGAGATCCGATCGTCGGTATCTCAATACCTAGTTCAATCTTGTTACCGGCAAATCTCTTTACTCGTTCTGTAATACTTCATCCCGCAACTAACTCATTAGTCACAATGCTTGCAAGGCTTATAGTGATGAGTATTACCGAGAGGGCCCAGAGATACCTCTCCGAAACACAGAGTGACAAATCCTAATCTCGATCTATGACAACCCAACAAACACCTTCGGAGACACCTGTAGAGCACCTTTATAATCACCCTTTTACATTGTGACATTTGGTAGCACACAAAGTGTTTCTCCGGTATTCGGGAGTTGGATAATCTCATAGTCTGGGGAACTTGTATAAGTCATGAAGAAGGCAGTAGCAATGAAACTAAGACGATCATAATGCTAAGCTAACGGATGGGTCATGTCCATCACATCATTCTCCTAATGATGTGATCCCGTTCATACAAATGACAACACATGTCTATGGTTAGGAAACATAACCATCTTTGATTAACGAGCTAGTCAAGTAGAGGCATACTAGGGACTATAGGTTTTGTCTATGTATTCACACATGTACTAAGTCTCCGGTTAATACAATTCTAGCATGAATAGTAAACATTTATCATGAATTAAGGAAATAAATAATAACTTTATTATTGCCTCTAGGGCATATTTCCTTCAGTCTCCCACTTGCAGTAGAGTCAATAATCTAGATTACATAGTAATGATTCTACCACCCATGGAGCTTCGGTGTTGATCATGTTTTGATCCTGAGAGAGGCTTAGTCAACGGGTCTGCAACATTCAGATCCGTGTGTATCTTGAAAATCTATATGTCCCCTTCCGACACTTGATGATGGATGGAATTGAAGGGTCACTTGATGTGCTTGGTTCTCTTGTGAAATCTGGATTCCTTTGCCAAGGCAATTGAACCAGTATTTTCACAAAAGATTTTCATTGGACCCGATGCACTAGGTTTGACACCTAGATCGGATAAGAACTCCTTCATCCAAAATCCTTCATTCGCTGCTTCTGAAGAAGCAATGTACTCCACTTCACACATAGATCCCGCCACGACGCTCTGCTTGGAACTGCACCAACTGACAGCTCCTCCATTCAATAAAAATATGTATCCGGTTTAAGACTTAGAGTCATCCCGATCAGTGTCAAAGCTTGCATCGACGTAACCATTTACGACGAGCTCTTTTTCACCTCCATAAACGAGAAACATATCCTTAGTCCTTTTCAGGTATTTTAGGATGTTCCTGACCACTGTCCAGTGCTCCACTCCGGGATTACTTTGGTACCTCCCTGCTATGCTTATAGCAAGACATACATCAGGTCTGGTACACAGCATTGCATACATGATAGAACCTACGGCTGAAGCATAGGGAATGACTTTAATTTTCTCTCTATCTTCTGCGGTGGTTGGGCTTTGAGTCTCACTCAACTTCACACCTTGTAACACAGGAAAGAACCCTTTCTTTGACTGATCCATTTTGAACTTCTTCAAAACTTTATCAAGGTATGTGCTTTGTGAAAGTCTAATTTCTACTACACAACCTTCTTCTTGTAGACGTTGTTGGGCCTCCAAGTGCAGAGGTTTGTAGGACAGTAGCAAATTTCCCTCAAGTGGATGACCTAAGGTTTATCAATCCGTGGGAGGTGTAGGATGAAGATGGTCTCTCTCGAACAACCCTACAACCAAATAACAAAGAGTCTCTTGTGTCCCCAACGCACCAAATACAATGGTAAATTGTATAGGTGCACTAGTTCGGCGAAGAGATGGTGATACAATTGCAATATGGATAATAGATATAGGTTTTTGTAATCTGAAAATATAAAAACAGCAAGGTAACTAATGATAAAAGTGAGCACAAACCGTATTGCAATGCTAGGAAACAAGGCCTAGGGTTCATACTTTCACTAGTGCAAGTTCTCTCAACAATAATAACATACTTGGATCATATAACTATCCCTCAACATGCAACAAAGAGTCACTCCAAAGTCACTAAAAGCGGAGAACAAACGAAGAGATTATTGTAGGGTACGAAACCACCTCAAAGTTATCCTTTCTGATCGATCTATTCAAGAGTCCGTAGTAAAATAACACGAAGCTATTCTTTCCATTTGATCTATCATAGAGTTCGTACTAGAATAACACCTTAAGATACAAATCAACCAAAACCCTAATGTCACCTAGATACTCCAATGTCACCTCAAGTATCCGTGGGCATTATTATATGATATGCATCACACAATCTCAGATTCATCTATTCAACCAACACAAAGTACTTCAAAGAGTGCCCCAAAGTTTCTACCAGAGAGTCAAGATGAAAACGTGTGCCAACCCCTATGCATAAGTTCACAAGGTCACTGAACTCGCAAGTTGATCACCGAAACATACATCAAGTAGGTCACGTGATATCCCATTGTCACCACAGATAAGCACATGCAAGACATACATCAAGTGTTCTCAAAGTCTTAAAGACTCAATCCAATAAGATAACTTCAAAGGGAAAACTCAATCCATTACAAGAGAGAAGAGGGGGAGAAACATCATAAGATCCAACTATAATAGCAAAGCTCGCGATACATCAAGATCGTGCCGAATCAAGAACACGAGAGAGAGAGATCAAACACATAGCTTCTGGTACATACCCTCAGCACCGAGGGTGAACTACTCCCTCCTCATCATGGGAAGCGCCAGGATGATGAATATGGCCACCGGTGAGGGATCCCCCTCCGGCAGGGTGCCGGAACGGGTTCCCGATTGGTTTTTGGTGGCTACACAGGCTTGTGGCAGTGGAACTCCCGATCTTTTGTGCTCCGTGATGTTTTAGGGTATATTTATATATATAGGCGAAGGAAGTCGGTCAGGGGAGCCACGAGGGGCCCACAAGGGTGGGGGCGCCCCCAGGGGTAATGCACGCCCCTGACCCTCGTGGCCACCTCGAAGCCTCCCCGACGTCTACTCCAAGTCTCTTGGATTGCTTCCGCTCCAAAAATAACTCTCCCGAAGGTTTTATTCTGTTTGAACTCCGTTTGATATTCCTTTTCTTCGAAACACTGAAATAGGCAAGAAAACAACAATTTGGGCTGGGCCTCCAGTTAATAGGTTAGTCCCAAAAATAATATAAAAGTGTATAGTAAAGCCCATAAACATCCAAAATAGGTAATATAATAGCATGGAACAATCAAAAATTATAGATATGTTGGAGACGTATCAAGCATCCCCAAGCTTAATTCCTGCTCGTCCTCGAGTAGGTAAATGATAAAAACAGAATTTTTGATGTGGAATGCTACCTAGTATATTTCTCAATGTAATTTTCTTTATTGTGGCATGAATGTTCAGATCCAAATGATTCAAGGTAAAAGTTCATATTGACATAAGAGTAATAATACTTCAAGCATACTTAAAAAAGCAATCATGTCTTCTCAAAATATCACGGCCAAAGAAAGCCTATCCCTACAAAATCATATAGTTAGGCTATGCTTCATTTTTGCCACACAAAATACTCTCATCATGCACAACCCTGGTTTCAGCCAAGCAATTGGTTCATACTTTTTAACGCGCTTCAGCTTTTTAACTCTCACACAATACATGAGCGTAAGCCATGGATATAGCACTATGGGTGGAATAGAATATGATGATGGAGGTTGTGTGGAGAAGACAAAAAAGGAGAAAGCCTCACGTTGACGAGGCTAATCAATGGGCTATGGAGATGCCCATCAATTGATGTCAACATGAGGAGTAGGGATTGCCATGCAACGGATGCACTAGAGCTATAAATGTATGAAAGCTCAACAAAAGGAAATAAGTGGGTGTGCATCCAAGTTGCTTGCTCATGAAGACCTAGGGCATTTTGAGGAAGCCCATCGTTGGAATATACAAGCCAAGTTCTATAATGAAAAAATTCCCACTAGTATATGAAAGTGACAACATAGGAGACTCTCTATCATGAAGAACATGGTGCTACTTTGAAGCAGAAGTGTGGAAAAAGATAGTAACATTGTCCCCTTTTTTATTTTTTATTTTTTTGTGCCTTTCTTTTCTTTTGGCCTTTCTCTCTTTTTTTGCCTTTCTTTTTTTATTTGGCCTTTCTTTTTTTATTTAGGGACAATGCTCTAAAAATGATGATCATCACACTTCTATATACTTACAACTCATGAATTACAACTCGATACTAGAACAAAATATGACTCTATATGAATGCCTCCGGCGGTGTACCGGGATATGCAATGAATCAAGAGTGACATGTATGAAAGAATTATGAAGGTGGCTTTGCCACAAGTACGATGTCAAGTACATGATCATGCAAAAGCAATATGAAAGTGATGGAACGTGTCATAACAAACGGAACGGTGGAAAGTTGCATGGCAATATATCTCGGAATGTCTATGGAAATGCCATAATAGGTAGGTATGGTGGCTGTTTTGAGGAAGATATAAGGAGGTTTATGTGTGATAGAGCGTATCGTATCATGGGGTTTGGATGCACCGGCGAAGTTTGCACCAACTCTCAAGGTGAGAAAGGGCAATGCACGGTACCGTAGAGGCTAGCAATGATGGAAGGGTAAGAGTGCGTATAATCCATGGACTCACATTAGTCATAAAGAACTCATATACTTATTGCAAAAGTTTATTAGCCCTCTAAGCAAAGTACTACTATGAATTCTCCTAGGGGAAGGGTTGGTAGGAGTTAACCATCGTGCGATCCCGACCTCCACTCATAAGGAAGGCAATCAAAAGAGCTCCCCATGCTACAAATTTGTTACACAACTATTACCATACGTGCATGCTACGGGACTTGCCAACTTCAGCACAAGTATTTCTCAATTTCATAATTACCCAACTAGCATGACTCTAATATTACCACCTTTACATCTCAAAACAATTATCAAGCATCAAATTGATCATAGCATCCAATTCACTTTCTATGATAGTTTTTATTATACCCAACTTGGATGCCCATCATTATCGGACCAATTTTATAACCATAGAAAATACCATGTTGTTCTAAAAGACTCTCAAAATAATATAAGTGAAGCATGAGAGATCAATAATTTCTTCAAAATAAAACCACCGCCGTTCTCTAAAAAGATATAAGTGAGGCACTAGAGCAAAATTGTCTAGCTCAAAAGATATAAGTGAAGCACATAGAGTATTCTAATAAATTCCGAATCATGTGTGTCTCTCCAAAAAGGTGTGTACAGCAAGGATGATTGTGGTAAACTAAAAAGCAAAGACTCATATCATACAAGACGCTCCACGCAAAACACATATCATGTGGTGAATAAAAATATAGCTCCAAGTAAAGTTACCGATAGACGAAGACGAAAGAGGGCATCCCCAAGCTTAGGCTTTTGGTTGCCTTGAATTTTACCTTGGGGTGCCTTGGGCATCCCCAATCTTAGGCTCTTGCCGCTCCTTATTCCATAGTCCATCGAATCTTTACCCAAAACTTGAAAACTTCACAACACAAAACTCAACAGAAAACTCGTAAGCTCCATTAGTATAAGAAAATAAATCACCACTTAGGTACTGTTGTGAACTCATTCTAAATTCATATTGGTGTAATATCTACTGTATTACAACTTCTCTATGGTTCATACACTCCTATACTACTCATAGATTCATCAAAATAAGCAAACAACACATAGAAAACAGAATCTGTCAAAAAACTGAACAGTCTGTAGTAATCTGTAACTCTCGAATACTTATGTAACTCTAAAAATTCTACCAAATTAGGAAGTCCTAAGAACTTTGTGTAACAATCCAGAACAAAACGAATCAGATCAAAAGTACATTTCTGTGAATTATCAAAACTAATTTACTGGGCGCAAAAGTTTCTGATTTTCAGCAGGATCAACACAACTATCACCGTAAGCTATCCTAAAGGTCTTACTTGGCACTTTATTGAAACAAAAGCTATAAAACATGATTACTACAGTATAATAATCATGTGTAAAAAAATAGTAAGGGTAAATATTGGGTTGTCTCCCAACAAGTGCTTTTCTTTAATGCCTTTTAGCTAGGCATTATGATGACAATGATGCTCACATAAAAGATAAGAATTGAAACATAACGGGAGCATCATGGAGCATATGACTAGCACATTTAAGCATAACCCACTTCCTATGCATAGGGATTTTGTGAGCAAACAACTTATGGGAACAAGAATCAACTAGCATAGGAAGGTAAAACAAGCATAGCTTTAAGATTTTCAACACATAGAGAGGAAACTTGATATTATTGCAATTCCTACAAACACATGTTCCTCCCTCATAATAATTTTCAGTATCATCATGAATGAATTCAACAATATAACCATCACATAAAGCATTATTTTCATGATGCACAAGCATATAAACTTTAGTACTCTCCACATAAGCAAACTTCTTCTCATGAATAGTAGTGGGAGCAAACTCAACAAAATAACTATCATGTGAAGCATAATCCAATTGAAAATTAAAATCATGATGACAAGTTTCATGGTTATGTTTATTCTTTATGGCATACGTATCATCACAATAATCATCATAAATAGGAGGCATGCTTTCATCATAATAAATTTGCTCATCAAAACTTGGGGGACAAAAAATATCATATTCATCAAACATAGAATCCCCAAGCTTGTGGCTTTGCATATCATTAGCATCATGGGTATTCAAAGAATTCATACTAACAACATTGAAATCATGCTCATCATTCACATATTTTATGCCAAGCATTCTATGTAATTCTTCTTCTAGTACTTGAGCACAATTTTCCTTCCCATCATTTTCACGAAAGACATTAAAAAGATGAAGCATATGAGGCAACCTTGATTCAATTTTTTTGTAGTTTTATTTTATAAACTAAACTAGTGATAAAACAAGAAACTAAAAGATTCGATTGCAAGATCTAAAGATATACCTTCAAGCACTCACCTCCCTGGCAACGACGCCAGAAAAGAGCTTGCTGTCTACTACACAACCTTCTTCTTGTAGAAGTTGTTGGGCCTCCAAGTGCAGATGCTTGTAGGACAGTAGCAAATTTCCCTCAAGTGGATGACCTAAGGTTTATCAATCCATGGGAGGTGTAGGATGAAGATGGTATCTCTTGAACAACCCTGCAACCAAATAACAAAGAGTCTCTTGTGTCCCCAACACACCAAATACAATGGTAGATTGTATAGGTGCACTAGATCGGCAAAGAGATGATGATACAAGTGCAATATGGATGATAGATATAGGTTTTTGTAATCTAAAAATATAAAAACAGCAAGGTAACTAATGATAAAAGTGAGCACAAACGGTATTGCAATGCTAGGAAACAAGGCCTAGGGTTCATACTTTCACTAGTTCAAGTTCTCTCAACAATAATAACATACTTGGATCATATAACTATCCCTCAACATGCAACAAAGAGTCACTCAAAAGTCACTAATAGTGGAGAACAAACGAAGAGATTATTGTAGGGTACGAAACCATGTCAAAGTTATCCTTTCTGATCGATCTATTCAAGAGTCCGTAGTAAAATAACATGAAGCTATTCTTTCCGTCCGATCTATCATAGAGTTCGTACTAGAATAACACCTTAAGATACAAATCAACCAAAACCCTAATGTCACCTAGATACTCCAATGTCACCTCAAGTATCCGTGGGCATGATTATACGATATGCATCACACAATCTCAGATTCATCTATTCAACCAACACAAAGTACTTCAAAGAGTGCCCCAAAGCTTCTACCGGAGAGTCAAGACGAAAACGTGTGCCAACCCCTATGCATAAGTTCACAAGGTCACTGAACCCGCAAGTTGATCACCAAAACATACATCAAGTAGATCACGTGATATCCCATTGTCACCACAGATAAGCACATGCAAGACATACATCAAGTGTTCTCAAATCCTTAAAGACGCAATCCGATAAGATAAATTCAAATGGAAAACTCAATCCATTACAAGAGAGTAGAGGGGGAGAAACATCATAATATCCAACTATAATAGCAAATCTCGCGATACATCAAGATCGTGTCGAATCAAGAACACGAGAGAGAGAGAGAGATCAAACACATAGCTACTGGTACATACCCTCAGCCCCGAGGGTGAACTACTCCCTCCTCGTCATGGAAAGCACCGGGATGATGAAGATGGCCACCGGTGAGGGATCGCCCCTCCGGCAGGGTTCCGGAATGGGGTCCCGATTGGTTTTTGGTGGCTACACAGGATTGCGGCGGCAGAACTCCCGATCTATTGTGCTCCCTGATGTTTTTATGGTATATTGATATATATAGGCGAAGGAAGTCGGTCAGGGGAGCCACGAGGGGCCCACGAGGGTGGGGGGCACGGCCAGGGAGTAGGGCGTGCCCCTGACCCTCGTGGCCACCTCGAAGCTTCCCTGACGTCTACTCCAAGTCTCCTGGATTGCTTCCGTTCCAAAAATAACTCTCCCAAAGGTTTCATTCCGTTTGGACTCCGTTTGATATTCCTTTTCTTCGAAACACTCAAATAGGCAAGAAAACAACAATTTGGGTTGGGCCTCCGGTTAATAGGTTAGTCCCAAAAATAATATAAAAATGTATAGTAAAGCCCATAAACATCCAAAATAGGTAATATAATAGCATGGAACAATCAATAATTATAGATACGTTGGAGACGTATCAAAGTCCAATTAAGCGTCTTGATCTATCTCTATAGATCTTGATGCCCAATATATGTAAGCAACTTCTCCAAGATCTTTCATAGAAAAACTCTCATTCAGGTATCCCTTTATGCTATCCAGAAATTCTATATCATTTCCAATCAACAATATGTCATCTACATATAAGATCAGAAATGCTACAGAGCTCCCACTCACTTTCTTTTAAATACAGGCTTCTCCAAAAGTCTGTATAAAACCATATGCTTTGATCACACTATCAAAGTGTTTATTCCAACTCCGAGAGGTTTGCACCAGTCCATAAATGGATCGCTGGAGCTTGCACATTTTGCTAGCACCCTTTGGATCGGCAAAACCTTCCAGTTGCATCATATACAACTCTTCTACCAGAAATCCATTTAGGAATGCAGTTTTGACATCCATTTGCCAAATTTCGTAATCATAAAATACAGCAATTGCTAACATGATTCAGATAGACTTAAGCATCGCTACGGGTGAGAAAGTCTCACCGTAGTCAACTCCTTGAACTTGTCGAAAACCTTTCGCAACAAGTCGAGCTTTGTAAATAGTAACATTACCGTCTGCGTCGGTCTTCTTCTTAAAAAATCCATTTATTTTCTATGGCTTGCCGATCATCGGGCAAGTCCACCAAAGTCCATACTTTGTTCTCATACATGGATCCCATCTCAGATTTCATGGCCTCAAGCCATTTCGTGGAATCTGGCCTCATCATCGCTTCCTCATAGTTCGTAGGTTCATCATGCTCTAGTAACATGACTTCGAGAATAGGATTACCATACCACTCTAGTGAGGATCTTACTCTGGAGGACCTACGAGGTTTGGTAGTAACTGGATCTGAAGCTTCATGATCATCATCATTAGCTTCCTCACTAATTGGTGTAGGAATCACAGGAACTGATTTCTGTGATGAACTACTTTCCGATAAGGGAGCAGGTACAGTTACCTCATCAAGTTCTACTTTCCTCCCACTCACTTCTTTCGAGAGAAACTCCTTCTCTAGAAAGGATCCATTCTTAGCAACAAAGATTTTGCCTTCGGATCTGTGATAGAAGATGTACCCACTGTTCAAGAATTCGTCCGATTAATCAGTTAACGGGCCAGTTAATTGCTACTCATAGGGTGATGCTACATCTTGAGCACTGCGTTGGTTTTCCCTTGAAGAGGAAAGGGTGATGTAGCAAAGTAGCATAAGTATTTCCCTCAGTTTTGAGAACCAAGGTATCAATCCAGTAGGAGGCTACACACAAATTCCTCATACCTACACAAACAAATAAGATTCTCTCAACCAACGCGATAAAGGGGTTGTCAATCCCTTCACGGCCACTTGCAAAAGTGAGATCTGATAGAGATAATAATAAGATAAATATTTTTGGTATTTTTATGATATAGATTGGAAAGTAAAGATTGCAAAATAAAGTAGATCCGAAACTTATATGATGGAAAATAGACCCGGTGGCCATAGGTTTCACTAGTGGCTTCTCTCAAGATAGCATAAGTATTACGGTGGGTGAACAAATTACTGTCGAGCAATTGATAGAAAAGTGCATAGTTACGAGAATATCTAGGCATGATCATGTATATAGGCATCACGTCCACGACAAGTAGATCGAAACGATTCTGCATCTACTACTATTACTCCACACATTGACCGCTATCCAGCATGCATCAAGAGTATTAAGTTCATAAGAACAGAGTAACGCATTAGGCAAGATGACATGATGTAGAGGGGTAATCTCAAGCAATATGATATAAACCCCATCTTTTTATCCTTGATGGCAACAATACAATACGTGCCTTGCTGCCCCTACTGTCACTGGGAAAGGACACCACAAGATTAAACCCAAAGCTAAGCACTTCTCCCATTGCAAGAAAGATCAATCTAGTAGGCCAAACCAAACTGATAATTTGAAGAGACTTGCAACGATAATCAATCATACATAAAAGAATTCAGAGGAGATTCAAATATTGCTCATAGATAAACTTGATCATAAACCCACAATTCATTGGATCTCGACAAACACACCGCAAAAAGAGTTACATCGAATAGATCTCCAAGAAGATCGAGGAGAACATTGTATTGAGATTCAAAGAGAGAGAAGAAGCCATCTAGCTAATAACTATGGACCCGAAGGTCTGTGGTAAACTACTCACACTTCATCGGAGAGGCTATGGTGTTGATGTAGAAGCCCTCCATGATCGATTCCCCCTCCGGCGGAGTACCGGAAAAGGCCCCAAGATGGGATCTCACGGGTACAGAAGGTTGCAGCGGTGGAAATAGGGTTTTGTGGTGCTCCTGGATGTTTTCAGGGTATGTGGATATATATAGGCGAAAGAAGTTGGTCAGGGGAGCCACGAGGGGCCCACGAGGGTGGGGGGCGTGCCCACCCCCCTGGGGCGCGCCTCCCTGCCTCGTGGCTTCCTCGTTTGCTTCTTGACATCCACTCCAAGTCTCCTGGACTGCGTTTGTTCCAAAAATAACTCTCCCAAATGTTTCATTCCATTTGGACTCCGTTTGATATTCCTTTTCTGTGAAACACTGAAATAGGTAAATAAACAGCAATTTGGGTTGGGCCTCCGGTTAATAGGTTAGTCCCAACAATAATATAAAAGTGCTTAGTAAAGCCCATTAAACATCCTAAACGGGTAATATAATAGCATGGAACAATCAAAAATTATAGATATGTTGGAGACGTATCAGGTGACCGAATCAAATAACACATAGTTATCGTGTTAACTTGTCAGGCCGATTAATTGGCTAGTTAGACCGAATAATTGATTGTTAGGTAGAATAATGGCTGCTGGCCCATTAAGCTCTAGGCAAACAAAGCCCAAAATTTTCTGTGTAACCCCTCCCATCCACCTCTCGCTCCTCAATAGCTAGTGATCGACCAAGCAGTAGCATATTTTGGTATATTACATAGTTGAGAGCATGAGAGTAAGGTATAATACATTAAAAAACTAGAAATATGTTGGCAATTCCTATTTAATCTAACAATTAGTGGTTGACCAATTAATCCAGTTAATATGCTGATTCACTGATTAATCACTACTCCCAAGCCGACCGAGCAGCTACCAATTACTGATTTCTTGAACAATGGGTGTACCCAATAGTTTCTTTTGGGTATCCTATGAAGACACACTTCTCCAATTTGGGTTCGAGCTTATCAGGTTGAAGCTTTTTCACATAAGCATCACAGCCCCAAACTTTAAGAAATGACAACTTTGGTTTCTTGCCAAACCACAGTTCATAAGGCATCGTCTCAACGGATTTTGATGGTGCCCTATTTAAAGTGAATGTAGCCATCTCTAGAGCATAACCCCAAAACGATAGCGGTAAATCAGTAAGAGACATCATATATCGCACCATATATCTAATAAAGTATGTTTACGACGTTCGGACACACCATTTCGCTGTGGTGTTCCAGGTGGCATTAATTGTGAAACTATCCCATGTTGTTTCAAATGAAGACCAAACTTGTAACTAAAATATTCTGCTCCACGATCAGATCGTAGAAACTTTATTTTCTTGTTACGATGATTTTCTACTTCACTCTGAAATTCTTTGAACTTTTCAAATGTTTCAGACTTATGCTTCATTAAGTAGATAGAACCATATCTGCTCAAATCATCTGTGAAGGTAAAAAAATAACGATACCCACCATGAGCATCAATACTCATTGGACCGCATACATCAGTATGTATTATTTCCAACAAGTCAGTAGCTCGTTCCATTGTTCCGAAGAATGGAGTTTTAGTCATCTTGCCCATAAGGCACGGTTCGCAAGCACCAAGTGATTCATAATCAAGTGATTCCAAAAGTCCATCAGTATGGAGTTTCTTCATGCGCTTAACACCGATATGACCCAAACGGCAGTGCCACAAATAAGTTGCACTATCATTATTAAACTTTAATCTTTTGGCTTCAACACTATGAATATGTGTATCACTACTATCAATATTTAACAGAAATAGACCACTCAGCAGGGGTGCATGACCATAAAAGATATTACTCATATAAATAGAACAACCATTATTCTCTGATTTAAATGAATAACCATCTCGCATTAAACAAGATCCAGATATAATGTTCATGCTCAACGCCGGCACCAAATAACAATTATTCAGGTCTAAAACTAATCCCGATGGTAGATGTAGAGGTAGCGTGCCGGCCGCGATCACATCGACTTTGGAACCATTTCCCACGCGCATCGTCACCTCGTCCTTAGCCAATCTTCGCTTAATCCATAGCCCTTGTTTCGAGTTGCAAATATGAGCAACAGAACTAGTATCAAATACCCAGGCGCTACTACGAGCATTAGTTAAGTACACATCAATAACATGTATATCAAATATACCTTTCACTTTGCCATCCTTCTTATCCGCCAAATACTTGGGGCAGTTCCGCTTCCAGTGACCAGTCCATTTGCAGTAGAAGCACTCAGTTTCAGGCTTAGGTCCAGACTTGGGTTTCTTCTCTTGAGCAGCAACCTTTTTGCCGTTCTTCTTGAAGTTCCCTTTCGTCCCTTTGCCCTTTTTCTTGAAACTAGTGGTCTTATTGAACATCAACACTTGATTCTCCTTTTTGATTTCTACCTCCGCGGCCTTTAGCATCACGAAGAGCTCGGGAATAGTCTTGTCCATCCCTTGCATATTATAGTTCATCATGAAGACTTTACAGCTTGGTGGAAGTGATTGAAGAACTCTGTCAATGACACAATCAACTGGAATATCAACTTCCAACTAAGTCAAGTGATTATGATACCCATACATTTTGAGTATGTGTTCACTGATAGAACTATTCTCCTCCATTTTCCAGCTGTAGAACTTATTGGAGACTTCATATCTCTCAACTCAGGCATTTGATTGAAATATTAACTTCAACTCTTGGAACATCTCATATGCTCCATGATGTTCAAAACGTCTTTGAAGTCTCGATTCTAGGCCGTAAAGCATGGCAAACTGAACTATCGAGTAGTCATCAGCTTTGCTCTGCCAGATGTTCTTAACGTCATCAGTAGCATCTGCAGCAGGCCTGGCACCCAACGGTGCTTCCAGGACGTAATTCTTATGTGCAGCAATGAGGATAATCCTCAAGTTATGGACCTAGTCCGTGTAGTTGCTACCATCATCTTTCAACTTAGCTTTCTCTAGGAACGCATTAAAATTCAATGGAACGGTAGCACATGCCATTGATCTACAACAACATAGACATGCAAAATACTATCAAGTACTAAGTTCATGATAAATTAAATTTCAATTAATCATATTACTTAAGAACCCCCACTTAGATAGACATCCCTCTAATCATCTAAGTGATCACGTGATCCAAATCAACTAAACCATGTCCGATCATCACGTGAGATGGAATAGTTTTCAATGGTGAACATCACTATGTTGATCATATCTACTATATGATTCAAGCTCGACCTTTCGGTCTCAGTGTTCCAAGGCCATATCTGCATATGCTAGGCTCGTCAAGTTTAACCCGAGTATTCTGCGTGTGAAAAACTGGCTTGCACCCGTTGTATGTGAACGTAGAGCTTATCACACCCGATCATCACGTGGTGTCTCGGCACGACGAATTGTAGCAACGATGCATACTCAGGGAGAACACTTGTACCTTGAAATTTAGTAAGGGATCATCTTATAATGCCACCGATGTCCTAAGAAAAATAAGATGCATAAAGGATAAACATAACATGCAATCAAAATATGTGACATGATATGGCCATCATCATCTTGTGCTCATGACACTACAAAAAGAATACACTTCCGTGACGATACGTGTTTGTCACAGTAGGTCACGTTTTTTGTCATGCATGTACATCCATGACAAATTTATGACGAAATCAAGATAGTCATACCTGTGCTGTCGTAGAAGTGTTCCATGGCATTACCAAAATTATCATCGTGTCAACTTCCATGATGATAAATCGCGCGTCACAGAAGTGGTTTCGTTAAGGGTGACCGACACGTGGCATCCACCGTAACGGAACGCTGTTAAGCTATCGGGGCGGGTTTTGGATCCGATAACCCGTTAATAGCCCCAACCAATGGGGATTTTCCACGTGTAAAATCATCATTCGCTAGAGGAAACACGTGTCGGCTCGTTGTTGGGACAGATGTCATCCACTCATTGGACAAAAGGCGCCTATGATACGTCGACATGTGGCACGGCCTAACAAAGGCCCATTCCTGTGAAAAGTCCGGCCCGTTTGACTTGGTTAAAAGGTGACGGGCCGGCCCATGGAAAGCCTGTTAACGGCCTGTTCGCATATAGCCCATTTACAGCCCGCTAACCCAAGGCCTGTTACACCCTATCCGAATTAGGCCCAGTAGCGTCATCTGGGCCATCCAATATGATTCCAGCCCGTTTTCACTTCTGGCCCATGTATGGCCCATGACGTCTTTCGGCCCATATGAGGCCCTATGTAACTCTTGGCCTATTAACGGCCCATGGTGAAACTGGCCCGCAATGAACAGTGTATCACTTTAGACCCATTAATGGCCCGTGGTGAAACTGGCCCGTAATGAACAGTGTATCACTTTATACTCATTAAGGGCCCGTTATTCAGTTGGGCCGTTTCCAGCCCATGTTATCTTTCGGCCTTCTCAGAGCCCATTTATTCTTGGGCTCATTTCGAGCATTCATTGACTTATGGCCCGTTACTGTCATTTTCTGCTTGTGGGCCAAATTCAGCCCGTGGTTACAGTCGGCCCGTTTGTGGTCCATTAATACATTGGGCCGTTTTCATAGCGTTATCAAATACAACCTATTAACGATGGCCCGTTATGGTCGGCCCATGAACGGATGATTTCAACTCTGGCCCGTTTACAGCCATAATGTTGGGGAACGTAGTAATTTCAAAAAATTTCCTACGCACACGCAAGATCATGGTGATGCATAGCAACGAAAGGGGAGAGTGTTCGTCCACGTACCCTCGTAGACCGTAAGCGGAAGCGTTATGACAACACGGTTGATGTAGTCGTACGTCTTCACGATCTGACCGATCCAAGCACCGAACGTACGACACCTCCGAGTTCAGCACACGTTCAGCTCGATGACGATCCCCGAGCTCCGATCCAGCAAAGCTTCGGGGATGAGTTCCGTCAGCACGACGGCGTGGTGACGATGATGATGTTCTACCGGCATAGGGCTTCGCCTAAACTCCACGACGATATGACCGAGGTGGAATATGGTGGAGGGGGGCACCGCACACAGCTAAGGAATGATCCGTAGATCAACTTGTGTGTCTATGGGGTGCCCCCTGCCCCCATATATAAAGGAGGGAGGGGGGAGGCCGGCCGACCCTTGTTGGGCGCGCCAGGAGGAGGAGTCCTCCTCCTAGTATGAGTAGGACTCCTCCTTTCCTACTCCTACTAGGAGGGGAAGGAAGGGGGAGAGGAGGGGAAGGAAAGAGGGGGGCGCCGCCCCCCTTCTAGTCCAATTCGGACCAGAGGGAGAGGGGGCGCGCGTCCCTTCCTGGCCGCCCCTCTCTCTTCCCACCAAGGCCCATGTGGCCCATTAACTCTCGGGGGGGGGGGGGGGGTTCCGGTAACCCTCCGGCACTCCGGTTTTCTCCAAAATCACCCGGAACACTTCTGGTGTCCGAATATAGTTGTCCAATATATCAATCTTTATGTCTTGACCATTTCGAGACTCCTCGTCATGTCCGTGATCACATTCGAGACTCCGAACAAACTTCGGTACATCAAAACTTGTAAACTCATAATAAAACTGTCATCATAACGTTAAGCGTGAGGACCCTACGGGTTCGAGAACCATGTAGACATGACCTAGAACTATTCTCGGTCAATAACCAATAGCGGAACCTGGATGCCCATATTGGTTCCTACATATTCTACGAAGATCTTTATCGGTCAAACCGCATAACAATATACGTTGTTCCCTTTGTCATCGGTATGTTACTTGCCCGAGATTTGATCGTCCGTATCCAATACCTAGTTCAATCTCATTACCGACAAGTCTCTTTACTTATTCTGTAACACATCATCTTATAACTAACTCATTAGTTACAATGCTTGTAAGGCTTAGGTGATGAGTATTACCGAGAGGGCCCAGAGATACCTCTCCGACAATCGGAGTGACAAAACCTAATCTCGAATTATGCCAACCCAACATGTACCTTCAGAAACACCTGTAGAGCACCTTTATAATCACCCAGTTACGTTGTGATGTTTGGTAGCACACAAAGTGTTCTTCTGGTAAACGTGAGTTGCACAATCTCATAGTTGCAGGAACTTTGTATAAGTCATGAAGAAAGTAATAGCAACATACTAAACGATCAAGTGCTAGGCTAACGGAATGGGTCATGTCAATCACATCATTCTCCTAATGATGTGATCCCATTAATCAAATGACAACACATGTCTATGGTTAGGAAACATAATCATCTTTGATTAATGAGCTAGTCAAGTAGAGGCATACTAGTGACTTTATGTTTGTCTATGTATTCACACATGTATCATGTTTCCGGTTAATACAATTCTAGCATGAATAATAAAAATTTATCATGATATGAGGAAATAAATAATAACTTTATTATTGCCTCTAGGGCATATTTCCTTCAGTCTCCCACTTGCATTAGAGTCAATAATCTAGTTCACATCGCCATGTGATTTAACATCAATATTCATATCTGCATATGATTAACACCCATAGTTCACATCGTCATGTGACCAACACCCAAAGGGTTTACTAGAGTCAATAATCTAGTTCACATTGCTATGTGATTAACACCCAAAAGAGTACTAAGGTATGATCATGTTTTGCTCGTGAGAGAAGCTTAGTCAACGGGTCTATCATATTCCGAGCCGTATGTATTTCACAAATATTCTATGTCCACAATGCTCTGCACGGAGCTACTCTAGCTAATTGCTCCCACTTTCAATATGTATCCAGATTGAGACTTAGAGTCATCTAGATTGGTGTAAAAACTTGCATTGTTGTAACTTTTACGACGGGCTCTTTTATCACCTCCATAATCGAGAAACATCTCCTTAGTCCTCACTAAGGATATGCTTGACCCATGTCCAGTGATCTACTTGTTAGATCAAAATTGTATTCCTTTGCCAAACGCAGAGCAAGGTATACAATAGGTCTGGTTCACATCATAGCATACTTTATAGAACCTATGACTGAGGCATAGGGAATGACTTTTCATTCTCTTTCTATTTTCTGCAATGGTCGGGTCTTGAGTCTTACTCAACTTCACACCTTGTAACATAGGCAAGAACTCCTTCTTTGACTGTTCCATTTTGAACTATTTCAAAAATTTATCAAAGTATGTACTCATTGAAAAATCTTATCAAGCGTCTTGATCTATCTATATAGATCTTGATGCTCAATGTGTAAGCAGCTTCACCGAGGTCTTGCTTTGAAAAACTCTTATTCAAGTATCCTTTCATGCTCTCCAGAATTTCCATATCATTTCCAATTAACAATATGTCATCCACATATAATATTAGAAATGCTACAGAGCTCCCACTCACTTTCTTGTAAATACAGGCTTCTTCAAAAGTCTGTATAAAACCATATGCTTTGATCAACTCATCAAAGCGTATATTCCAACTCCGAGATGCTTGCACCAGTCCATAGATGGATCGCTGGAGCTTGCACAATTTGTTAGCACCTTTAGGATTGACAAAACCTTCTGGTTGCATCATATGCAACTCTTCTTTAATAAATCCATTAAGGAATACAGTTTTGACATCCATTTGCCAGATTTCATAAAATGTGGCAATTGCTAACATGATTCGGACAGACTTAAGCATCGTTACGAGTGAGAAAATCTCATCGTATTCAACACCTTGAACTTGTCGAAAACCTTTTGCAACAAGTCGAGCTTTGTAGATAGTAACACTACTATCAGTGTCTGTCTTTCTCTTGAAGATCCATTTATTTAACATGGCTTGCTGATCATTGAGCAAGTCAATCAAAGTCCATACTTTGTTCTCATACATCGATCATATCTCAAATTTTATGGCCTCAAGCCATTTCGTGGAATCTGGGCTCATCATCGCTTCCTCATAGTTCGTAGGTTCATCATGGTCTAGTAACATGACTTCCAGAACATGATTACCATACCACTCTGGTGCGGATCTTACTCTGGAAGACCTACAAGGTTTGGCAGCAACTTGATCTGAAGTTTCATGATCATCATCATTAACTTCCTCACTAATTGGTGTAGTAATCACTGGAATTGATTTCTGTGATGAACTACTTTCCAATAAGGGAGAAGGTACAAATTACCTTATCAAGCTCTACTTTCCTCCCACTCACTTCTTTCGAGAGAAACTTTTTCTCTAGAAAGGATCCATCTTAGCAACGAAATAACTTGCCTTTGGATCTGTGATAGAAGGTGTACCCAATAGTTACCTTTGGGTATTCTATGAAGACGCACTTCTCCGATTTGGGTTTGAGCTTATAAGGTTGAAAACCTTTTTCATATAAGCATCGCAACTCCAAACTTTAAGAAACGACAGCTTAGGTTTACTGCTAAACCATAGTTCATACGGTGTCGTCTCAACGGATTTAGATGGTGCCCTATTAAATGTGAATGCAGCTGTCTCTAATGCATAACCTCAAAACGATAGTGGTAAACTGATAAGGGACATCAGATCGCACCATATCTAGTAAAGTACGATTACGAAGTTCGGACACACCATAACATTGTGGTGTTCCAGGTGGCATGAGCTGTGAAACTATTCCACATTGTTATAATTGAAGACTAAACTCGTAACTCAAATATTCGTCTCCATGATCAGATCGTAGAAACTTTATTTTTCTTGTTACGATGATTTTTCCACTTTACTCTGAAATTCTTTGAACTTTTCAACTATTTCAGACTTATGTTTCATCAAGTAGATATACCCATATCTGCTCAAATCATCTGTAAAGGTTAGAAAATAACGATACTTGCCATGAGCATCAGCACTCATTGGACCGCATACATTGGTATGTATTGTTTCCAATAAGTCAGTAGCTCGTTCCATTGTTCCGGAGAACAGAGTTTTAGTCATCTTGCCCAAAAGGCACGGTTCGCAAGCATCAAATGATTCATAACCAAGTGATTCCAAAAATCCATCTTTATGGAGTTTCTTCATGCGCTTTACATCGATATGACCCAAACGGCAGTGCCATAAATAAGTTGCACTATCATTATCAACTTTGCATCTTTTGGCATCAATATTATGAATATGTGTATCACTATGATCGAGATCCAACAAACTATTTTCATTGGGTGTATGACCATCAAAGGTTTTATTCATTTAAACAGAACAACAATTATTCTCTGATTTTAAATGAATAACCGTATTGCAATAAACATGATCAAATCATATTCATGCTCAACGCAAATGCCAAATAACATTTATTTAGGTTCAACACTAATCCCGAAAGGAGTGTGCGATGATGATCATATCAATCTTGGAACCACTTCCAACACACATCGTCACTTCACCCTCAACTAGTTTCTGTTTATTCTGTAACTCCTGTTTCGAGTTACTAATCTTAGCAATCGAACAAGTATCAAATACTCAGGGGTTACTATAAACACTAGTAAGGTACACATCAATAACCTGTATATCAAATATACCCTTGTTCAGTTTGCCATCCTTCTTATCCACCAAATATTCAGGGTATTTCCGTTTCCAGTGACCATTTCCTTTGTAGTGTAAGCACTCAGTTTCAGACTTTGGTCCAGCTTTGGTCTTCTTCGCGGGAGTGACAACTTGCTTGCCATTCTACTTGAAGTTCCCTTTCTTTCCCTTTGCCCTTTTCTTGAAACTAGTGGTCTTGTCAATCATCAACACTTGATGCTCTTTTCTTGATTTCTACCTTCGTCGATTTCAGCATCACAAAGAGCTCGGGAATCGTTTTCGTCATCCCTTGCATACTATAGTTCATCACAAAGTTCTACTAACTTGGTGATGGTGACTAGAGAATTCTGTCAATCACTATCTTATCTGGAAGATTAACTCCCACTTGATTCAAGCGATTGTAGTACCCAGACAATCTGAGCACATGCTCACTAGTTGAGCGATTCTCCTCCATCTTTTAGCTATAGAACTTGTTGGAGACTTCATATCTCTCAACTCGGGTATTTGCTTGAAATATTAACTTCAACTCCTGGAACATCTCATATGGTCCATGACGTTCAAAACGTCTTTGAAGTCCCGATTCTAAGCCGTTAAGCATGGTGCACAAAACTATCAAGTAGTCATCATATTGAGCTAGCCAAACGTTCATAACGTCTGCATCTGCTCCTGCAATAGGTCTGTCACCTAGCGGTGCATTAAGGACATAATTCTTCTGTGCAGCAATGAGGATAAACCTCAGATCACGGATCCAATCCGCATCATTGCTACTAACATTTTCAACACAATTTTCTCTAGGAACATATCAAAATAAACATATGAAAGCAACAACGCAAGCTATTGATCTACAACATAATTTGCAAAATACTACCAGGACTAAGTTCATGATAAATTTAAGTTCAATTAATCATATTACTTAAGAACTCCCACTTAGACAGACATCTCTCTAGTCATCTAAGTGATCACGTGATCCAAATCAACTAAACCATAACCGATCATCACGTGAGATGGAGTAGTTTTCAATGGTGAACATCACTATGTTGATCATATCTACTATATGATTCACGCTCGACCTTTCGGTCTCCGTGTTCCGAGGCCATATCTGCATATGCTAGGCTCGTCAAGTTTAACCTGAGTATTCCCGTGTGCAAACTGTCTTGCACCCGTTGTAGATGGACGTAGAGCTTATCACACCCGATCATCACGTGGTGTCTGGGCACGACGAACTTTGGCAACGGTGCATACTCAGGGAGAACACTTCTTGATAATTTAGTGAGAGATCATCTTAAAATGCTACCGTCAATCAAAGCAAGATAAGATGCATAAAGGATAAACATCACATGCAATCAATATAAGTGATATGATATGGCCATCATCATCTTGTGCTTGTGATCTCCATCTTCGAAGCACCGTCGTGATCACCATCGTCACAGGCGCGACACCTTGATCTCCATCGTAGCATCGTTGTCGTTACGCCATCTATTGCTTCTACGACTATCGCTACCGCTTAGTGATAAAGTAAAGCAATTACAGGGCGTTTGCATTTCATACTATAAAGCGACAACCATATGGCTCCTGCCAGTTGCCGATAACTTCGGTTACAAAACATGATCATCTCATACAATAAAATATAGCATCACGTATTGACCATATCACATCACAACATGCCCTGCAAAACCAAGTTAGACGTCCTCTACTTTGTTGTTGCAAATTTTACGTCGCTGCTACGGGCTTAGCAAGAACCGTTCTTACCTACGCATCAAAAACCACAATGATAGTTTGTCAAGTTGGTGCTGTTTTAACCTTCGCAAGGACCGGGCGTAGCCACACTCGATTCAGCTAAGGTGAGAGAGACAGACACCCGCCAGCCACCTTTAAGCACGAGTGCTCGTAATGGTGAAACCAGTCTCGTGTAAGCGTACGCGTAATGTCGGTTCGGGCCGCTTCATCTCACAATACCGCCGAACCAAAGTATGACATGCTGGTAAGAAGTATGTCTTGTATCGCCCACAACTCACTTGTGTTCTACTCGTGCATATAACATCAACGCATAAAACCCAGGCTCTGATACTATTGTTGGGGAACATAGTAATTTCAAAAAATTTCCTACGCACACGCAAGATCATGGTGATGCATAGCAACGAGAGGGGAGAGTGTTCGTCCACGTACCCTCGTAGACCGTAAGCGGAAGCGTTATGACAACACGGTTGATGTAGTCGTACGTCTTCACGATCCGACCGATCCAAGCACCGAACGTACGGCACCTCCGAGTTCAGCACACGTTCAGCTCGATGACGATCCCCGGGCTCCGATCCAGCAAAGCTTCGGGGATGAGTTCCGTCAGCACGATGGCGTGGTGACGATGATGATGTTCTACCTGCGCAGGGCTTCGCCTAAACTCCGCGACGATATGACCGAGGTGGAATATGGTGGAGGGGGGCACCGCACACGGCTAAGGAACGATCCGTAGATCAACTTGTGTGTCTATGGGGTGCCCCTGCCCCCGTATATAAAGGAGGGAGGGGGGAGGCCGGCCGGCCCTTGTTGGGCGCGCCAGGAGGAGGAGTCCTCCTCCTAGTAGGAGTAGGACTCCTCCTTTCCTACTCCTACTAGGAGGGGAAGGAAAGAGGGGGGCGCCGCCCCCCTCCTAGTCCAATTCGGACCAGAGGGAGAGGGGGCGTGCGGCCCTTCCTGGCCGCCCCTCTCTCTTCCCACCAAGGCCCATGTGGCCCATTAACTCTCCGGGGGGGGGGGGTTCCGGTAACCCTCCGGCACTCCGGTTTTCTCCGAAATCACCCGGAACACTTGTGGTGTCCAAATATAGTCGTCCAATATATCAATCTTTATGTCTTGACCATTTTGAGGCTCCTCGTCATGTCCGTGATCACATCCGGGACTCCGAACAAACTTCGGTACATCAAAACTTGTAAACACATAATAAAACTGTCATCGTAACGTTAAGCGTGCGGACCCTACGGGTTCGAGAACCATGTAGACATGACCTAGAACTATTCTCGGTCAATAACCAATAGCGGAATCTGGATGCCCATATTGGTTCCTACATATTCTACGAAGATCTTTATCGGTCAAACCGCATAACAATATACGTTGTTCCCTTTGTCATCGGTATGTTACTTGCTCGAGATTTGATCGTCGGTATCCAATACCTAGTTCAATCTCGTTACCGGCAAGTCTCTTTACTCGTTCTGTAACACATCATCTTATAACTAACTCATTAGTTACAATGCTTGCAAGGCTTAGGTGATGAGTATTACCGAGAGGGCCCAGAGATACCTCTCCGACAATCGGAGTGACAAAACCTAATCTCGAATTATGCCAACCCAACATGTACCTTCGGAAACACCTATAGAGCACCTTTATAATCACCCAGTTACGTTGTGATGTTTGGTAGCACACAAAGTGTTTTTCTGGTAAACGTGAGTTGCACAATCTCATACTTGCAGGAACTTTGTATAAGTCATGAAGAAAGCAATAGCAACATACTAAACGATCAAGTGCTAGGCTAACAGAATGGGTCATGTCAATCACATCATTCTCCTAATGATGTGATCCCATTAATCAAATGACAACACATGTCTATGGTTAGGAAACATAATCATCTTTGATTAATGAGCTAGTCAAGTAGAGGCATACTAGTGACTTTATGTTTGTCTATGTATTCACATGTGTATCATGTTTCCGGTTAATACAATTCTAGCATGAATAATAAACATTTATCATGATATGAGGAAATAAATAATAACTTTATTATTGCCTCTAGGGCATATTTCCTTCACATAATGCGGCCTGTTATTGGCCAATGTTTGGCCAATCGATCATACGGCCCGTATAAGGCCCATTGATGATACGACCTGTAGAAGGCCCATTGTTTCTACGCCCCGTAGAAGGCCCAACGTTTCTACGGCCCGTAGAAGGCCCACTGTTTCTACAGCCCGTAGGAGGCCCAGTGTCGCTAAAGTAAATATTAGCCCATGGTTATTGTGGCCTAGTTTTCAAAAATAGGTTATTGTAGCCACTAGCAAAACGCGGAAAAAGAACTGCACTGACTACAAGCAAACAAATAAACAAGACAACAAGGAAATAAATAAGCAAGCAACTTATGCTAGGCTATCACGGCTATTACACATATTACATCCACTGGGCATCAAAGTTCACCACCAGTGCAAATATAGGGAACACATCAGCATATAAACGCCGCAGCAAAACAAGTCCAGAACTGAAACCACTTCAGAAGAGTTCAAGAAACAATATCCTGGGTACCCATAATGCTGGCAAGATGCTTAGAAAGCTTATTAACTTTCTCTTGTTTGGCACTTAAATCCTCCAACGCTTGCTGTTGCACAAGAAAGTACGCATCTGAATTCTGCAGGGACTTCCTCAGTCCTTCGGCTTCTTGCCAAAGCACAGCTGACTGATGCCTTTCAGCTTGTAGCTGAGACTGAAGAAGCCGAAGTGATTCAGGAAGCAAGTTCGAAGAGCTTGTTCCATCAGTACTGGCCAGTAACTCGAACACTACATCAATGCAGGACTGTGGGGTTTTCTCATTGTCTACAAGATCGTTTTTATCACCTTTCTTGGAGACCAACAGGGTTGTCTCACTATCTTGAACCTTATCTGCATTACTTTCTCTACCATTGCATAGTGGGGTGCTCTTCTCCAATATTCTGTTTGCATACTACAAGAGAAACAAGCAGACACATCACAGGTTTAGCTTGTAGTATACCAAACTCATTTTGGTAAACCAGTTCAGTAGTAAGGTGGACAGGATAACAGCATGAAACAAACATATATCTATGTACTATGGTCACTGTATTGTCCATATCATTCTAGTTTATGTTCCCTAATCAAGATAGAGACACAGTTCAACTCATATATTTTTAAGACACAACAGCATAGACAGAATATAAGTGTGAGAAACTACACAACATTGGCAGCACTTGTAATGTGCATCACATGAGAACATAACTGTTTATACAACTTAAACTGAAATCAACATAGAGCAAGAAGTTAGAACAGCAATCCAGTTAAATAAATAGGTTTAAAACATACATGCTGCGCCATTGGAGTTTCAATTGGATCCTTCAAATTCGAAAGTAGTTGGTGTGAGTAAATACAGTGATGCAACAGCAACGGAGTGTGACGCCCCCGATTCAATCGTACACTAATCATGCACGCAAATGTGTACGATCAAGATCAGGGACTCACAGGAAGATATCACAACACAACTCTAAGACATAAAAAGTCATACAAGCATCATAATACAAGCCAGGGGCCTCGAGGGCTCGAATACAGGTGCTCGATCATAGACGAGTCAGCGGAAGCAACAATTTCTGAGTACAGACATAAGTTAAACAATTTTGCCTTAAGAAGGCTAGCACAAACTAGGATACAGATCGAAAGAGGCGCAGGCCTCCTGCCTGGGATCCTCCTAAACTACTCCTGGTCGTCGTCAGCGGCCTGCACGTAGTAGTAGGCACCTCCAGTGTAGTAGGAATCATCGTCGACGGTGGCGTCTGGCTCCTAGACTGCATCATCTGGTTGCGACAACCAGAAAGAAAGGAAAGGGGGAAAAGGGGGGAGAAAGCAACCGTGAGTACTCATCCAAAGTACTCGCAAGCAAGGAACTACACTACATATGCATGGGTATATGTGTAAGGAGGCCATATCAGTGGACTGAACTGCAGAATGCCAGAATAAGAGGGGGATAGCTAGTCCTATCGAAGACTACGCTTCTGGCAGCCTCTGTCTTGCAGCATGTAGAAGAGAGTAGATTGAAGTCCTCCAAGTAGCATCACATAGCATAATCCTACCCGGTGATCCTCCCCTCGTCGCCCTGTTAGAGAGCGATCACCGGGTTGTATCTGGCACTTAGAAGGGTGTGTTTTATTAAGTATCCGGTTCTAATTGTTATAAGGTCAAGGTACAACTCCAAGTCGTCCTGTTACCGAAGATCACGGCTATTCGAATAGATTAACTTCCCTATAGGGGTGCACCACATAACCCAACACGCTCGATCCCATTTGGCCGGACACACTTTCCTGGGTCATGCCCGGCCTCGGAAGATCAACACGTCGCAGCCCCACCTAGGCACAACAGAGAGGTCAGCACGTCGGTCTAAATCCTATGCACGCAGGGGTCTGGGCCCATCGCCCATTGCACACCTGCACGTTGCGTACGCGGCCGGTGAGCAGACCTAGCAGCCTCCATTACAAAGGAAGTTACGTTAACATAGTCCAACCCGGCGCGCGCCGCTCAGTCGCTGACGTCACGAAGGCTTCGGCTGATACCACGATGCCGAGTGCCCATAACTGTTCCCGCGTAGTTGGTTAGTGCATATAGGCCAGTAGCCAGACTCAGATCAAATACCAAGATCTCGTTAAGCGTGTTAAGTATCCGCGAACGCCGAATAGGGCCAGGCCCACCTGTCTCCTACGTGGTTTCAACCTGCCCTATCGCTCCGCCACAAAGTAACAGTCGGGGGCCGTCGGGAACCCAGGCCCACCTCTACCGGGATGGAGCCACCTGTCCTGTCAGCCCCCTCATCAGAATCACTTGCGGGTACTCATCGAGCTGACCCGACTTTAGTCACCATATGTATAGTATGTATGTATGTATGTATAATATATACCCGTGATCACCTCCCGAGTGATCACGGCCCAATAGTATAGCAAGGCAGACTGACAAGAATGTAGGGCCAATGATGATAAACTAGCATCCTATACTAAGTATTTAGGATTGCAGGTAAGGTATCAACAGATGTACCAACAATGTCAGGCTATGCATTAGAATAGGATTAACGGAAAGTAGTAACATGCTACACTACTCTAATGCGAGCAGTATAGAGGAGAATAGGCGATATCTGGTGATCAAGGGGGGGCTTGCCTGGTTGCTCTGGCAAGAGAGAGGGGTCGTCAACTCCGTAGTCGTACTAGGCAGCAGCGGCGTCGGTCTCGGTGTCTAGCGGAAGAAGAGGGGGAAGAAACAATGAATACAATGCAAACATATGAATGACGATGCATGACAAAGCAAAACGTGATGCTAGGCGTGCCCTAACGCGGTATGAGGTGATGCCGGTGAAAGGGGGAAACATCCGAGAAGTATCCCCGGTGTTTCGTGCTTTCTGACAGATGAACCGGAGGGGGAAAGTTGCGAGTCCGATAGGTTAGGGATGTGTGGCGGACGAACGGGCTGTGTATCCGGATTTGTCTCGTCGTTCTGAGCAACTTTCATGTAAAAAGTATTTTCATCCGAGTTACGGATTAAAAGATATGATTTTCTAAAGATTTAAATCATTTTCTGATTTTAATTATTTATCTAAAGCCAACATTATCCAGAACAGTGTTTGATGACGCAGGCATGACATCACAGTGATGTCAGCAGGTCAACTGGTCAGTTGACCACTCAAACCAGATAGGTGGGTCCAGTGGGACCCACATGTCATTGTCAGGGGCATTAACAGAGTTTTAAAACTAACTAAATGGGTTAATTAGTGGGTGGGCCCCCTTGTCAGTGTCTCATTTAGTTAACTAATTAGTTTTTATTTACTAAACGTTTTAGTTAATTAACTGGGCGGCGGGCCCGCATGTCAGAGACACGGGGCTGCCACGTCAGCGTGTTGACTGGTCAAACGAGTCATTGGGGCCGGCGGGGCCCACTGGCAGCGTCACTGGGGTGGCCCCAGGCCTGTCCACGACGACTGGGTCGGGGGGGGGAGTTTGCCGCCGGTGACAAAAATAGCGGCTGGGCGGCTCGGGAGGTGGTCAGGATTCAGCTACAGGGTGTCCCCGGGCTCGTGTCCTAGCTCGATCGATCGAGCGGATGAAGCTGCATCGTTCTGCGGTGGTGGCCCGGGCGGGGAGTGGCCGGAGCTGTCGCCGGCGACACGGACGGTGGAGACCCGAGGCACGGCGAGCTCGCCAATGGCGCAACGGCGAGCAATACAAGCGGTGCTGAGCACCTACGGTGTCTACGCGTGCAGGCGAGCATGATGGACACGCCTGCGCGGGCGTTCGGCCACCGGAACATGCCCGGCAACGAGCTCGGCGGAGGCAAGCTCGGACATTTGGGGAACGTCACCTACGAGCATGACAACGGCGGGAAGACGAAGGGGAGAGAGGCGAGGCTCACTGGACGGCTACGTAAAGCCCTTGGAAGGTTAGTTGCAGCAGGGGATGATGAAGACGACGGCGGTCACCGACGACGAAGAAGACGGAGACGAGCTCGATCTGCGTGATGCCAAGCCCGTAGTCTCCAGTGGCTCGGCTCAGGCGACGCAGCGGACGGCGGCAAGGCTCCATGACATCTTGTCAGGGCTCGGTGTCGTCGGAGAGCGGGATCGATGGCGGCGAGCGGCGGAGGCTAACGGTCGAGTGGGGGAACGAGGGGAGAGGGAGAGGCCGAGAGGGAGCACGAGGTGGAGTGGGGAGGAGAACCGAGGAGGCGCAGCGCTGGCGATCTTATCCCCTCGGCGGGGAAGGCGAGGTGGTGCGACGGGAACGCGCCCCTGTTCCTCCTGTTCATGGTGCGGTCGGGGGAACAGGGCGCGGGGAAGGTGGCGACCAGGGGAACAGGGGGGAGTGGGCCGACCCGAATGGGCTGGTTGGGCTGGCTAGCAGGGCCAGTTGGCCCAGGGGGTTTGGGGGGTTTTCTTTTCCCTTTCTCTCTTTCTTTTCTTTATTTTTCTTTTCTGTTTTAATTCATTTTAAGTATTTAGACATTTTATAAAAATGTGTTTACTTCACCATAATTAACGATGCAATATTTGGTTCACTCCGAACATTTTAGTTTTAATATTTGAAAACTTTTATTGTTTGCTTGCTTTTGGATTTGAATTTGAATCGGTTTTGAACTAACGCGAGATTAACAACAGTAACCGTGGTGACGTGGCAACATTAACATGGGATTACTATAGCTTGATTATCTGGGCGTCACAATTCTCCTCCACTAAAAGAAATCTCATCCCGAGATTTAAGAGGGGAGTAAGGGGGGGAGGAAGGGATTGGGTTACGGAAAATCTAACGGATCTTCTCGGTCTTGGTTTCTCTTCTCGAAGAGGTTGATCCATTACATTGATGTCTTCATCTCTCTACTTCCGGTCATCATGATGAAGTCATCATTTTCTTCGGGAACTCCAACGTACTTACGAATAGGTAAGGGATAGCTCGGCTACAACAGAATGCTTATGAGGGAAACAATCTGGGGTTAACCCATGAATGAGCATAATATTATTTCTCGAGATGAACATTTAAAATACAACGAGAGTAAGGTATGAAGGTACAATAAGAGGTTCCAAGCGGATAGATAGTTGCTCAAAGTCTGAACCAGAGTGAGAAAAGGGGTTCAGAGCAGCAAGAGTAAGTATTGCGTTTGATACCAGAATAGAGCACTAGGAAGGTGGCCCGTGAATTAGATACGAAGTCAAGCGCGAGGAGTAAGTTTGGAAACAGGGGGTATAGGAGAGTCAGGTTTCGATCCTGTGGAACTATGGGTTATGGGCCCACCATGTGGGTTAAAAGTAGGAAGGGCGGAGACGTCTTGCGTGATCATGCAAGCAAGGCATGTCAGAGGGTAGCCTATCGATTATGTCGGCAACAACGTCGGTACCAAGGGCGAGGGACGAAGAGAACCATTTTCCTGCTCGTTAGGACGAGGCAGACCAATAGGCAAAGTTCTCGTCCATCAATGGTTACCAGAATGTCATCAACAATAGTAACATGGTCTTACTGATAGAGTTGTACACTGAGGTGTTTACATAAGTAGGATAATATTCTTGCTTAGATCATAAAGATCACAAGAAACGTTAAACCAACCAATGGAAAGGAAAATACGATTATCAGATTAAACAGAACAATGGAAAGGAAAATGTGTTTAAATACATATTTCAAGGGTATATCCTTCCCAAGGACAAGCAGATCATGATATCCATGAGAGGATATAATGTAGAAAACTCTTTAGGTAGGGGAGAGACTTTTCATGACATTATCCATACAGCGGTGTTTGGATAATCGAGCTGGAAACATTTAGCATTGGGCTTCAAATGTTTTTGTTGAAAATCGGAGTACCATGGACATGCTTCGAGATAGCATTGACATGGTCTTCAAGCAAAGGTCAGACTTGGATAGACAAAGGATTCATCAGGAACAACTTATAGAATAAGTCTTACAATTTACTCATGCTAAAATGGTTAATCTTGCCAAAAGGGATACTATAACAATAGGTCCTCCAGCCAGGTGTGCTAGGCATGACATCATCTTACCGGGTCATCAAAGGACCAACATCATAACTCCTGGATTTAGATCTGATTGGTGTCAGGATACCTCAGACTCAGGATCCTGAGATAAAAAGGTGCGACACGAATTTACGAGAAGACATCATAAGATTCTTGGGAAATGAACTATGGAAGCGAGTTCCGAAACAAGAGTTCATCAGTAAACTAAGGAGAGGATGATGAGGTGGCTGATGGACTCAGCGACAAATCATCAAGATTTCCAAAGGTTGGATTTCCATAGTTATGTGAACAAGGAGATAACATTTGTCAGATCAAATGGTATAATGATGCATGCTCGAGCAAAACCTACACAATTAAACATTGGTTGAAAGGTGCACCCATAATATGGGCTTAGGTAGCATGATCAATGTTTAGAATGGTGATTCAATAACCAATAGTCTGAGGATGAACTATCGGCCATTAACTTCAAAGCAATAGGGTTGCCAGGAGTACAGAATCCAAGCAGCACCGTTCACTTGTTAGTATTCCGGTTAGAATCAACATTGGGACCAAGAGAGAATGGTGATGGTGAGAAGTATCACTATACCAAGAAATTTTAAGAGGCGGAGCAATTCCCACAACCTTCTTGACATAAAAGATGGTAATACTCCAAGGTGAAGAAGAACAAATGCTGGATAGCAAGGAACTCAAGATTCAATACAAAACATGAACACGTTTGTGTTGAGGGAAGACAAGGATGTGGTCGATGATAACACAATCATCGAGGGGCAAGGATGGTATTTCCCATCATGAATTTGATTGATATCCTGGAAGGAGTTCAAAATGTTGATGATGATAATGACACAATCGTCGAGAGATTTCACGAAGGTGTAATCGATCGGCGATGACATCAAGTCAAAGGACTGATGAAGCGAAAGGTTATTGGAGCCACGAGTATGACACGAACTCGAAATCAAGCTTGTTGTTCAAGGCGAAATGATATGACGAGGAAAATCGACGTAAGCTTAGCTCATCGCCGAAAGTGGTGCTCCGGAAATAAGGACCATGTAGCACAGTTAAGATCAGCACGATACTGATATAGCCGAGCAGGCTAGGAATGACGGATCGAGTACAAACTCGTAAGGAAAGAAGAATACTAAGAGCTGTTTAGTCGTGGTGCGAACTCGATTCAGTTATCGGTGTCCTTGAGTGACTAACAACTTGGAACTAGGAAACATTTGAATCGGTGAGGAATAATACTTGATGAAGGCTCATAATAAGCAACATGGTTCGGTGATATTATCGAGATACCAGAGGGTAATACTCGGAGGTAGAGGAAAATAGAGGGTTGACAAGTGTATTGATCTGCAAAAGACAAGTACTTTAACATGTCTGAGAAAAGGAATCAAGGGAGAACAATCATGGTCGGAACCATGGTTGCAAAGGATCAATTCACAGATACCAGATGATATTATATCAAGGAAATAATTATTTATTACAAGAAGCTTTCGTGATAGGATCTACATCGTGTCCATGGGCATGAACACAAAGGTTCAAGGTTGACTCCCACTTCCTCAATGCATAACCTTCCATTCACCTCCTCGTATTTCGAAAATGACAATAGTTGTTGAAAGTTTTACCTGGTGCAATACCAGATAAGTATGACCCATGAAATCTTTCGGGTTCACATAGATTAGGGAAGGCGTTGGTTCAACCCATCGGGGCATCTTAGGAACATATACCACAAACTGCAGAAGTAAATAACTCAAGCTCGAAAGCAAAGCATGGTTGAGAAAACAGAGGATACAATTTACCAAAGGCGTTATGTATCCAAGGAAAGGCTCACAAGGTTATTGAATATGAAGGACGTTGTCGGATATCATTCAACAAAGGATCTGGTGGCCCATAAGGGATCTTATGTGAGCATCCGTACTCAACCAGAAGAAGAAAGAATGCAAAGGCAACAGGTTATGGAATCATCTGATAATTCGAAGCTTAAATGCAAAGGAATTATGATTCCAAATCGAAGGATCAGAAGCAGACGCTCTGATCGAGGATGGATAAGTTGAATAGTCTTAGGGGTACATTCGAAGACAATTTGATTGGTCGATAAACAGATCATGTTCAAAATGACGTCTGAGCCGAAAGGATGAATTCTATGATCTGAATAAGGATTGCGAGCATTCGTGACATTTTGAATCAATGGACTCAAAATGATAGTGACAAAGGCAGCCAATAAGACTACTATACTTGTCGGATTAACCATAATGCAAGCAAGCAAGAATTTCAAGAGCAATAAGTTGCTTAAGGATTTTCGGAAGATTGAATATTATTTCAAAGACTTTTGTGAAACACCTGAACAACTGGGGGTGAGCGGATACTCGGTAAGTGCGAGGAATTATCCGCATGGGTATTCATGTGGCAAAGAACTGCAAGGCAGTAAGCGCAAAGTATTCTCGGAACAATAGAGAGAATTTCAGGGTATCTTGTAATAACAAGATCAACGGGGAATGATTGTATGAATGGAAAGTGCACATCCATTGGGGGTTTATCGATGGAATGGAACTGCAAAAGCAATGGCACAAAGTATCGAGGGAACATCGGAGAGTAACTTCGGAACCTTCTATTGTATCAGGTGATCACCTGTATCGAGTGGCTCTCTGAGAGGAAGTAGTTACGAGAACCTAGAGTTAGATTTAGTAAAATCATTTTACCCGAATAAAAGAGAGATCAGAGTCCCAGAGTATAGACGAGTAGTAAAAGATCCTAATACCACCCAAATGGCGACATGGGCCCATGGGCCGCACAGCCAAGTTAGAAAAAGTTTTTCAATGACTAGACTCGACTTCGACCAAGGAGTTCGAGAGGGGGATTCCTACAGGTAGTCGGCTCTGATAGCAACTTGTGACGCCCCCGATTCAATCGTACTCTAATCATGCATGCAAATGTGTACGATCAAGATCAGGGACTCACGGGAAGATATCACAACACAACTCTAAGACATAAATAAGTCATACAAGCATCATAATACAAGCCAGGGGCCTCGAGGGCTCGAATACAAGTGCTCGATCATAGACGAGTCAGCGGAAGCAACAATATCTGAGTACAGACATAAGTTAAACAAGTTTGCCTTAAGAAGGCTAGCACAAACTGGGATACAGATCGAAAGAGGCGCATGCCTCCTGCCTAGGATCCTCCTAAACTACTCCTGGTCGTCGCCAGCGTCCTGCACGTAGAAGTAGGCACCTCCAGTGTAGTAGGAATCATCGTCGACGGTGGCGTCTGGCTCCTGGACTCCAGCATCCTGTTGCGACAACCAGAAAGAAAGGAAAGGGGGAAAAGGGGGGAGAAAGCAACCGTGAGTACTCATCCAAAGTACTCGCAAGCAAGGAACTACACTACATATGCATGGGTATATGTGTAAGGAGGCCATATCACTGGACTGAACTGTAGAATGCCAGAATAAGAGGGGGATAGCTAGTCCTATCGAAGACTACGCTTCTGGCAGCCTCTGTCTTGCAGCATGTAGAAGAGACTAGATTGAAGTCCTCCAAGTAGCATCGCATAGCATAATCCTACCCGGTGATCCTCCCCTCGTCGCCCTGTTAGAGAGCGATCACCGGGTTGTATCTGGCACTTAGAAGGGTGTGTTTTATTAAGTATTCGGTTCTAGTTGTTATAAGGTCAAGTACAACTCCAAGTCGTCCTGTTACCGAAGATCACGACTATTCGAATAGATTAACTTCCCTGCAGGGGTGCACCACATAACCCAACACGCTCGATCCCATTTGGCCGGACACACTTTCCTGGGTCATGCCCGGCCTCGGAAGATCAACACGTCGCAGCCCCACCTAGACACAACAGAGAGGTCAGCACGTCGGTCTAAATCCTATGCACGCAGCGGTCTGGGCCCATCGCCCATTGCACACCTGCATGTTGCGTGCGCGACCGGTGAGCAGACCTAGCAACCTCCATTACAAAGGAAGTTGTGTTAACGCAGTCCAACCCGGCGCGCGCCGCTTAGTCGCTGACGTCACAAAGGCTTCGGCTGATACCACGACGCCGAGTGCCCATAACTGTTCCCGCGTAGTTGGTTAGTGCGTATAGGCTAGTAGCCAGACTCAGATCAAATACCAAGATCTCATTAAGCGTGTTAAGTATCCGCAACCGCCGAACAGGGCCAGGCCCACCTGTCTCCTAGGTGGTTTCAACCTGCCCTGTCGCTTCGCCACAAACTAACAGTCAGGGGCCGTCGGGAACCCAGGCCCACCTCTACCGGGATGGAGCCACCTATCCTTTCAGCCCCCTCATCAGAATCACTTGCGGGTACTCATCGAGCTGACCCGACTTTAGTCACCATCTGTATAGTATGTATGTATGTATAATATATACCCGTGATCACCTCCCGAGTGATCACGGCCCAATAGTATAGCAAGGCAGACTGACAAGAATGTAGGGCCAATGATGATAAACTAGCATCCTATACTAAGTATTTAGGATTACAGGTAAGGTATCAATAGATGTAGCAACAATGTCAGGCTATGCATCAGAATAGGATTAACGGAAAGCAGTAACATGCTACACTACTCTAATGCAAGCAGTATAGAGGATAATAGGCGATATCTGGTGATCAAAGGGGGGATTGCCTGGTTGCTCTGGCAAGAGAGAGGGGTCGTCAACTCCGTAGTCGTACTGGGTAGCAGCGGCGTCGGTCTCGGTGTCTAGCGGAAGAAGAGGGGGAAGAAACAATGAATACGATGCAAACAGATGCATGACAAAGCAAAATGTGATGCTAGGCGTGCCCTAACGCGGTATGAGGTGATGCCGGTGAAGGGGGGAAACATCCGGGAAGTATCCCCGGTGTTTCGTGCTTTCGGACAGATGAACCGGAGGGGGAAAGTTGCGAGTCCGATAGGTTAGGGATGTGTGGCGGACGAACGGGCTGCGTATCCGGATTCGTCTCATCGTTCTGAGCAACTTTCATGTAGAAAGTATTTTCATCCGAGTTACAGATTAAAAGATATGATTTTCTAAAGATTTAAATCATTTTCTGATTTTAATTATTTATCTAAAGCCAACATTGTCCAGAACAGTGTTTGATGATGCAGCCATGACATCAGAGTGATGTCAGCAAGTCAACTGGTCAGTTGACCAGTCAAACCAGACAGGTGGGTCCAGTGGGACCCACATGTCATTGTCAGGGGCATTAACAGAGTTTTAAAACTAACTAAATGGGTTAATTAGTGGGTGGGCCCCCTTGTCAGTGTCTCATTTAGTTAACTAATTAGTTTTTATTTACTAAACGTTTTAGTTAATTAATAGGGCGGCGGGCCCGCATGTTGTGGGGACCGATTCTCCGGGTCTTAATTCCCAAAAAATGGCCCTTGTGCTCACCAGCCCCAGGATAACTGTTAGCTGATGAGGCACCAACTTGATACAGAAATTCCAAGCAAAATACAAAATATGTAGTACAAGACCATTTTGGCCTGTGAGTACAACAAATGGTTTCTAGTGGTTGATGGCGGAAGCGGTTTATGGATCATCAATGTCTATGGGACTCCATGTTTCCACAGGAACAGCTGACCAGGTTAACTCCTATCTTTGCGAGACTGCTATCACCGTTGCTTAAGTACCGGGACTGTCCGCTTGGTCGCTCCTCTCCGCGCAAGAAAATCTGGCCAAGACAATAGCCAGGGACAAGCCAGTGAGTACTTTGAATGTACTCGCAAACATTATGAACACAGGCATAATATGACAGCGATGTGCTGAAAATATTATAAGAACATGACGTCAATCACCAATGATAAATAAAACTCTGATGCGTACGAGCATGTTAAATATGAATATGCAATAACATAGCAATATTAAAATTATGAAATAAATAATAAACGTGCCACAGTCAGGCGTCTGAGCGACACCACATAAAGGGCTTTTAAAAGAAATGCCACAGTCGGGCGTCTGAGCGAGACCACATATAGGGCCTTAAAAGAAATGCCACAGTCGGACGTCTAAGCGACACCACATACAGGGCTTTAAAAGAAATGCCACAGTCGGGCGTCTGAGCGACAACACATACAGGGCTTTAAAAGAAATACCACAGTCGGGCGTATGAGCGACACCACATAAAGGGCTTTAAAAGAAATGCCACAGTCGGGCGTCTGAGCGACACCACATAAAGGGCTTTAAAAGAAATGCCACAGTCGGGCGTCTCAGCGACACCACATACAGGGCTTTACAAGAAACAATCATAGTGAATATCCCGGAGGTAGAACCATCCCAGAGATACTCGATAATAACAGTAATAACACGGGTTAGTCAACAATAATAATGATCATAATTATCACAAGTCACAGGTAGTAATTCCAGTTCTGATTTAACAGTTTCACCTCCGAAGACCGAGACTAAGACCGACACTTGACCCATCCCAGACTGTAGTCCTTAACCATGGACACAACTATTCGAATAGGTTTTAATCTCTGCAGAGGGTGTACTCTTTACCCACGAGTAACGGATTCCATTAGTCCATCGGGATTAATTCCGTCTATGGTCTTTTTGTTGAAAACACACCTAACTTGCACACACCAGCTTAACTCACCTGTGTCTGGAATCACCCACGACACCTGTCAAGCAAAACTCTAAGTGGGGAGGCTACAACCTCGACGTAACATGAGATCACAAAATTTATACCGCGCGCAAGAATGGGGAAGCTACCCCCTTCAGCTACAACCGAAACACCCATGCTCCCGGACCCGGTGGCATGACTACCGGATGCCTCCAGTATCTTCCACCACGGCCTCTCTGTACGGTGTGTGCTAGGAAAGGGTTTGACAACTTACTGAACCGTACCCTACTTATTGTAGAGACGAGTGGTAGTACGAAGCAAGTATGGGGGTTACTGGCACAAGACTCGATCTACGGTCGACTCAGGAGGTTGTAATATTTCCTGCATGATTAGCATAACAATGCATATATCTCAAACAACAGTTGGGAACATCACACGACATACCCCTCATGCCATACCGGTCACGACCGTCTCGACGGAGGGCTAGGGACAAGACCGTGTCTACCCAAGACAGAGGCCTTCCCGGCTTCCCTTCCGGTATGTATGAAAAATGTATGACGGTGATTCCCATTACAAATCATGTCAACTTCATTAGCATAAACTCATTAATATGCACCCATGAATAGGATCACATCCTCACATGAAATGACGCACACACGTGCCGGGGTGGGGTTGTCACCGAGTCAAACAACACACACAAAAAAATTACACCAGGGTTCAGAATGCTTGCCTTCAGGTCATGGAAAAGAAGGGTGCATCCAAAACATCTAGAAATCTTCAAAAATCCTATTTAAAGAATATATAAACATTAACACACGAAAACAAAATAGCACAAAAAGTTGTCTTGAAATTTTTTCAAATAAATCTTAAAATAAACTAGACAATATTTGAAAGTGGTAGGAAAAAGAATTAATTCATTTGGAGCTGTATTTAAAGAGATATAGCTGGTCAAAGTTTGGTCAAAAAATCTGTTATTGAAAATAAAACGGAAAAGAAAAACGTTTCAAAAATATGTACACGTCGAAGGCGCATTCTTGAAATGCGCTTCCACTTATCCAGCGTGGACTGAGCCTGAGTCACTGACAGTGGGCCCGCCTGGCCCACTGGTCAGGTTTGACTAGCCCACCTCCCTCCTCTTCCTCCGCCCGAGAGAGGGGGCGGGACTCCGGCGACGCTCGCCGGTGAACGGCGGCACCGTTCAACAAACGGAGGTCACCCACGGGCTCAGGAGGTCGAGGCGGTTACTCCGGTGGTGGTTTCGTCCTCTGGGGTGGACGGAGTTGCCGGCGGCAAGCTCCGCGGCAGACGGTGGTTGCCGGAAAAAGTGAAATATCGCCCGCGGCGAGTCCCGATCAAGATTGAGTAGGGGGACGGGCTCACGGGAGGATGAGGGGGTTCCTGGTGGAGAGAATGGAGAGGGGGAGGTCCTGATGGCGCCGGAATGGCCTGGTTAGTGACGGCGGCTGGAGTTGCCGGAGAGGAAGGAGACGACCCTCTCCCATCGAATGACGGCTAAGGGGGCACGAGTGGGACAGTGTGAGGCTGCCTGCCTGCGAGTTTAAGCTCGGGGCCTCTTTATATAGGCGGTGGAGGTCGGTCTGCGGCGGCTGGGGATAAGCTCGCCGGCGACTGCCGTTCTGTAGCTTGGGCGACGTGGCGGCGACGCGCGCTAGAGGATGGAGCTGTGGATGAGCACACATTGCTCCAGGAGGCAGGTGGCAAGCGCTGGTGGCTTGGGCGGCGCCGACACGGCTGGGGCTGCAAGCGTCCGCCAGCTAGCCGCCACGGCCGTCCTGACGGTGGCGCTGTGGGGTGCCAGGTTGGTCGGGGTGGTGTGGCGGTGTAGGGGAACACGGAGTGTTGGCTGGGACCGGTCATGGGCCGGATTTGGGTGCGGGGGTGCGACGCGGCGTCTCGGGCGCACGGGTGCCAAACGCACGCTCTGGGCGCGCCCAGAGCACGCCCGGGACATGATCGACGAAATGCTAGGGCATCCTAGAGGCTGCGGTTGAGGCTGGCAATTAACATGACTAGTCTAGGCTTAGCAAGGGGACTGAGGGACATGGTGGATTGGTCAGGGGCTCAAGTTCACCATGAAAACTTGGATTCATGCCAAATTTGGCTGTGCACTCAGAGTGTTTGACAAAATGCCAAGGGCACCTAGGTAGTTCTTGGAGTGGCCAAAATCTCCAGATCAGTGTATCTATGGGTGCAAGAGAGGGTGGTGAAGTTGGTTTGCAAAAAGGAGAAACTTGTTAGTGCAAATTTTGCAAAACCACACTTCTGGACAGGGAGTAGATGGCATCATTACATGGACCAATAATGTTCCAAAGAGGGCATGCTCCTGGACTTAGGGGTTTTGCAGGGTTGACTACAAGCATGAGAAAGCACCAGATCATTAGAGTAAGAAATAACAGGGTTGCAGTAGAAAACACAAGTCTGGTCCAGAATGAAAAAGAGGTTGATGCACTCAAATTTTCCAAAGAACGTCACTATGTTTTTGCATAAAGTTGGATGGCATGCTACTACTGATATCCCATAATTTTGGTGGAGGCTCTAGGGAAATATTTAATTGGGTTGTAGTGCAAAAATGCCCACTGGACCAGAGAAGAAAAACAGGCACAAAACTCCTAATATGTAATGAAATAGATATATAATTGCACAGAAATGATTTAGAGACCTCACATGATATCTCCAAATTTTGGTTGAATTTTTAGTTAAGTTTATCAACTGGTTGAAGTAGAAAAAGAGCTCCAAAACTCAAACAAGTCAGTTTAATGATTAAAGCTCAGGGTGAAATAATTTAATATATAAATCTACTGATTTAGAAATTGTTTTAATGAGATGGCATAGAAGTCCAAATTTTTTGGAAAGCTCCACTTGGGAAAAATAAAACTCATTAACGTAAAAAGAAGAGTTTTCTTTCTGAAATCCACAGAAAAGTCCAGAATGCAAAAAATTTAAAACTCCTGGCAAAATTTTAATACCAAAAACTTGGTTAATTTTTTTTGGGGTGTTACACATGTTAGAGACACGGGGCTGCCACGTCAGCGTGTTGACTGGTCAAATGAGTCAATGGGGCCGGCGAGGCCCACTGGCAGCGTCACTGGGGTGGCCCCAGGCCTGTCCACAACGACTAGGTCGGGGGGGTGTTCGCCGCCGGTGACCAAAACAGCAGCGGGGTGGCTCGGGAGGTGGTCGGGATTCAGCTACAGGGTGTCCCCGGGCTCGTGTCCTAGCTCGATCGATCGAGCGGATGAAGCTGCATCGTTCTGCGGTGGTGGCCCGGGCGGGGAGTGGCCGGAGCCATCGTCGGCGACACAGACGGTGGAGACCCGAGGCACGGCGAGCTCGGAAATGGCGCAACGGCGAGCAATACAAGCGGTGCTGAGCACCTACGGTGTCTACGCGTGCAGACGAGCATGATGGACACGCCTGCGCGGGCGTTCGGCCACCGGAACATGCCCGACGATGAGCTCGGTGGAGGCGAGCTCGGACATTTGGGGAACGTCACCTACGGGCACGGCAACTGCGGGAAGACGGAGGGGAGAGAGGCGAGGCTCACCGGGCGGCTATGTAAAGCCCTTGGAAGGTTAGTAGCAGCAGGGGATGACGAAGACGGCGGCGGTCACCAACGACGAAGAAGACGGAGACGAGCTCGATCCGCGTGATGCCGAGCCCGTAGTCTCCAGTGGCTCGGCTCAGGCGACGCAGCGGATGGCGGCATGGCTCCGTGACATCTTCTCAGGGCTCGGTGTCGTCGGAGAGCGGGATCGATGGCGGCGAGCGGCAGAGGCTAACAGTCGAGTGGGGGAATGAGGGGAGAGGGAGAGGCTGAGAGGGAGCGCGAGGTGGAGTCGGGAGGAGAACCGAGGAGGCGCGACGTTGGCGATCTTATCCCCTCGGCGGGGACGGCAAGGTGGTGCGACGGGAACGCGCCCCTGTTCCTCCTGTTCATGGTGCGGTCTGGGGAACAGGGCGCGGGGAAGGAGGCGACCAGGGGAATGGGGGGGAGTGGGCCGACCCGAATGGGCTGGTTGGGCTGGCTAGCAGGGCCAGTTGGCCCAAGGGGTTTGGAGGGGTTTTCTTTTCCCTTTCTCTCTTTATTTTCTTTATTTTTCTTTTCTGTTTTAATTCATTTTAATTATTTAGACATTTTATAAAAATGTGTTTACTTCACCATAATTACCGATGCAATATTTGGTTCACTCCGTACATTTTAGTTTTAATATTTGAAAACTTTTATTGTTTGCTTGCTTTTGGATTTGAATTTGAATCGGTTTTGAACTAACGCGGGATTAGCAACAGTAAACGTGGTGACGTGGCAACATTAACGTGGGATTACTGTAGCTTGATTATCCGGGCGTCACAAGGAGTATGGACCATAGCTATGGAATCTGACCTGAGAACAGTTGCTCTTCTGCTTTAAACGTGGAGTTTGGGTTAGCTGTGATGGTCTTCGTGCTTTGGGCACTGCAGTAGCTTTACAAACTGCTCGTGTGGGGGTACTCTATGGTGGACATGGTGCTTTGTCAACTATAAGTGGTTACTATTCGCTGGGGTTGCGGTTAGATGGGTTTTAGTTGGTTGTCTACCCAACGGTGTAAGTGTGCAATCTGGAAGAGTCTCGATTATGTGTGGTGGGGCTAGGTTGTGGGCCAGTACAACCATGGTTCTATCTGCATCAACGGGTAGCACAGTCTTTTGTGAAGAACGGGTTTTTGCTCCCTTAGATACTGCCATCACCCCCTCCAATTCAATGGCTGATAAACAAGAAAAGAAATTGAACGTACAGACATTGTATGATAGACAGAGGTGGTAATTCACATATATGTTGTCTAACCAAATAGGACAGCATGACACAATTTCACATATATGATGCCTAACTAAACAGGATAGCATGACACAGTTTCAGATATATGATGGATAACTTAATAGGATATAATGGCACAATTCAACATATGATGAGTACCTAAACAGGATGACATGACAAAACTATATGATGTCTTTCTAAAATAGGTTGGGATGAAATAATTCGCATACATGTTGTCTAAGTATACAGGATGGCATGATATAATTGACATAATCGATTCATATACTAAGCAGCTGGCACTCGCATGTATGATCTCTAAACTAAGCAGATATAATTCAATAGTGTGCATATGATGTCTAAACTAAGCAATGCAAGACACCATATGCATCATATGAGAAATATAAACATTGCAACTTAGAGCATACACCTCAGGTGGGATATAGGACTGGTCATCTGTCTCTGAATCCTCCTCTGAGTAGCTCCCTGTAACCATCGAGATATATGCTTCAACAGGTACCATTGCCTGCTGTGAAGACCTTGTTTTCACTCCAGATTTTTCCATAACCGGCTCAAATGGCTGATACACATGAAGAGTAGTTCAATATACACAGATTGTCGACAAATGGAATACTTAATGAAAAAAAGATGGCATGAGATAGTTCACATATATGATGCCTGGCTCCATGGTGGTGCATAATTCACATATATGATAACTGGCTGAAAAACATGGAATTGCATAATTCACATATCTGATATAGAAAGCAAACATGAGACATTCACACAAAGCATGTCTAATCTAAGCAGATGGCATGGCAATGCAAGACACCATATGCATGATATGAGCAATATAACCCAGCCAAGTTAGAGCATGCACCTGGGGGGGGGGGAATACGACTGGTCATCTCTCTCTGAATCCTCCTGTGAGGAGCTATCTGTAACTAGTAAGAAATCTGCATCGACAGGTAGCACTGACTTCTCAGAAGACCTTGTTTTCACTCCAGATTTTCCCATGACCGACTCAAATGGCTGATGCACAGGAAGAGTAGATGAATGTATAAACATTGTTGACAAATGGAATATATTATGGAAAAAAATATGGCACGATATAATTCACATATACGATGATTGGCTAAACAGGATGGCATTGCATGATTCACGTATATGATGCCTGGCTAAAGAAGATAGCATTGCATAATTCCCATCTACTCCTCCGTTCCTAAATATTTGTTTTTTAGAGATTTCAAATGGACTACCACATACGGATGTATATAGACCTATTTTAGAGTGTAGATTCACTCATTTTGTTCCGTATGTAGTCACTTGTTGAAATCTCTAAAAAGACAAATATTTAGGAATGGTGGGAGTATGATATAGAAACCAAACAGGTGGCATTCACACAAAGCAAATCTAAACTAAGGTGATGACATATAAGATGTATAATGTAAGCAATGCAAGGCGCCATATGCATGATATGACCAACATCAGCATGCCAGGTTAGACCAAACAACTCAGGTGGTAAACAGGCATGGTCGGCTCCTTCTGAATCTCCATCTGAACAATTATCTTCCTCTAGAATACAATCTAGAAATGCAGGAGAGGGGGGGCACTTCGCCCACCATGGAGCAGCGTCTGCATGACATTATATTCGCACGCAACGGTCTTGTCTTTTTCTCTACATGTTCAGTATGATTGTGTACAATATCTGACATGCATAATAAAAAAATAGTTAGATTTTGTAAGGCCTAAGGGGTGCATGCAAAAATCAAGACTGATGGTAGCAAACGAGTGGATGGATCCAAAACTAATGATAGCAGGTAGATTATAGCTTCAGTTTAAAAAGATAGACAATGGATCATCTATGTTTGTTGCCCACCCAACATGAACCACATAGAAGACCCCAGATGAACGAGATAGTAGACAGATACTATTCGTTGCTAGCTCGATATGAGACCCATGGGCAATTAAAAACTCCAGATTGAATGATAAAGTAGCAGGTAATAATAACCGATGTATAACATAAGCAAACACGAAAGACTGCGGCCTCTCTTCTAGAACTGTGTAGTCCTCAGGTTCATCTGCTCAGTCGATGATGGTAATGCAGTTGGCGTGGCTGCCGGCAACGGGGAAGATGATCTGAGGCGGCGAAACAAAGTCTGGAGGGGGGATCTCTGCTGCAGTGAATGCTTATGTAGATGGTGGACCTCAAGTGGGGTGGATGACGGCATGACAGGAGCAGGACATAACACATAGAGTTTTCTTTGACGCCAATCTGAAAATGAAGTAAATCTATAAGGGCTCCTTAGAATTGGAGGATTCTATAAACGCAGGGACAGGAAAAACACAGGAATAGGATAGGAATGTACGTGCAAAATAGAGCATTTGGAAACATAGGATTTCAGTCAACCTGGGTGTTTGGCTCACATGAATTGGAAGAACAGAGGAATGGAGAAACAAAGTGATGCGACGAGTGTACAACCTCTTTGGCATAGCCTTGTGGACCTCGGCATCATTGGGTTGGACGTGGAGGATGGTGATGATGCTGGTGTGACTGTCGGAGGCGGGGAAGAAGATCCGAGGCCTCTGGAAACGACGCCGAGGGAACTGCTCCGCTGTGATGGACGGTTCCATCGTTGGAGCAGCTCCGCTAAGGTGTACGGCAACGAGGCTGAAGCATGACAAGACAGACAACTTTAATCTGAAGTGGGACCCTAATATCATTTGCAATAGATGATGTAAAATACATCACCAAAAAGTGCTAGATGTAAAACGCATCAGCCGCGCCACGGCCGCTCCGACAGATGCTGTAAGTACTGATCACTCTGAACTTAACTGAAGAAAATGAACTTCACAGTCGAAACTAAATTTTACTGTCGAAACTGATTGAACTAGTAACAGAGCATTGCAATAGATGTTTAGGGCGTTCGAGCACTAGTAGCAGAGAAGCAGTCATCTAAATCAGCAGACACTCGAGCAGGGAATGCACTAGCAGAGAGCAAGTCGTGCAGTAGCACCGCGAGCGAGTGCTAAAGCAGCAACTCCTGTAGCTGCCGGAGGTCGTGCAGCAGCAGCAGCGCAAGCGAGAGCAAGAGCAGAGCAGCAGCATGAACGAAAGCAGGAGCAATGCAGCAGCGCGACCGACAGCAAGAACAGAGCCGCAGCGCGAGCGAGAGCCGGAGCAGCTGCAGCTAGTGTTGTTGTGGAAGTCGCCGCCGAGGAAGCAACGACATGGGGGAGAGAGTCGTGGATGATGTGGCCGGCGACGGCGCCGTCGATGGAGACGCCATGTCTACTCGGTATCGAGCACCGGCAGCCCCGTGAGATCGAATAAAAGAAAAAATGCAGCGATGAGTGTAGAACCTCCTTGGTGGCGCCGAGTTGGCCTCGGCTTCATCGGAGGAATTGGTGAGGGTGTTGCGGTTCCGGTGGGGCAGGTCAAGATGGCGCTGTGGGGATGGAGGTGGCACGATAGACGAGTTGAACATCTGGGTAGCTCCTTGGAGGTGGAGGACGGGGTGGATGATCCAGCGGGACGATGAGATTGAGGACGGATCCTCATCCGGTGCGGTGGATGAGGGACGGCAAGCTGTTGCGGTGGACGACATAGTCGGGGGAGAGTCTCCGGCTGGGCGGCGGTCAGGAGGCCGATGGAGGAGCGTGGGGTTTCACGGGTTTTTGCGGCCTCGGTGTACGAATGGGGGGCGAAGGGGGAGAGGGGAGCCAAGATTAGGGACGCGCTTGTCCAAAATGTAGGGTAAGTTACCAGCGTACCCCCACCGGTTTTGACACCGCGACGTGGAGCTTCATTTCCGGCTGAGGGGTAGAAGAGGGATTTCGCGTGTCTGGGCTGCGGGAGCGATTTCGGATGAGGAGGGAGTTCTCGCGCACGTCCAAATTTCGGGATAACAAGGCGCGGCGCGGGTTAAAGAAGCGGGAGTTTCAAAGCAGGTGAGACAAAAGATACTCGAGCTTGAAAATTTCAGGATAACATGGTGCGGATTCCTTGTTTGGCAGAACAAACTTAACGTGTAAAAAAATATCAAACAAGACAGAAGAGAGTCATGTCCCCTTTTACTATATTGCTATAGATGCCATTGAAAAAACTACAAGAAAAATGTAAAAAAATCGGGAGAACAAGATTACCCTGCACAGTACCAAATCGATTCGCACTTTCCTCAACAACAACAAAAAACAAATCAATTCCCACCAAAGAAAGAGTAATGTCCCTTTTTATATGATTACTAATGCCATGATCTTGAATTTCAATTTTTGAATCCATGTTATGTTGAATTCGAATATATCATTAGGTGACCTTGCGGTTTATAATTGATGTAGTCGTACATTTTGATCTGCCGTCATATATGAACATTTTACTCCACCATGTGAACATATATATTGTCGTCTACCATATGGACTAAATTTGAATCAATTTTCCTTATTTGAATACGATTGTTGTCAAGTTATACAATAATTTAAATATTATCTAGATAACAAAAAGACATGCATATAGCAGTAATCATATTTCACTATGAACTACATGTACCATACGCTCTCCAATTCAAATATCTGTATCCATTTTATGTTGAATTCAAATCATAGTACATTATTGGTCTAGGTAGCGAGATGTTTGGGATAATCTAAACCCTTTTTTCATACGTATAATTTTTGGCTAAATTGGGACAAGTTTTGGTATAAGCCTCTTGCAAAACCGGAGATTCTCTCAACAAGCCTCGTGGTTCCGAGAGGGAATGTGTCACCTTTGTGTGCGAAACGATATACGCTGCCTCCCCCCTGATTTTATTTACAGAGGCAACATAGAACTATATGAGTGCCCTATCAAATTTTGGAATTATTTCGGGTTCATTTGGCCTTTTTATACATTAATTGAGTTTCTGGACTTTTAATGAGCATAATCTAAATATGAATTGCATGCACATGCTCTGGTGCACCAAAGTGGGTTGAAAAATCACATGTGTGTCCTTGGTTGAATTTCTAGGTCCCATGGAAGAAATGAGAATGAAATTCAAACATCTGGGCGTCATGACTCTGCCGAGAACATCGAGAAACTTAGATTTTAAATTCATGTAAATCCAAAACTCGGCTGGAAATCATGAAACTTGGCATGGTGTCATGTCATGGCACTAACATGTTGTGGTAAAAAATTGGGCCTATTTGGAAGCTCGTGGTTCTAAGAGGGAACGTGCCACCTTTGAGTGTGAAACGATATACGCTACCCCCTGCCCTTGAGTTTCTTAACAAAGGCAACATAGAACTACATTAGTGCCATGTTAAATTTTGGAATTATTCCAGGTTCATTTATCGTTTTTTATACATTAATTGAGTTTCTGGTCATTTAATGTGCATAAGTCAAATTTGAACTACAAGCACATGCTCTCGTGCACCAAAGTTGGTTGAAAAATCACATTTGTGTCCTCGGGTGAATTTCTAGGTCCCATGCAAGAAATGAGAATAAAATTAAAACATCTGGGCATCGTGGCTCGGCCGAGAACATTGAGAAACTTGGTTTTGAAATTCTTGTAAATCCAAAACATGTCTGAAAATCATGAAACTTGGCATGGATGTCATGTCATGGTACTACCATGTTGTGGTAAAAAAATGGCCGAATAGGAACATATTTTGGTATAAGCTTCTTGCAAACCGAAGCTTCTCTCAAGAAGGCTCGTGGTTCTGAGAGGGAACGTGTCACCTTTGAGTGCGAAACGATATACATTGTGTAACGCCCCGGATCAGATGCGCCAAGTGTCTGTCAGTTATTCGCCATAGTTGCCATGTCATTTTCTTGAGTGTTGCATTTTATCATGTCATCATGTGCATTTCATTTTGCATACCTGTTCGTTTCATGCATCCGAGCATTTTCCCCGTTGTCCGTTTTGCAATCCGGCACTCCTATGCCCTCCAGCGTCCCCCTTTTGTTTCTCATTGTGAGTGGGTGTTAAACTTTCTCGAAATGGCACGAGGTTTGCCAAGCGGCCTTGGTATAGCACCGGTAGACTGCCTGTCAAGTTTCGTGCCATTTGGAGGTCGTTTGATACTCCAACGGTTAACCGCGTAACCCGAAACCCTCATTTCTCTTTGAAGCCCAACACCCCTCCAAAGTGGCCCAAAACCCATCTAACTCCCCTCCATGCTCTCGTTCGTTCAATCACGATCGCGTGGCCGAAAACCACTCCTCATTTGGACACTCCTAGCTCCCTCTACCTATAAATATGTGCACTCCCCCAAAATTCCGGATCCCCAAACCCTAGCCCGCTCCCTCTCCGCCGCCGGACACGTCCGGGCGAAGCCGGACAACGTCCGCCGCCGCCGCCCCGGCCAATCCGCGGCCGCCACGTGGCATCGCCGCCGCCCCTCCGCCGCCGGCTCGTTTGGCCCATGGGGAGCCCGCCCCGGGCCGGATCGGGCCCGACCTCCGCGCCCCCCCCCCCCGACAAGCCCGCGCGCCCCCGCCCTTCGCCGTGCTCGCCGCCGTCTGCTCGCCGGAGCGCGCCGCCGCCGGCCGGCTCCCGCGCCGGCGCCCGCTGCCGCCTCGCCGGCGCGCCGCGCTGCCCCTCGCCCGCGACCCCCGGAGCCCCGCGCCTGCCCCGCGCGCCCGAAGCTCCGCCGCCGCTCGCCACGGTTCCCTGCGCCGCCGGCGGCATCTCCGGCCGCCGCCTTGCCAGGCCCGGCCGTGCCTCTCAGCGCCCGTCCGCGCCGCCGGATCTCCTCCCTCCGCGTCGCCCGGTCTCGCTGCCACGCGCCGCCTCCGGCCGGAACCGCCGCCCCCGCCATCTCCGGCGACATCACCGTCGTCGCCGGCCGCCGCCACCGATCTGGATCTGGTCGGGTGGACCAGATCCACCAGGCCCACCAACCAAACGCCGTCCCCATCCCGGATCCCTCCGTCCCGGAACGTCCTCGTCCCGGGTTGACTTTTTGCGAGGTATAATTTTGCCTAAGTCCCAGATCTGCAGTAATTATCATGACATGTTCATCGCATCGTATCTCTGCATCCGTAGCTCCGTTTTGTGCGTCTAATATGTCAAATTGTTCGCCTCGACGAGTACATCATTTCATTCCATTGCATCATATTCATTTGAGGTCATTTAGATGCCTAAATCTTTGTTGCTAAAGTGCTTCATGATGTTTTGTGCTGTCTGTTAACAGAACGAGCTCTTTTGTCATTTTTGCCATGATTGATGTGTGCATCCTATGAGATTGATGTCTACATGTGTTTTGATCTATGCCATGTCTACTTTACATAGGTGCTTACCAAGTATTTTTGTGATCAATGTGGTGACTAGCACAAGCATGCAAACTAGGCATCGTGATGTTGCTGATTTTAGTCCCTGTTCTGCTGTTATTTTGATGCCATGTAAACATGATGCTACAGAGAGATCCGTGCATATTTTGAGATACTTCAGTAAGGGTGTTTTGAACATATGGTTGTTGTCTATCCATTCATGCCTCTGGTTGCAATTATGGAGTAGTCTAGCATGTCATTTGAGTGCTCTACTTTTGCTTTGAAATGTTTCCTGGCAGATTGTTTACATGTTATTCAATTTGGCCAAGGTTGCTATAGTTGATCCTTGCATGCTATGGACTTGTTCTTGACTTGGTTTGTTTCACAAACATGTCTTCTTGATGATGCTATGCTTATCTTGTCATGCATTGACTTGTGGTGAGTGAATCGAGCTTGTTAAGTAGTGTACATGATGTTGCTGTTTTGCTAGGCTGAATCTGTTATTTCGTGATGCCATGTAAACATGTTGCTACTAATCATTCTATGCATAATCTGGAGATGTGCTCTAAATATGTTTTGATATACATGTCATCATCTAACCATACATGCCCCTGTTTGCATTTATAGCTTGCTGTAGATTGTTCATATCTTGCTCCAAATTTGCCTTATAATGTTGCTGTCAGCCTGTTAACATCAAGTTCAGTTGTTACCATGATTGTTGCTAGTGTTCCATGCACCCTATGGACTTGCTATTGCCATGCTTAGCTTCACAAACATGCCTTCTTACTGTTGGGTGCCTTGCCATGCCATGTTTTGCTCTGTAGTGAGTTGCACAAGCTCATCTACATGCCTTCATAATTCTGTTTCTGCCATGTTTGAATCTGTATTATAACTTGCCATGTTTACATGGGTTCCATCATATTTTCTGACCCTTTTTGGCTTATGGTCAGTAAAGGACATTTGATCTATGCATTTATTAGATTCATGTCATGCCTTTGTTTGCCATGATAAGTTCCTGTAACATGTTGTTTGATCGCTCTGAACATTGCATCGTGATGTTATTTTCTGCAAAGTCTGAATTGTTATTACTTGCAATCTTACCATGTGTGTTTGAGTATGTTCTAGTGATTTCTGGAGATAGCTCAGTGTTTATGTTTTGTTGTGCTTTACCTGTACATCGTGCCCATGCCTTTTGTTTTCTTGTTGAGGTCCTGTAGCATATTGTTTTGGTGCTTGCAATATGCCTAGTTGCTGTTTTGGACAGCTTGTCCATTAGACTTGTTTCATGTGTGTGTGTGTTGAACCGTTGCTCCGTTTTGAGTGTGCTCTATATGAAACTTGCTTAGAATTGCATGTAGTTTCATATTATCATGTTTCATTCATGTGTTGAGGTGTTTGCTTGATGTTTGGGTGCATTTTGCATCAATGCCATGTTTAACTTGTTATTCTCATATCTTCTAGGCTGTAGCCCCGAACTAAATGAACTTTATATGTAACTTGACTAGAATCTCGTGTAGATCATCTTTGTGTATCTTAACTTGCTGTTTAACAACTTCAACTTAACGTTTGTTCAGATCTGGACCAACTTCGAAATATGCATATGAGGACTTACCGAAATTGTTATATGTTGTTCCCGGCCTCATTTAAACTTGTCTTGATGTGTTGCTCTTGTTTGCATCATATTTTGCCATGAGTAGCTTCATCTAGATTGGTCATGCATCATGCTTGTTGGGCATCATGTCTTGTGTATGTGTGGTGTGTTTACCTTGTTGTGTGCTTCTTTTCGATAGTTCCCGTTTCGTTGCGATCGTGAGGATTCGTTCGTCTACGCTTGGTTCGGCTTCATCCGTTCATCTTCTTCATGGACTCGTTCTTCTTCCTTGCGGGATTTCAGGCAAGATGACCGCTACCCTGGATCTCACTACTATCATTGCTATGCTAGTTGTTTCGTTCTATCGCTATGCTGCGCTACCTATCACATGTTTATCAAGCCATCCCAAATTGCCATGAACCTCTAACCTTTGACACCTTTCCTATGCAAACCATTGATTGGCCATGTTACCGCTTTTTCTCAGCCCTCTTATAGCGTTGCTAGTTGCAGGTGAAGTTGAAGATTTCTCCATGGTGGACAGGATTTTGGTTGGGATATCACAATATCTCTTATATTATTAATGCATCTATATATTTGGTAAAGGGTGGAAGGCTCGGCCTTTTGCCTGGTGTTTTGTTCCACTCTTGCCGCCCTAGTTTCCGTCATACCGGTGTTATGTTCCCGGATTTTGTGTTCCTTACGCGGTCGGGTGATTTATGGGACCCCCTTGATAGTTCGCTTTGAATAAAACTCCTCCAACAAGGCCCAACCTTGGTTTTACATTTGCCTCACCTAGCCCTTTTTCCCTTGGGAGTCACCCTCTCGAGGGTCATTTTATTACAGCCCCCCCCCCCCGGGCCAATGCTTGTCTAAGTGTTGGTCCAAACTAGAGCACCGTGCGGGACCATCCCTTGGCAACTTGGGTTACGTCGGTACCTGTACGCTTAGCTTATCCGGTGTTGCCCTGAGAACGAGATATGTGCAGCTCCTATCGGGATTGTCGGCGCATCGGGCGGTCTTGCTGGTCTTGTTTTACCATTGTCGAAATGTCTTGTAAACCGGGATTCTGAGTCTGATCGGGTCTTCCTGGGAGAAGGTCTATTCCTTCGTTGATCGCGAGAGCTTGTCATGGGCTAAGTTGGGACACCCCTGCAGGGTATAATCTTTCGAAAGCCGTGCCTGCGGTTATAGGCAGATGGGAATTTGTTAATGTCTGGTTGTAGATGACTTGACACCAGATCCGAATTAAAACGCATCAACTACGTGTGTAGCCGTGATGGTCTCTTCTCGGCGGAGTCCGGGAAGTGAACACGGTCTTTGGGTTATGTTTGACGTAAGTAGGAGTTCAGGATCACTTCTTGATCATTGCTAGATTCACGTCCGTTCTGCTTGCTCTCTTCTCGCTCTTAATTGCGTATGTTAGCCACCATATATGCTTAGTCGCTGCTGCAGCCTCACCACTTTACCCCTTCCTTTCCTTTTAAGCTTTGCTAGTCTTGATACCCATGGTAATGGGATTGCTGAGTCCTCGTGGCTCACAGATTACTACAACAACAGTTGCAGGTACAGGTTATGCGATGGTCTTGACGCAAGAGCGATGTTTGCTTGTCTTGGAGTTCTTCTTCTGCTTCTTCTTTGATCAGGGGATAGGTTCCAGGTCGGCAGCCTGGGCTATTAGGGTGGATGTTGTTAGAGTTTTTGTTTGTGTTTCATCCGTAGTCAGATGATGCTCTTATGTATTGTGATGTTGTATTCGTGGCATTGTATGCCTCTTGTATGTATTCCCATCTATTATGTAATGTTGATGTAATGATATCCACCTTGCAAAAGCGTTTCAATATGCGGGTCTATCCTTGGTGGGACCTTAGAGTTCCTTTTGGATAGGGTCGCATATTGGGTGTGACAAGTTGGTATCAGAGCCTCGACCGACCCTAGGAGCCCCCTTGATTGATCGTGTAGTTTGGCCGTTGTTGAGTCTAGAAGAAAACTGTTTTCGGAGTCTAGTTATATCGGAGAGTAGGAATTCTTTTTACTCCTCAGCCCCTTCGTCGCTCTGGTAAGGAATCTTGACGTAGGTGTTTTGAATTACTCCTCTTCCCCTTCAAATTTTTCTTTAGGATCACGCAGTTGGTTTTCCGATCGTTGGTTCTCAGCTCTTTTCATCCGGTGCATTTCTCGTCAAGTCGACTCGAGCCTCTTCATCTTTGCAAGTTCAATCCTCAGTTGTTTTCTTTTCCCACCCGCCCTCCCCTTTTTCATCTTGGAACCGAAGTCCGTAATCGAGTATCCATTCTACTCGTGTGAAGTCTTTGCATTCTTTCAACCGGTGTTTCCTCTTCAAGTTATTCGTCGTTTCCCCTTCCAAGTTGTCTTTGTTTTCCTGCCCTCCCACCCTTTTTTCTTCCCGGAGTCTGAGTCTCTCTCGACAATCTATCTCATTCGTGCGGAACCTCTTCAGTCTTTCGTAAATTATTTCAACCGGTGAATTCTCGTCTCGTTCGTCATTCTTCATCCATTTCTTCTCCGGTGGATTCAATTCAAGTTTTTGGTTGATCATATTATTTTCCTTGGCTCAAGTGTTTTCCGTGCTCGTTCGCCTCTCGCCAGTTTATCCTTCCGGAGTATTCAAGTCGTCTCAGGAGATTCGTCTATGTTTGAATTAATTCGAGGTTGTCACCTCATTCAAATATTTCAATTGTTCCAGTGCTTCATTTATCTGTTCATCATCCTTTTCAATGGTGTTTTCTCTTCAGTGGGCCCTAACCCACAGGTATTTTACCTGGATCTTACCTGGCTCTTCTAATTCTCCCAGAGTTATTCTCAATTCTTTTCAAGTGTGACGTAAGAATGAATTTCATCAGTCAGATTCCATCGCTAAGATCGCTTTCAAATTCTTTTTGTTGTTGGCTCAACCCCTTCGCTTTTCATTCTCCCGGAGTGTCTCAGTAATTTTGGTGGTGTTTTCCCGTCATCATTTGAAGACCGAAGAAGAGTTTTTCCTCTAAAATCTTGTCCTTTCTCCCGGATATTCGTGGTTCTAGCTTCATATCATCCTCTCGAATTATTCCATTTGTCAGTTATTCTTTTCTCACCCATCCGGAGTATGTCAGGAGTTGTTTTCCTGTTTCTTTTCACCGGAGGCCATCATTCCAGTTATCATTTTCTAATTATCCCGGTGCTTCATTCAAGTGTTCTTCAATCAGCTCATGATCTCTTTGTTCTTTTGCATCTAAATCCCCTCTAGCATATTTGCTCTTCTAATTCTTCCCGGTGATTCAGCCCCTTTCATCAGTCATTTTCGAATTCTTACGGTGATTCGTTCAAGATTCTTTTTGTTTGATTATCATTCAATCCATCTGTTCTTTCCAATCATACCGGTGGTTCATGAAGACTTTCTCAAGTTTTGCGTCATATTTCCCCTTAATCCTTTTCAAGAAGAATAAGTAGTATGAAAAATCCATTGATTGTCATCAATTTAATTTGATGAAGGATAAGCATACAATAAATCTTATTCTTATTTCATCCAAGTGAGTAATCCCTTCCTTCGGAGTTTGTTCGTGAGGAATAAATTCTAGTTCCAAGTGTTTTCATCTTTTCTTTTCCGGAGTTCAATTTCCTCGGTCATCTCGTCGGAACCTCCATCTAAATCATCGCAAGGCTTTAATCTTATCCTTTTCATCTTTCATTCTATCTCATCATCTTTTTGTCAACGGAGTTCTTCATGGTGGTTCTTCATGATTTCATTCATTCTTCAAGAGTTCATCAAGATTCTTATCGAAGGAGCTCAAGAATCTTTCCTCCTTGATTTTCGAAGTGCAATTAATTCTCCGTATTTCTTTTGAAGTGGAGTTTTGCATTTCTTCGTTCTTTTCAGCTATCCAATCATTTCCGCTTGTGGTCGGTTATCACCTCATGATCTTGAGATGTTACCTATAAGTCCACAGCAAGCTTATTCTTTCGTTGTTGATTTTCTCAACAACTTCATTCAATCCTTCCTTTTAAGTTCTTTTCATTCAATTCTTTCAATTCTTCCGGAGGCATTGCGTTGGTCATCTCGTCAAGTGCCATCCCATCTTGTGAAGTTCTTGTTCTATTCATTCCATGTTCAGTCAGAGTTCTGCCTAAATCCTTTCAGTCTTATTCGTTTCTTATCTTGTTCTAACCGGAGTTGTTTCATAGTCTTCTGATTTCGTGAGCTTTCGATTCTTGTCATTCTCGTCGTTCCTCTCTTCTTCTCAAGTGCTCTCGATTCTTTGCTTCTTCTCTTGATTTCTTGTTTCACCTCTTCCTGTTTCTCTTCCATTTCGGTCCTAAGATCTCGGGACGAGATCTCTTGTTAGTGGAGGAGTGTTGTAATGCCCCAGATCCGATGCGCCAGGTGTCTGTCAGTTATTCGCCGTAGTTGCCATGTCATTTGCTTGCGTGTTGCATTTTATCATGTCATCATGTGCATTTCATTTTGCATACGTGTTCGTTTCATGCATCCGAGCATTTTCCCCGTTGTCCATTTTGCAATCCGGCGCTCCTATGCCCTCCGGCGTTCCCCTTTTGTTTCTCGTTGTGAGTGGGTGTTAAACTTTCTCGGAATGGCCCAAGGTTTGCTAAGCAGCCTTGGTATAGCACCGGTAGACCGCCTGTCAAGTTTCGTGCCATTTGGAGGTCGTTTGATACTCCAACGGTTAACCGCGTAGCCCGAAACCCCCCTTTCTCTTTGCAGCCCAACACCCCTCCAAAGTGGCCCAAAACCCATCTAACTCCCCTCCATGCTCTCGGTCGTTCGATCACGATCGCGTGGCTAAAAACCGCTCCTCATTTTGACACTCCTAGCTCCCTCTACCTATAAATATGTGCACTCCCCCGAAATTCCGGATCCCCAAACCCTAGCCCGCTCCCTCTCCGCCGCCGGACACGTCCGGGCGAAGCCGGACAACGTCCGCCGCCGCTGCCCCGGCCAATCCGCGGCCGCCACATGGCATCGCCGCCGCCCCTCCGCCGCCGGCTCGTCTGGCCCACGGGGAGCCCGCCCCGGGCCGGATCGGGCCCGACCTCCGCGCCCCGCCTGACGAGCCCGCGCGCCGCCGCTCTTCGCCGTGCTCGCCGCCGTCTGCTCACCGGAGCACGCCGCCGCCGCCCGGCTCCCGCGTCGGCGCCCGCCGCCGCCTCGCCGGCGCGCCGCGCTGCCCCTCGCCCGCGACCCCCGGAGCCCCGCGCCTGCCCCGCGCGCCCGAAGCTCCGCCGCCGCTCGCCGCGGTTCCCTGCGCCGCCGGCGGCATCTCTGGCCGCCGCCTTGCCAGGCCCGGCCGCGCCTCTCAGTGCCCGTCCGCGCCGCCGGATCTCCTCCCTCCGCGTCGCCCGGCCTCGCCGCCGCGCGCCGCGACACGTCGCCGCCTCCGGCCGGAACCGCTGCCCCCGCCATCTCCGGCGACGTCGCCGTCGTCACCGGCCGCCGCCACCGATCTGGATCTGGTCGGGTGGACCAGATCCACCAGGCCCACCAACCAAACACCGTCCCCATCCCGGATCCCTCCGTCCTGGAACGTCCTCGTCCCGGGTTGAATTTTCGCGAGGTATAATTTTGCCCAAGTCCCAGATCTGCAGTAATTATCATGCCATGTTCATCACATCGTATCTCTGCATCCGTAGCTCCATTTTGTGCATGTAATATGTCAAATTGTTCGCCTCGACGAGTACATCATTTGATTCCGTTGCATCATATTCATTTGAGGTTATTTAGATGCCTGAATCTTCATTGCTAGAGTGCTTCATGTTGTTTTCTGCTGTCTGTTAACAGAACGAACTCTTTTGTCATTTTTGCCATGATTGATGTGTGCATCCTATGAGGTTGATGTCTACATGTGTTTTGATCTATGCCATGTCTACTTTACAGAGGTGCTTACCATGTATTTTTGTGATCAATGTGGTGACTAGCAAAAGCATGCAAACTAGGCATCGTGATGCTGCTGATTTTAGTCCCTGTTCTGCTGTTATTTTGATGCCATGTAAACATGATGCTACAAAGAGATCCATGCATATTTTGAGATACTTCAGTAAGGGTGTTTTGAACATATGGTTGTTGTCTATCCATTCATGCATCTGGTTGCAATTATGGAGTAGTCTAGCATGTCATTTGAGTGCTCTACTTTTGCTTCGAAATGTTTCCTGGCAGATTGTTTACATGTTATTCAATTTGGCCAAGGTTGCTATAGTTGATCCTTGCATGCTATGGACTTGTTTCTTGACTTGGTTTGTTTCACAAACATGTCTTCTTGATGATGCTATGCTTATCTTGTCATGCAATGACTTGTGGTGAGTGAATCGAGCTTGTTAAGTAGTGTACATGATGTTGCTGTTTTGCTAGGCTGAATCTGTTATTTCGTGATGCCATGTAAACATGTTGCTACTAATCATTCTATGCATAATCTGGAGATGTGCTCTAAATATGTTTTGATCTACATGCCATCCTCTAACCATACATGCCCCTGGTTGCATTTATAGCTTGCTGTAGATTGTTCATATCTTGCTCCTAATTTGCTTCATAATGTTGCTGTCAGCCTGTTAACACCAAGTTCAGTTGTTACCATGATTGTTGCTAGTGTTCCATGCACCCTATGGACTTGCTATTTCCATTCTTAGCTTCACAAACATGCCTTCTTACTGTTGGGTGCCTTGCCATGCCATGTTTTGCTCTGTAGTGAGTTGCACAAGCTCATCTACATGCCTTCATAATTCTGTTTCTGCCATGTTTGAATCTGTATTATAACTTGCCATGTTTACATGGGTTCCATCATATTTTCTGATCCTTTTTGGCTTATGGTCAGTAAAGGACATTCGATCTATGCATTTATTAGATTCATGCCATGCCTTTGTTTGCCATGATAAGTTCCTGTAACATGTTGTTTGATAGCTCTGAACATTGCATCGTGATGTTATTTTCTGCAAAGTCTGAATTGTTATTACTTGCAATCTTACCATGTGTGTTTGAGTATGTTTTAGTGATTTCTGGAGATAGCTCAGTGTTCATGTTTTGTTGTGCTTTACCTGTACATCATGCCCATGCCTTTTATTTTCTTGTTGAGGTCCTGGAGCATATTGTTTTGGTGCTTGCAATATGCCTAGTTGCTGTTTCGGACAGCTTGTCCTTTAGACTTGTTTCATGTGTGTGTTGAACCGTTGCTCCGTTTTGAGTGTGCTCTATATGAAACTTGCTTAGAATTGCATGTAGTTTCATATTATCATGTTGCATTCATGTTTTGAGGTGTTTGCTTGATGTTTGGGTGCATTTTGCATCAATGCCATGTTTAACTTGTTTTGCTCATATCTTCTAGGCCGTAGCCCCGAACTAAATGAACTTTATATGTAACTTGACTAGAATCTCGTGTTGATCATCTTTGTGTATCTTAACTTGCTATTTAACAACTTCAACTTAACGTTTGTTCAGATCTGGACCAACTTGGAAATATGCATATGAGGACTTACTGGAATTGTTATATGTTGTTCCCGGCCTCATTTAAACTTGTCTTAATGTGTTGCTCTTGTTTGCATCATCTTTTGACATGAGTAGCTTCATCTAGATTGGTCATGCATCATGCTTGTTGGGCATCATGTCTTGTCTATGTGTGGTGTGTTTACCATGTTGTGTGCTTCTTTTCGATAGTTCCTGTTTCGTTGCGATCGTGAGGATTCGTTCGTCTACGCTTGGTTCGGCTTGATCCATTCATCTTCTTCATGGACTCATTCTTCTTCCTTGCGGGATTTCAGGCAAGATGACCGCTACCCTAGATCTCACTACTATCATTGCTATGCTAGTTGTTTCGTTCTATCGCTATGCTGCGCTACCTATCACATGTTTATCAAGCCATCCCAAATTGCCATGAACCTCTAACCTTTGACACCTTTCCTATGCAAACCATTGATTGGCTATGTTACCGCTTTTGCTCAGCCCTCTTATAGCGTTGCTAGTTGCAGGTGAAGTTGAAGATTTCTCCATGGTGGACATGATTTTGGTTGGGATATCACAATATCTCTTATATTATTAATGCATGTATATATTTGGTAAAGGGTGGAAGGCTCAGCCTTTTGCCTGGTGTTTTGTTCCACTCTTGCCGCCCTAGTTTCCATCATACCGGTGTTATGTTCCTGGATTTTGCGTTCCTTACGCGGCCGGGTGATTTATGGGACCCCCTTGACAGTTCGCTTTGAATAAAACTCCTCCTGCAAGGCCCAACCTTGGTTTTACATTTGCCTCACCTAGCCCTTTTTCCCTTGGGAGTTGCGCTCTCAAGGGTCATCTTTATTACAGCCCCCCTAGGCCAATGCTTGTCTAAGTGTTGGTCCAAACTAGAGCACCGTGCGGGACCATCCCTTGGCAACTTGGGTTACGTCGGTACCTGTACGCTTAGCTTATCCGGTGTTTCCCTGAGAACGAGATATGTGCAGCTCCTATCGGGATTGTCGGCGCATCGGGCGGCCTTGCTGGTCTTGTTTTACCATTGTCGAAATGTCTTGTAAACCGGGATTCCGAGTCTGATCGGGTCTTCCTGGGAGAAGGTCTATTCCTTCGTTGATCGCGAGAGCTTATCATGGGCTAAGTTGGGACACCCTTGCAGGGTATAATCTTTCGAAAGCCGTGCCTGCGGTTATAGGCAGATGGGAATTTGTTAATGTCCGGTTGTAGATAACTTGACACCAGATCCGAATTAAAACACATCAACTGCGTGTGTAGCCGTGATGGTCTCTTCTCGGCGGAGTCCGGGAAGTGAACACGGTCTTTGGGTTATGTTTGACGTAAGTAGGAGTTCAGGATCACTTCTTGATCATTGCTAGATTCACGTCCATTCTGCTTGCTCTCTTCTCGCTCTTAATTGCGTATGTTAGCTACCATATATGCTTAGTCGCTGCTGCAGCCTCACCACTTTACCCCTTCCTTTCCTTTTAAGCTTTGCTAGTCTTGATACCCATGGTAATGGGATTGCTGAGTCCTCGTGGCTCACAGATTACTACAACAATAGTTGCAGGTACAGGTTATGCGATGGTCTTGACGCGAGAGCGATGTTTGCTTGACTTGGAGTTCTTCTTCTGCTTCTTCTTTGATCAGGGGATAGATTCCAGGTCGGCAGCCTGGGCTAGCAGGGTGGATGTCGTTTGAGTTTCTGTTTGTGTTTCATCCATAGTCGAATGATGCTCTTATGTATTGTGATGTTGTATTCATGTGGCATTTTATGCCTCTTGTATGTATTCCCATCTATTATGTAATGGTGATGTAATGATATCCATCTTGCAAAAGCGTTTCAATATGCGGGTCTATCCTTGGTGGGACCTTAGAGTTCCTTTTGGATAGGGTGGCATATTGGGCGTGACACATTGTCCCCCTTGAGTTTATTTACAAAGGCAACATAGAACTACATGAGTGCCTTGTTAAATTTTGGAATTATTCCGGCTTCGTTTGGCCTTATTTACACATTAATTGAGTTTTTGGTCATTTAATGTGCATAATTCAAATTTGAACTACAAGCACGTGCTCCCATGCACCAAAGTTGGTTGAAAATCACATTTGTGTCCTCGGGTGAATTTCTACTCCCATTCAAAAAATGAGAATAAGATTCAAACATCTGGGCATCGTGGCTCGGTCGAGAATATTGAGAAACTTGGCATGGTGTCATGTCATGGTAGTACCATGCTGTGGTAAAAAAAATTGGCCGAATAGGAACAAATTTTGGTATAAGCTTCTTGCAAATCGGAGCTTCTCTCAAGAAGGCTCGTGGTTCTGGGAGGGAACGTGTCACCTTTGTGTGCATAATTCAAATTTGAAATACAAGCACATGTTCCAGTGCACCAAAGTTGGTTGAAAAATCACATGTGTGTCCTCGGGTAAATTTCTAGGTTCCATGCAAGAAATGGATTCAAAATTCTGGGCGTCGTGGCTGGGTTGGAAACATTGAGAAACTTAGTTTTTTAATTCCTGTAAATCCAAAACACGCATGAAAATAATGAAACTTGGCTTGGTGCTATGACATGGCACGAACATGTTGTGGTAAATTTGCAGTCCGATTTGCGAAGGCACGCACATTAATAATCAACAAAGTCATTTTGGAACAAGCGATGTCACGTTACAATCGGAAACACAAGTATTATTGAAACCGTGGGCGTTCTACTTACTAGTACCATTTACGTGCCACCACGCGTCCCCATTTTTTATTAGCTAGGAGGCGCCATGCAGGGTAGCTATATGAGTACGAGAGGCGTGCGATCAGACCCCTGCGCGTGCTTATTGGGAGGAGAGCCCTTTGACCTCCATCTGCCGTCCACCTCTCTCCTAAGGTCTCCATTAATGGAGCCCAAGCCTCTGTTTAATGGCGTGGCTATGTCTCACTCGACTGAGATTTAAGAGAGAAAAAAGAAAATCTGAAAGCATGGATCTTGATGTAAGATCCGACGGACCTATATAGCATCTACTGCAACTTATAGCAAGACTGATGACTATATAAGGACGATTTTTTTTATCAAAGAAGGGCTTGCCCCTTCCGATTTTCATTACTGAAAACCACCACAATTCACAAGAAGTTCAGCACAACTCCAACCTAACACGAAGGACTAAAAGCTACTCCTCCGTCCCATAATATAAGACGCTTTTTGACACTAGTATAGTGTCAAAAACCTTATTACATTATGATACGGAGGGAGTACCAGATTGAAATGCAACATCCCAAGAGGCCAACAAAGGCCAAACATCCGTGCTAGAACCCAACATTTCACAACCGACGACACAATCCACATCCTAAATCGATTATTACATCAAAAGAAACCAGGAAACTGAAGGAAGCCCAGCAGCAACTAGAAGAGCAGCAACGCCAGGGTCGCCACAGCAAGAGTTTTCTTCATTCCAGCCTCGCAACATTGTTCTTCCACAGAAAGATAAGGACGATTAATTGTCTTACATAATTAGAAAGATAACTAAAAAAGCCACATGCGGCTACGCCCAAAATACACAAGGGAAAAAGAAGAAGGAAGACAAGGATCTGGCTCGCTGATCTCTACTTTCTTGATGCGTTGCTGCAGGCCGCGAGAACTAGTCTCCACGGCGAGCGGCGATGAGCTCTTTCGTGTCCTCAAGACGCTGCTTGAGAACATCCAAGGATTCCTCCATCGGCCTTTGGCGCTCGTTGCGGAGCTTGTCATTCTCGTCCATAAGTTTCTTGACGATGACGCCGGTCCTCTTCAACAAGGCACTGGTCTCCTCCTGCTGGTCTGCACTTCGGACGATCTTCTCCCTCAGTAGGTCGCGCTCGGCTCGGAGCCTCTCATTGCCCTCCCTTAGTTGTCGGATGACGCCGGTAGCCTGTTCAAACGAGGCTTTCACGTCGTCCTGCAACATCGCCAAGCTGGAGATCTGATCCATCTGGCTATGGACGATCGCATGCATGCACCTGTAACAGTCGTCGCCTGCCCGCGAGAAATTTTCTCGGGCTGTCGCGGCGCGTCGGGACATCTCTGCTGCATTCGTGGCGCGGCGGGACATCTCTGCTGCTTCCGCGGTGTGGCCGGACCAGTCTGCTGCATCGACGGCATGGTGGGACCTCCGTGCTGCTTCAGCGGCGCGGCGGGACCTCTGTGCTGCTACTTCCGCACGGCGGGACGTGTCGGCTGCTCTCGCAGCGAGGCGGGACATCTCTCGTGCTTCTGCTTCCATGCTCGCCTCTCCCTGGTGGCAATCTCTCGACCCAGAACTCACGCTGGCCATGGCAGACGCAAGGGAAGGATGCTGAATGACTTGTTTGTTTTGTGGATGAGGAGTTGAGGAGGAATGTGCAGTCATCTTGGCATACTAGTATTTATAACCGAGTACTAATACACTCCTAAGTGGGAAACCGTTTAGGTTGTGATCGGTGTGAACAGGTTTGGAATTCAATATAGCGTGGTACTAATACGCTCCTAAGTGGGAAACCGTTTAGGTTGTGATCGGTGTGAACAGGTCTACAATTCAATATAGCATGGAGTAATTTGGTGCTTTTGCAAACTACAAAAAATATTCCACCACTCACCATAAATCGGAAAGGAGGGAGTACTGTTGTGTACGTGCAATAACTGGCACCGTCGTATACATATCTTAAGGTTAATGGGGCATTCGACAGGAATACCCACGTGGCGAGCTCTAGGCTAGTCCTTTTTTCAGACGCATTAAACCTATCTCTCAAGACTTCTCGCACGCACCATCGTGCCACCCACAAAAACTTGTACTCTGAGTTTAGTAGTATGTTATACATGAAGAGAAGAGGTGCACGCACACACTCATCCTCTTACACATGCGTCTGTTTTTTCTAGAAAAGAAGGATGATGACCCCCGGCCTCTGCATCTGGGAGTCACACACGCATCTATAGCTACGAATTGTAGTGTTCTCAACCATCCGATTGGCTCTATCATGGATGTACATATATACTAAAACATGTCTAGATACATCTATATTTTGACAAATGGAAGGCATGTATTGTGGAACGGAGGGAGTGCTTGTCATCAAAATGGATAAATGGGACATATCTAGAACTAAAATACGTCTACATACATCTCCTTTTATCCATTTTGATGACAAGTAGTACTTCTTACCCAAAGGAACTTTATATCCAACAGACACAAAATATCCGTTCGACTGTTGGAAATTATTGATCTGATGTCAAAGTAATTGTTGCATCGCCACCAAAACCCACCATTTCTTAAGCTAAAGTAGACCAAGGTAATCCCTATATTAGCATATTACTAAGATAAATAGAAGGCACTGTCGAAACATTTAGGACGTGAGCTTGTCAATCTGAATGTGGACGGACACAAGCTTAGCCCCAGCCAGCAGCTTGGGTGGAACTGTCAAGAAGGTCAGCTCCTGCACGTCGACATCGCCGGGATCCTTGCTGCTTGTCACCTCCATTTCCACCTTGACGGTGTCGGTCGTGCCTTTGGGCTCCCCCGGCGGGCCGTTCGCCCACAGCTTGGCCAAGTAGTGCGGCAGTGGGGACGCCCCCACTCTGATGCAGATGACCGACACGGCGATAGGCGTGCCGATGTCGAGCACGCCGCCGACCAAGAAAAACACGCGGCAGTCCTCCTCCGCGAACAGCAAGAGCCATGGCTCCGATAGTGGCACTTGCAGCTGGAGCACCTTACCGTACTGGATCCTGTGCACGGGCATGGGATGCGCGTTGCTGATGTGGTGGTAGAGCGCCGGCGGCGGGCCTTCGTAGCCGCAGACGGGAATGGGGCATTTGCAGGGCGCGAGCGGACACATGCTTTGGTGATCAGCGAGCTTGTGGTAAGTGACGTAGAGCCCACAGCCTTCGTACGGGCACTCCACCCTCAGCGACGAAACAACGGCGTCCACTGCCGTGTTCCGCATGTCGAAGCCACCGCCGCGCTCGCACTTCTGGCACTGCCGCTGGTTCCCGGGGCGCTCGACGTGGCAGTCCGCGCAGGCCAGGTGCCCTCCCTTGCACTGCAGAAATCAATCGAACAGCACATCAATCAAGAAACCTGCACCTTGCTCAATCAGACGAATGGACGAGGTGTATTCGAACCTCATACACTGGAGGCATCAAGGGGCGGAGGCACAAGGGGCAGTGGAGCATGGTGAGGTCCATCGAGACCTTAGTGAGCTCCCTCGTCGGTTCCTGTTCCGTCTGCATGATCTCGTCCTCCTCGTGCACAACCATCTCTCGCTTGGGCCGGGGCATTACAAAGCTTTACCGTCATATTTTATACTCTGCGCATAATTGTCCTCCCGCATACCAAGGAAGGCAGTAGTTTGAGTTTTCTGGACAAATTTTCCCCTGCGCATGAGTAAGCTGCACAAATATCGACAGTAAATGCGCATGCAATGGTTGGCTGGTCCTCCTTCTTTTCGCTTGAGTTGGCTTCCCCAGGCGGTCAAGCCGCATCCGATGCTGCACGCGTTTGCCTGTAGCCATTTTCTGCTTTGGAAACTGGCACGATTAATAGGGGCAGAATTAATCGAGCGGGGGCACAGATGGAAACCAAGGCGGACGTGCAGACTAATTTGAGAAAAACAAGAAAAAGTTATACACAAAGTAAAAGGAATCGGAGGGAGTACTACTTCAAGGTGCATTAAATCAACACATGCAAGTATCAAAAGGAGAGTCACGGCATGCATGCATGCGTTGTAATTAATGCATCAGTAACCCTAAATTATTGAAATATATCGAGTGCAGTGCTTTGATGTGTCGCGTCAACTTGTACATCAACGAGAAGTTTGATTATCCTTTCCCTCGCGGACTTAACTGCACATGCCTTTCGATGTATGACAGGTTGGCCACACACCTGTCGGGCCCACCTGTCATACACGCAAAGACAGGAGCGTACCTCCCTCGCCCGTGAGCGTGGTGGCTGGCAAGACTAGGAGAAGCTTTCGCTACATGCTCTCCCTCCCGCACGCGGTGGACATGCAGCAGTTCATTCGGTGTCAGATGGCCAGAAGCGTACTGTAGTACTCCTCCAGTGCAGTAGTACACCATCATTGTTTGACTTCCCGAAGAGGCGAAGAGCCAAGCGCAACCCGGATGCTTGTGTGGCAGTTTCATGTGTAGAGTAGTCTAGATAGCGTGTACCGTGCCTGTAGGCTTAAAATCGTTGGGGTCGGCTCCATGCTATGTGGCCATCTCGAAGTATTTTAAAAAAAATTAAAATAGTCTTCTGGCCCTACCTGTCACCCTGGTGATTCTAGTTTGCATGCTCATCTGGTCAAGACAGGAATATATATTTTAATTTGTTTTTTTTTTGAAAAGGGGGGACTCCCCGGCCTCTGCATCAGAACGATGCATACGGCCACATATATTTTAATTTGTGGTGGGTAAATGTTAGAGGTTGCAGCAAATATATTGTACACTGCGGGCCTTTCAGCCAAGTTTAGAGGCAAGCATGTGGGGCCAGTGCTATGATGTGTCGCGTCAACTCGTAGAACGAGGAGAAGCTTGATTTTACTACACGCCTTCTCCCTCGCCCATGCGTGCTGTTGCTCGCAAACGAGGACATGCTTTTTCTTAGTAGTACTCCTAAAACAAGCTATCCGTCCCGCTCACGGTGGACGGACATACAGCAGTGGATTCAACACTGTAGAAGCAGTAGTAGTAACATCATTGTTCGTCTTCTCGAAGAGGCGAAGAGCCAAGCGCAAACCGAACGTTGCAGTTGCGGACATTGGAGCACGCATATAGCCAGGCTCTTGCATGAGACAAAATTGCTATGTGAGCCCACTATTGTACTAGTACGTACAACTACTTGCTAGTATAGCCCTGTAAACCAGAAAGGAGTATTTTCCCTTCTAGAGATTTCAACAAGTGACTAGACTACACCGAGACGGAGTACATATGGAGCAAAATGAGTGAATCTGCACCGTAAATAAATACGTACTAGTTCTATTGTTTTCCTCTCCGAGGTGCACAATATTGAGTATACTGACTAGTCTCTTTTTGACACGCATTTATGTTGTTGTTTTTTTTGACACAGTACAGACGCAAGTCACCATACGCACCTCATCGTCGACGGGTCCATAGGTGCTTGAATGCCAAGGAGGAAGAGGGTAGCGGTTCCTGAGACGTTGAACGGTCAATGATACATCCTCAATTACATGCAGAGGGAATTAATTGGAGAAGCAGACTAGAGCCAGCACAATGTGAATGCAATAGAGTTTGGACTCTCATATAATAAAGGCGCCCCACCACTCCAATCCATCTACTCCGAAGCCTCTGCGCAACACTGCTCACTCCAATCCAGGACCAAGTGACCAGAAGCCACAAGCACCTATGAAGGCGATGGACGCGAGCGGCAGTCGGCTGTGCCAAATCATCCAAGGCGCCGGCTTGCTGCCCCGCACTGCACAGTGTTTCCAGACAGTGCTGGCGACCGCAGGCATCGTAGCCCTCGCCAACGCCGGCTTCGCCTCTCGCATGGACGACATGATGGTCAACTCCATCCGCAAGTTCACCGCTGTCAAGAAGCGCGCGGACGACCTTGCCGTACTGCTCCAGCCCATGCGCCCAGGCTCCTCATTGCCTGCCACCCTCATTGGCCTACATGGTGACGAACTCTTTCAAGCCCTGGTGGCCCTGCAGGTGCCGGAGGTCGCGACGAAGAATGTGCACCTCGAGGCCGCGCTCGCCGCACAACGCCTCGCCATGCAAGAAACCGTCGACCTGCACATCCACGTCTACGAGGAAATCGTCTACATAGGCCACTATAAGGCAAGCAAGGACAGAAAGACGTTGGCCTTCTTCCAACGGCTGGAATCTTTGGACGCCATTGTTCAGAAGCACGTCGACCTGGCCACGAAAGCTGCTGCTACTTAGGCGCCGTTCGGTGGGCCCGCTCCTTGAGTCGAGGAGGTGGACGTCGTCGATGGATGCATCTCTTCTTCTTGCCTCCTGTAACCAGCACTGCATCGCCTCGTGGTCTTAATGTTTTATTAGTATAGTACTCCCTCCGTTCCCAAATATAAGTCTTTCTAAAGATTCCAGCAAGTGACTACTACATACGGAGCAAAATGAGTGAATCTACTCTCTAAACTATGTCTTCATACATCTGTATGCTGTATTCCATTTGAACTAGTATCTAAAAAGGCTTATATTTATGAACGGAGGGAGTATATGGCATTTTTTATTCCAGTCGTAACATTTTCACTGTGAGGTGGGACAGCAGTTGAGCAAACCCACCCCACCCACCGGGCGTCGGCCAAGTTTAGAATTAGAAGAGAGAAACGAGGGAGGAGAGCTAGCTGTAGCACGGAGGCTGTTGTCAGATGGGACTCGTGTTTATAGAATAGGAGTACCGAGCACTCTTGCCTCTATTTTAGGGAAAAATTAGTCGTATGTCTAGTACCACTAGTTGGGTGCGTGCGACCTATAGCTGTCATCACTTTAGGTCTCCTTTTCGAACCGCGGCTACTCTTCACAGTACATTTTTTCACGCATTTATCCTCCTATATGTACTCCTAGGCTATTTCCACGTGCTCCCATTCGCCGACATGTGGGACATAGAGCATCTGGGTCGTAGTGCATGCACGACTCGGAGCATATGCCAGGGTACTTTACATTTCAGACCTCACGAATTACATGCAAACCCCCGCAAAAGAATAAATAATCAATGAATTACTACATGAAACCGGATTATTTTCGTGGAAACTAGAGCACGTTCATTAAATTTTGGACATACACGTTTATAAAAAATGACCGGACCTAAACTAGTCTAAGGGCCTCTTTGATTTTTCCCCAAAAAAGGGCCTCTTTGATTCGCAGGATACTGAAAACACAGGAATGGGGAAAGTATGATGGAGATGAACCGAGACGAGGAGAACTCTAACCCAGTCAGAGGTTAGAGTTAGATTCTAACCCTGAACTAACTCTAAACCAAAGAGGTGTATGGATGGCAGGGTTAGATTGACAATAAATGCTCTATCTCAATCATTTAACTACTTTGGACCCTATTTTTAGTCAGACTAAAATAAGTCCCTTGGATCCAAGCACCCTCTTGCTGTGGTCGGCTGTTCTGTGGCCTCCTCCCGCTCACAATTGACATAAACGAACCATCTATATAAATCAAGCATGCAAAACATGATAATTTTTACTTTGTCCATACAAATGAGATATCCCACTTAAACATACAAGTCGTCAATCAAGCTTCACAAAATAAAAAAATACTTCATGAAACAAAGAATGAGCTAACTCATCACGAAAGTCGTTCACAATAGGGAGGGAGCCCGGAGCCCCTCATGCACCGAGGGAGGAGCTCGCCATCGTCGCTTGGAGGAAGGCTTTGTAGAGCCCAAGCCCTGGGAACCCCTCCGACGCTGGCCCTTGCGAGTTGAGGTCGACACCGGCATGGGTAGCAGGGCAGCTTGCCGCCGACTGGGAACTTAATCTTTGAGCCTCTAGAAATAATGCAAGCCTGTAACTAAAATACCTAGAAAGGTGAACTGAATCTTTGGGCCTCTAGAAATAATGCAAGCCTGAAACTGAAATACCTAGAAATGTGAACTGAATCTTTGGGCCTCTAGAAATAATGCAAGCCTGAAACTTAAATACCTAGAAAGGTGAACTAAATCTTTGGGCCTCTAGAAATAATGCAAGCCTGAAACTGAAATACCTAGAAAGGTGAACTGAATCTTTGGGCCTCTAGAAATAATGCAAGCCTGAAACTGAAATACCTAGAAAGGTGAACTGACTCTTTGGGCCTCTAGAAATAATGCAAGCATGAAACTCAAATACCTAGAAAGGTGAACTGAATCTTTGGGCCTCTAGAAACAATGCAAGCCTAAAATTGAAATACCTAGAAAGGTGAACTAAATCTTTGGGCCTCTACAAATAATGCAAGCCTAAAATTGAAATACCTAGAAAGGTGACCTGAATCTTTGGGCCTCTAGAAAGATTTATTACCTCCTCAAGCAGCATCAAACAATTCCATGCGTGCACCGCAAATCTATAGCAAGTTTGATCAGGATCTACTTTTCCAAATCAGAATTAGCGCTAGAGCAAGCAAGATCAATGATATGGTCGTGAGACAGAGAAGGAACGAACAAACTCACCCCTCTCGCGACCTCCCTGGTAGATGCGCCGCCGCTGTGCACGACAGAGGGAGAAAAACGACTGGTGAAGGGGGAGCGGGGCGACCTTCGAAGGTTGGAGGGAGAGGGCGGCCGAAGTAGGGCGATGGAGGCCGGAAGGAGAGGGCGGCCGGAGGAAAGAGAGGGCGAGCGGTGCTTGGGCGGGCGGCCCTATGGGGAACAGAGAGGAGTTGTGCGAGAGGGGGAGCGATCTGGTGCGGGCTGGTGAGATTTTTTATGGGAGCAATCTGGTACGGGAAGGTGAGATTTTTTTAGTTCTCCTCTAGTGGTCCCGAGGATAACTAACCCAATTAGAACCACTCCACCGGGCTAGTTTTTTTAGCTGGGTTAGAGCAAACTAGCTCAAACTAACCCCTCTTGTTTCGATAATTTGAGGCTATTTCAACCCAAACTAGCTCTAACTTAGGGATCCAAACAAAGAGGAGTGTTACTGTACATGCTACAGCGTGGACCATAGCACATTGTTTTTATGGCCATATCACCACATTGTTTTCTACTACTGGTTCACTGGGCTACCGTGGTTCGCACGGCTGGTTCACTGGGCTGCCGTGGTTCGCACTCCCCCGACCTGAGTAGTACTCCCTCCGTTCCTAAATATAAGTCTTCGTAGATATTTCACTATGGACCACATACGGATGTATATAGATGCATTTTATGTGTAGATTCACTCATTTTTCTCCGTATGTGGTCCATAGTGAAATCTCCCCAAAGACTTATATTTAGGAACAGAGGGAGTAATATAGTACTAGTATATACCGCATCATTCTTTGCTCCTTCTTACTATTCTGACATGTGGGAGAGCCAGCATCCGGGTCGACGTGTCATGCACCAGATTAGAGCGCGGAACGGAAGGGGGCATCACCCCGGTCGGAGCGCCAGTAATTCATGACTATAGTGAGTGGTCATATCACAAGTCTTTCCAGCAGTAACGTGCCGTCAAATCGCACAGCCCCACTCACTCACCCTCCTCGCCTCTCTGTCAAACCGCCTACCCGAAAACTGCCGCGCATACTGCCCGGAAAAAGCCCCGCCCTCAAATTTTAACTACGCCAAAATAGTTCGAGCTTGTTCGTTCTATATAAATACAATACTTACTATATGTTTACTCACCCGTGGGGTTGTTCAATGAATGGAGGGGCGGGGAGCACAAGTGAACAATACTGTAGTAGTAAGTAGGAGCCGTAGAGTAGTCACCTTAAATAGAGAGTTTCTTTTCTTTAATGCCACGTGCACAAATTGAAACGCTTGTTGTGGAGAGAAAAAAGATAATCACTCCACTATATATGGACGCAGGGGCCTAAGCGCTTGCTTTACTAGGGTTGCTCTCTTCATTCTCTCATCCTCTCCAGATATAAACAAGACAGCGGTAGCGACATTTTCTCTCTGCTCACCGCTGGTCACAGATCCGGCCGGATCCCTTTGGCCGGTGTGTGTAGAGGACTAAAAGGTGCATCGTTCATGCGGTCATCGCCACCGAGGGAGGAAACCCACAGCTGCCGGAGGGGCCCGGTCCTCTGCCCGTGCCATTCTCTCCGACACAGCGCCGGCTCGGGAGGTCCTCCGACCCTTCTTCCTCCCTGCCGTATTGTCTGCAGATCCAACCTACCGCCGCCGACATCCTGGCGACCCTTAGGTATAAGTTCTTCGAAAGCGGCCTTGCTCTACTGCCCCAGCTCCCCACGTGTCTGCATGTGCATATTTTTCTACTCGCATCATCTCTTCCAAAGCCACCTAAATTTTTAGTATTATTAGAGGTAAAGCTACTTCATGCATTCGAATCTAGGGCTTTGTTCAAACAACAAAGAAAGGGGGGAAAGTTGTAGCATGAATCTAGGACTTGATTCAAAGAGGAAATAATATGGTGAAAGTAGTAGAGACCGGATACCCAACCGGTCTCTTGGTTGAAAAGTGAAATAATGGGAAAACACAGTACAAACTGGATAAGGAACAAATCTATTATTGGTTGAAAAAAGGATAGAAAGTGACGGCTGGTGGACAAGTCAACAGAGTATGTCCAGGATTAGATTTGCTGCCATCACATAGTAAAAGGTCTCCAGGATTAGATTTGCTGCCCTCACATAGTAAAAGGTCTCAGGATTAGATTTGCTGCCCTCACATAGTAAAAGGTCTCAGGATTAGATTTGCTGCCCTCACATAGTAAAAGGTCTCCAGGATTAGATTTGCTACCCTCACATAGTAAAAGGTCTCCAGGATTAGATTTGCTGCCCTCACATAGTACAAGGTCTCGAGGATTAGGTTTGCTGCCGTCACATAGCATGAACAAACTCGGCATCACCACTTTATGCCTCCTTGTAGGTACATTGTGCTGATGCGTCCACTGTCGCATGTCCTTATACCAACCTTTTGCTGTTGTTAATGTAAGGGGGCATGTAAAATGAAGCGATCACACTGTTACCTTAGGGACATGTCTAACCAGTGTTATTGTTAATCTAATGCCTCCAGTGATAAGATGCAATTAAACTGTGTTACAAATGGCACTCCTGCTGTTTTCCCCAGTATGATAAGTAAGTTGCTCCTTTACGCTGCTGAGTGTGCTGGTGTCCCCACGGTCCCATGCCCTTAAACCAACTCTTTAGCTGCTGTTGATTTACTGTGTCTGGTAAACAAGCAATGCCACCATTAAAGTAATCCCGTATTTGAGGAATCTCATTGTTGATCGTAATGCTTCTGGTAACATGAAGCATTGCTGACGTTTTAAAATTTCTACTGTCCTTGCTTGATTGCTATGAACATAATTAAGATGCTTCTTTTCATTTTGTATATGTTTCGTATATTCTTATTGACCAGCAACTGTTTACTTTCTATCTTTTTGTGCAGATAGGGATATACATTTCACCTTGTTGCTATTGTGACCTTTTGGTGAACTACACAAAACACTTTTTTTTTTGAATGAGTGTCTTGTGCAGTTCAACTAAAATGTCACGTGGGCAACATCTCTCAATTTTGGTGGAACTGCACAAAATGGTGATTGGAGTTTCCAAAATCTCCATCAAGTTCTGCTGGTAATCTCGTGCAACATTTTATTAGCCTTTGTAAGATGGAGCCATCACTGTCACCACAATGGCACTTTATTTTAGTGGAACTGCACAAAAGGATAAGAAAATTATTGTTGCACCTTACATGAGCCGGACAGCCAACCTTAATGTTCCTCAATTTTAGTGCAACTACTAAAGAAGAACCTGCCAGCTCACAAGAGCAAGTACTTCTTGCTAGCTGAATGATGCAATCTTTGCTTCATTTCAGGTGAACCGCAGAAAAAGGCGCATGAATTGAATCATGGAACTCCAGGCAGACCTCATCCTAGTGGATCTGGAGGTTGAGTTCAAGGAGGCCGCTATTAAAGTGAAATCATGCTCTCCTGTCTCCTTGTTTGTGTTGTGCAAACATGCTGTGCAAACGGGAATACTCAACTACAGATGTTGTGACAGTCAAGAGCATTCGCCAAGTTCTTCGATTGTATGACATGGCTAGCCAAGATGGATTTAATCCTGATATTCACTTTATCAAAAGGCTCTAATGGGTTGGTTCTGAATCTTGCAAGCTGTGTATCAATGAGATGTGTAGGCATCTTTGTTGTACTTATTATTTGAATCTTATTTGTTGGTTCTGAATCTTGCAAGTTGGGAATCAATGAGATGTGTAGGCATCTTTGTTGTACTTATTATTTGGATCTTATTTGTTGGTTCCGAATCTTGCAAGCTGGGAATTAATGAGATGTGTAGGCATCTTTGTTGTACTTATTATTTGGATCTTATTTGTTGGTTCTGAATCTTCCAAGCTGGGAAACACGGCATGATGATGTAGAGGACAACAACCATGACAAACAGTTCAAACTTGGTAGTATTATCTTTGTGAAAGTGCGACAAATTTGCTGATTGTGTGCGTCGTGAGAATAATAATTCTAATTATTGTGCATGTTGATCCTGTGGCACTGATAAAACGAGCCAATGCATTGCTTGTTTTAAGTATAAATTTCTATTACAGGTAATTAAATTTAAGTAAAGTGACCACTAACTCCTGTTATTACAGTACCAATACAGACCCGCTCGTGAACCGACGTGTGGCCGGAGTAGGTTTCTTAATGGAGGCGTTTGAATGTGCCGAGGGTGCATCTTCTGCCGGGCGTGCAGTGGACGAGGGAGGGGTAGTAACTGTTGTCGCCTATACACACTCAGCTTACTGTTGAATCCAGTTCCCCAAGAGCTGAAAAACAAACCGCTGCCGCCACCTACACACTCATTCACTCGAAGAGACTCCAATGGCGAACCGAGGGGTGAGCCTGCTGGATATGGACTTCAACAAGGAGTTAGTTTGCCGTTCAGTCCTATGGCTGCACCAAGTTGAATGTGATGTACACCAACGATACGGACTCGGTGAAGCTCTGCCTCGCCTCAATCCTATGGCTGCACCAGGTTCTGGAGCATTCACCCGTTTCATCGGCAGCGCCGACTGCACCTTCGCTACGGTGGATAGAAGGAAGAACACGGAGATTCGGCCATCTGGTGCAACAAGCTTGTCGACATCCAGAAGCAATAGAAGATCATAAGCAATGGGCAGGAGAAGGACTCCGTGGTTGACCTCGCTGAGACCATCATCGACCCCTGATACGCCAACATGAAAGAAGACGACCTGAACACGTGGGAGGTACCTCTGAATCTAGCCTACATAACCTACGCGGCCAAGGACGCATACGCATGCTACGACATGTACAGGCAGATCTTGGACATGAGGGCATGTCTGCTTCCCATAACCGACGAGTACACGGACAGCCACAGCATCATGATCAAGCGTGCCAGGAAGGTCTAGATGTTGTACTTTATCTGTTTATAAGCACCTTTATCATCTGAGTGTTTCATGAATTAGCCTATGTGTCGTAATTATCTGTTTTGTCCGAAATATTTCTTTTAAGAACCCATTAACCTGATTGCTTTTTTTAGTGGCTATTTGCTTATGTATGTAAACTAGTTCACTTGTCCGTAAAAAAACTAGTTCACTCGGCTGCCGTGCTTTGAATCTCCTTCCTCCCAACATATTCCTCTCCTTAGGTGGATGATACGTCTCCAACGTATCTATAATTTTTGATTGTTCCATGCTATTATATTACCCCTTTTGGATGTTTATGGGCTTTATTTTACATATATATATATATCATTTTTGGGACTAACCTACTAACCGGAGGACCAGCCCATATTGCTGTTTTTTTTGCCTATTTCAGTATTTTGAAGAAAAGGAATATCAAACGGAGTCCAAACGGAATGAAACCTTTGGGAGCGTGATTTTTGGAACAAATCTGATCCAGAGAGCTTGGAGTGCAAGTCAAGAAGCTCCCGAGGGCCCCACGAGATAGGGCCCCACCTGTAGGGCGCGCCCCTTGTCTCGTGGGCCCCACAGGCGTCCACCAACGTACTTCTTCTTCCTATATATACCTACATACCCTGAAAACATCCAGGGGCACCATGAAACACAATTTCCACCGCCGTAACCTTCTGTATCCACAAGATCTCATCTTGGAGCCTTCGTCGGCACTCTGCCGGAGGGGGAATCGACCATGGAGGGCTTCTACATCAACATCCTTGCCCCTCCGATGAGTTGTGAGTAGTTTACCACAGACCTACAGGTCCATAGTTATTAGCTAGATGGCTTCTTCTCACTTTTTGGATCTCAATACAATGTTCTCCCCCTCTCTTGTGGAGATCTATTTGATGTAATCTCTTTTTGCGGTGTGTTTGTCGAGATCCGATGAATTGTGGGTTTATGAACAAGTTTATCTATGAATAATATTTGAATCTTCTCTGAATTCTTTTATGTATGATTGAGTTATCTTTGCAAGTCTCTTCGAATTATCAGTTTGGTTTGGCCTACTAGATTGGTTCTTCTTGCCATGGGAGAAGTGCTTAGCTTTGGGTTCAATCTTGCGGTGTTCTTACCCAGTGACAGAAAGGGTTGCAAGACACGTATTGTATTGTTGCCATCGAGGATAACAAGATGGGGTTTATATCATATTGCATGTGTTTATCCCTCTACATCATGTCATCTTGCTTAATGCGTTACTCTGTTCTTATGAACTTAATACTCTAGATGCAGGGAGGAGTCGGTCGATGTGTGGAGTAATAGTAGTAGATGCAGGCAGGAGTTGGTCTACTTGTTATGGACGTGATGCCTATATACATGATCATTCCTAGATAATCTCATAACTATGCGCTTTTCTATCAATTGCTCGACAGTAATTTGTTCACCCACCGTAATACTTATGCTATCTCGAGAGAAGACTCTAGTGAAACCTATGGCCCCCGGGTCTATCTCTTATCATATTTGCTTTCAATCTATCTTTATTTTCATCTTTACTTTTTGCATCTATCTTATAAAATACCAAAAATATATTTATCTTATCATACTATCTTTATTAGATCTCACTTTCGCAAGTGGCCGTGAAGGGATTGACAACCCCTTTATTGCGTTGGTTGCGAGTTCTCAGTTTGTTTGTGTAGGTGCGTGGGACTTTTGAGGAGCCTCCTACTGGATAGATACCTTGGTTCTCAAAAATAAGGGAAATACTTACGCTACACTTTGCTGCATCACCCTCTCCTCTTCAAGGAAAACCAACGCAAGCTCAAGACGTAGCAAGAAGGATTTCTAGCGCCGTTGTCGGGGAGGTCTTCGCTCAAGTCAAGACATACCAAGTACCCATCACAAACCCATCTCCCTCGCATTTACATTATTTGCCTCTCGTTTTCCTCTCCCCCACTTCACCCTTGCCGTTTTATTCGCCCTCTGTTTCCCAATCTCCTTTCTTTTCCATTTTCCCTATTGTTGCTTGTGTCTCCATGTGCCTTCTATGTGCTTGCAATTTGCTTCCTAAAAATCTATTGATATGGATCCACTTAAAGTGTTCTACTTGGATCATCTTCGATCCTTATGCGCTCGTGCTGAAACCCCAACTAGCCTAGTTGATGGGAAATCTTTAGATGAGCATGCTCATTTTTTGCGTCATCCTTTGTCTGAAAAAGGGAAGGTCTTATTGTATCATATAAATAATTTGCTATGCTATGCTTGGAATCTTTGTGAAATTTGTGATTTTACTTGTTGCTCTAAGAACCCTAAAAAACGCCTTCCCTACCTATGTGAGTTCAATGATAATGAAATCTTGTCTTCTTATGCAAAGGGTGTTTATAGTTACTATGATATCGAACAAATTGAAGAATTTGTCGTTTTTAAGGGTTCTTATGAAGTTGTTTCTTTGATAGAAAAGTATGATTTTACTCTCAACCAGTCTGAAAATTCCGTCATACTTAAATATTGCAATGAAAACTTTGCTCATAATGTCTATGTCCAAGAATTTATTGAAAGAATGACCGTTGCTTTGGAAGAAAATAATGATATGCATGAATCTATAGATAATGATGATTCCGATGATTTGATTGAAATATCCCTTGATGAACATGATGCTTGCTATTCTTGTGGCCATGATGCCAATTTTTATGAAGATGAATTTGGTATAGTTCCTTATGTTAAACATGAGATCGTTGCTATTGCACCCATACTTGGTAGTTCCTTCGATGAAAAGCTTGATTGCAATGATTTTACTATAAATTATCTTGATGTCAATTGTGCTAATAATATGAAAAACCCTAAGCTTGGGGATGCTAGTTTTGCTATGTTTACTACTTTTTGCAATGATCATGATTGGGATGATTCTTCTTATGTTCTTGAAAATTTATTTAAGCCCCATGATGAATATGAGATTGACAATAGTGTTTTCAATAATATTGGAAGTGGATTTGGAAGAGTGTCAACTTTAGATCCCACATATTTGGAGTATGTTCAATCTTATGATATTTTTGATAAAAGTGGGTTCGGAAAGGTCATGACTTTAGTTAATGTTAATCCCACTATCTTGGAAGAGTGTCAACTTTGCATGCACGTGGATCATGTTGAGAATATGTTATGTGATAGCTATTTTGTTGAATTTGCCTATGATCCTACATGTAATTATTATGAGAGAGGAAAATATGGTTGTAGAAATTTTTATCTTATTAAATTACCTCTCATCATGTTGAGATTGCTATCGTCTCTTTCTTCTTCCTTGCATAGGCTAGTTTTTGCTTGCCTTGCAAATTTGTTTGCTTATAATATGCCTATGCATAGGAAGTATGTTAGACTTAGATGTGTTTGTCACGTGTTTCATGATGCTCTCCTTGTGCTTCAGTTCTTGTCTTTCATGCGAGCATCATTAAAATTCTCAATGCCTAGCTAGGGGCGTTAAACGATAGCGCTAGTTGGGAGGCAACCCATATGTTTTTTGTTTTTGCTCCTGTTTAGAAATAAATCTTGCATCTACCTTCTGTTTAGATGTGTTTTTATCTTTTAATTAGTGTTTGTGCCAAGTAGAACCTATAGGATAACCTACGATGATAGTTGATTTGATTCTGCTGAAAAACAGAAACTATGCACGCACAAATATAATTTTGTTAAATCACAGGAACGTGATTTTGCGTTGATTGCTGCAGTTGAATAGACAAATTGTCCAGGACTTCCTATTTTGGTAGGATTTTTAGAGTTCTATAAGTTTGCGTTAGTTACAGATTGCTACAGACCGTTCTGTTTTTGATAGATTCTATTTTTCGTGTGTTGTTTGCTTATTCCAATGCATCTATGACTAGTAATTCAGTCTATGAACCATAAAGAAGTTGGAATACAGTAGGTTTAACACCAAAATAAATAAAGAATGAGTTCATTTCAGTACCTTATGTGGTGGTTTTGGTTTCTTTCACTAACAGAGCTTATAATATTTCCTGTTGAGTTTTGTGCTGTGAAGTTTTCAAGTTTTGGGTAAAGCTTTTATGGACTATGGAATAAAGGGTGGAAAGAGCCTAAGCTTGGGGATGCCCATGGCACCCCAAGATATTCAAGAATAGCCAAAAGCCTAAGCTTGGGGATGCCCTAGGAAGACATTCCCTCTTTCATCTTCGTTCATTGGTAACTTTACTTGGAGCTATATTTTTATTCGCCACATGATATGTGTTTTGCTTGGAGCGTCTTGTATTATATTAGTCTTTGCTTTTTAGTTTACCACAATCATCCTTGCTGTACGAATCTTTTGGGAGAAGCCTATTTGATTAGAATTTTCTAGAATACTCTATGTGCTTCACTTATATCTTTTGAGCTTGATAGTTTTTGCTCTAGTGCTTCACTTATATCTTTTAGAGCACGGTGGTGTCTTAATTTTGAAGAAATTGCTAGTATATCATGCTTCACTTATATTATTTTGAGTCTTTTAGAACAGCATGGTATTTTCTATTATCATGAAGTTGGTCCTAGAATGATGGGCATCCAAGTTGGGTATAATAAAAACTATCGTAGGAAGTGAATTGGATGCTATGATCAACTTGATACTTGATAATTGTTTTGAGATATGGAGGTAGTGATATTAAAGTCATGCTAGTTGGGTGATTATGAATTCAAAGAATGCTTGTGTTGAAGTTAGCAAGTCCCTTAGCATGCATGTATGGTTAAAGTTGTGTAAAAAATTGAAGCATGAAGTGTACTTGGCTTATGCATCCTTATGAGTGGCGGTCGGGGACAAGCGATGGTCTTTTCCTACCAATCTATCCCCCTAGGAGCATGCGCTTAGTACTTGATTTTTGATGACTTCTAAATTTTTGCAATAGGTATATGAGTTCTTTTGACTAATGTTGAGTCCATGGATTATACGCACTTTTACCTTCTGCCTTATCTAGCCTCTTCGGTACCGTGCATTGCCCTTTCTCACCTTGAGAGTTGGTGCAAACTTCACCGGTGCATCCAAACCCCGTGATACGATACACTCTATCACACATAAACCTCCTTATATCTTCCTCAAAACAGTCACCATACCTACCTATTATGGCATTTCCATAGCCATTCCGAGATATATTGCCATGCAACTTTCCACCATTCCGTTCTTCATTTTCATGACATACTTTACTTTTGTCATATTGCCATTGCATGATCATGTAGTTGACATCGTATTTGTGGCAAAGCCACCATGCATTATTTTTCATACATGTCACTCTTGATTCATTGCACCATCTTGGTACACCGCCGGAGGCATTCATATAGAGTCATATCTTGTTCTAGTTTCGAGTTGTAATTCTTATGTTGTAATCAATAGAAGTGTGATGATCATCATTATTAGAACATTGCCCAAAGAAAAAAAAGAAAGGCCAAAAAAAGGCCCAAAAGAAAAAAAGAAAAAGAAAAGAAAAGAAAAAAAGATATAAATAAATAAAAAGGGCAATGCTACTATCTCTTTTTCCACACTTGTGCTTCAGTGTAGCACCTTGTTCTTCATGTAGTGAGTCTCATATTTTGTGCTTCAAAGTAGCACCTTGTTTTTCATGTAGTGAGTCTCATAAGTTGTCTTTTTCATACTAGTGGGAATTTTTCATTATAGAACTTGGCTTGTATATTCCTACGATGGGCTTCCTCAAATGCCCTAGGTCTTCATGAGCAAGCAAGTTGGATGCACACCCACTAGTCTTCCTTTGTTGAGCATTCATTTGTAGCTCTAGTGCATCCGTTGCATGGCAATCCCAACTCCTCATGTTGACATCAATTGATGGGCATCTCCATATCCCGTTGATTATCCTCGTCAATGTGAGACTTTCTCCTTTTTTGTCTTCTCCACACAATCCCCATCATCATATTCTATTCCACCCATAGTGCTATATCCATAGCTCACGCTCATGTATTGTGTGAAGGTTGAAAAAGTTTGAGATTATTTAAGTATGAAACAATTGCTTGTCTTGTCATCGGGGGTATAGAAGTTGGGAACATCTTTGTGTGATGAAAATGAAGCATAGCCTAACTATATGATTTTGTAGGGATGAACTTTCTTTTGCCATGTTATTTTGAGAAGACATGATTACTTTGATTAGTATGCTTGAAGTGTTACTATTTTTTATGTCAATATGAACTTTTATTTTGTATTCATTTGGATCTGAACATTCATGCCACAATGAAGAAAATTACAGTATGAATTATGCTAGGTAGCATTCCACATCAAAAATTCTCTTTTATCATTTACCTACTCGAGGACGAGCAGGAATTAAGCTTGGGGATGCTTGATACGTCTCCAACGTATCTATAATTTTTTATTGTTCCATGCTATTATATTACCCCTTTTGGATGTGTATGGGATTTATTTTACATATTTATATCATTTTTGGGACTAACCTACTAACCGGAGGCCCAGCCCATATTGTTGTTTTTTTGCCTATTTCAGTATTTCAAAGAAAAGGAATATCAAACGGAGTCCAAACGGAATGAAACCTTCGGGAACGTGATTTTTGGAACAAATCTGATCCGGAGAGCTTGGAGTGCAAGTCAAGAAGCTCCCGAGGGCCCCATGAGATAAGGGGCCGCACCCCTTGTAGGGCGCGCCCCCTGTCTTGTGGGCCCCTCAGGCATCCACCGACGTACTTCTTCTTCCTATATATATACCTACGTACCCCGAAAACATCCAGGAGCACCACGAAACACAATTTCCACCATCGTAACCTTCTGTATCTGCAAGATCTCATCTTGGAGCCTTCGCTGGCACTCTGCTGGAGAGGGAATCGACCACGGAGGGCTTCTACATCAACATCCTTGCCCCTCCGATGAGTTGTGAGTAGTTTACCACATACCTACGGGTCCATAGTTATTAGCTAGATGGCTTCTTCTCTCTTTTTGGATCTCAATACAATGTTCTCCCCCTCTCTTGTGGAGATCTATTCGATGTAATCTCTTTTTGCGGTGTGTTTGTCGAGATCCGATGAATTGTGGGTTTATGGTCAAGTTTATCTATGAATAATATTTGAATCTTCTCTGATTCCTTTTATGTATGATTGAGTTATCTTTGCAAGTCTCTTCGAATTATCAGTTTGGTTTGGCCTACTAGATTGGTTCTTCTTGCCATGGGAGAAGTGCTTAGCTTTGGGTTCAATCTTGCGGTGTTCTTACCCAATGACAGAAAGGGTTGCAAGATACGTATTGTATTGTTGCCATCGAGGGTAACAAGATGGGGTTTATATCATATTGCATGTGTTTATCCCTCTACATCATGTCATCTTGCTTAATGCGTTACTCTGTTCTTATGAACTTAATACTCTAGATGCAGGCAGGAGTCGGTCGATGTGTGGAGTAATAGTAGTAGATGCAGGCAGGAGTCGGTCTACTTGTTATGGACGTGATGCCTATATACATGATCATGCCTAGATAATCTCATAACTATGCACTTTTCTATCAATTGCTCGACAGTAATTTGTTCACCCACCATAATACTTATGCTATCTCGAGAGAAGCCTCTAGTGAAACCTATGGCCCCTGGGTCTATCTCTTATCATATTTGCTTTCAATCTATCTTTATTTGCATCTTTACTTTTTGCATCTATCTTATAAAATACCAAAAATATATTTATCTTATCATACTATCTTTATTAGATCTCACTTTCGCAAGTGGCCGTGAAGGGATTGACAACCCCTTTATTGCGTTGGTTGTGAGTTCTCAGTTTGTTTGTGTAGGTGCGTGGGACTTTTGAGGAGCCTCCTATTGGATTGATACCTTGGTTCTCAAAACTGAGGGAAACACTTACGCTACACTTTGCTGCATCACCCTCTCCTCTTCGAGGAAAACCAACGCAAGCTCAAGACATAGCAGTGACCCAGCAGGTGATGTCTACTACACAACCTTCTTCTTGTAGACGTTGTTGGGCCTGCAAGTGCACTGGTTTGTAGGACAGTAGCAAATTTCCCTCAAGTGGATGACCTAAGGTTTGTCAATCTGTAGGAGGCGTAGGATGAAGATGGTCTCTCTCAAGCAACCCTGCAACCAAATAACAGAGAGTCTCTTGTGTCCCCAACAAACCCAATACAATGGTAAATTGTATAGGTGCACTAGTTCGGCGAAGAGATGGTGATACAAGTGCAAAAAGGATAGTAGATAAAGGTATTTGTAATCTGAAATTATAAAAACAGCAAGGTAGCGAGCGATAAAATTGAGCGTAAACGGTATTGCAATGATAGGAAACAAGGCCTAGGGTTCATACTTTCACTAGTGCAAGTTCTCTCAACAATAATAACATAGATAGATCATATAACAATCCCTCAATATGCAACAAAGAGTCAATCCAAAGCCACTAATAGCAGAGAACAAACGTAGAGATTATGGTAGGGTACGAAACCACCTCAAAGTTATTCTTTCGGATCGATCTATTAAAGAGTTCGTACTAGAATAACACCTTCAGACTGAAATCAACCAAAACCCTAATGTCACCTAGATACTCCATTGTCACCTCAAGTATCCGTGGGCATGATTATACGATAAGCATCACACAATTTCAGATTAATCCAACCAACAAAAAGTACTTCAAAGAGTGCCCCAAAGTTTCTACCGGAGAGTCAAGAACGTGTGCCAACCCCTATGCATAGGTTCATGGGCAGAACCCACAAGTTGGTCACCAAAACATACATCAAGAGGCACATGATATCCCATTGTCACCACAGATAAACACGGCAAGACATACATCAAGTGTTCTCATAAAAGACTCAATCCGATAAGATAACTTCAAAGGGGAAACTCAATTCATCACAAGAGATTAGAGGGGGAGAAACATCATAAGATCCAACTACAATAGCAAAGCTCGGGATACATCAAAATCGTGCCATAGAGGGAACACGAGAGAGAACACGAGAGAGAGAGAGATCAAACACATAGCTACTCGTACATACCCTCAGCCCCGAGGGTGAACTACTCCCTCCTCGTCATGGATAGCGTCGGGATGATGAAGATGGCTAGCGGTGAAGGATCCCCCCTCCGACAGGGTGCCGGAACGGGCTCCCGAGAGGTTTTTGGTGGCTACAGAGGCTTGCGGCGGCGGAACTCCCGATCTATCTTGATATTTTATGGTTTTAGGGTATGTAGGCTTATATAGGCGAAAGAAGTCAGTCGGGGGGTGCTCGAGGGGCCCATGAGACAGGGGGGCGCGCCCAGTAGGGGGGCGCGTCCTCCTATCTCGTGGCCTCCTCAAGGCTCTTCTGACATGAACTCCAAGTCTCCTGGGTGATATTCTTCCAAAAAATCACGCTGCCGAAGGTTTCGTTCCGTTTGGACTCCGTTTGATATTCCTTTCCTTCGAAATACTGAAACAGGCAATAAAACAGCAATATGGGATGGGCCTCCGGTTAATAGGTTAGTCCAAAAAGTAATATAAAAGTGTATAATAAAGCCCATAATCATTCAAAACACATAGTAATATAGCATGAATGCTTCATAAATTATAGATACGTTGGAGACGTATCAGCATCCCCAAGCTTAATTCCTACTCGTCCTCGAGTAGGTAAATGATAAAAGAAAGAATTTATGAAATGTGAATGCTAGAAGGTGCACAAGTTTGATCAATGATAATTTCAATCACCTTTTCTAGCATGATAATATGTCATAACAGTAGTTCATATCATAAAACTTCTCACGATAAAGTAACAAGCAATTCACATGTCAAAGCATAGACCATAAACTTTCTTGAAAACTAGCAAACTTCATTCTTAGTCATCAAAACAATTGCAATTCATCTTATTTTCAGGAATAGCAAACTCCACATACTCAACTATCATATAGTTTTCTACAATTGCTAACACTCACGCAATACTTGTGGTTATGAAGTTTTAATCAGACATAGAGAAAGATAGGGGCTTATAATGTTGCCTCCAAACATATTCACCTTTGGGTGATGTCAACAATAATAGTTCATGCTAACGTACATCCAATTGGATATATATATATATATATATATATATATATATATATATATATATATATATATATATATATATCAGGATCACCCTAACACAAAGTGCTTGCCAAAGGATAAAATGAAAAAGGGAAAGGTGAAGATCACCTTGACTCTTGCATAAAGTAAAAGACATAAAGTAAAAGATAGGCCCTTCGCAGAGGGAAGCAGAGGTTGTCATGCGCTTTTAGGGTTGGATACACAAAATCTTAATGCGAAAGAACGTCACTTTATATTGCCCCTTGTATATGGACCTTTATTATGCAGTCAGTCGCTTTTATTGCTTCCATAACAAGTTCGTACAAAGCTTATTTTATCCAGACTAATAAGTAATGCATATTTAGAGAGCAATTTTTATTGCTTGCACCGATGACAACTTACTTGAAGGATCTTACTCAATCCATAGGTAGATATGGTGGACTCTCATGGCAAAACTGGGTTTAAGGATATTTGGAAGCACAAGTAGTATCTCTACTTGGTGCTAGGAATTTTGGCTAGCATGAGGGGGAAAAGCAAGCTCTACATGTTTGAATGATCCATGACAATATACTTTAACTGAGATGCGAGAAAACATAACCCATTACATTGTCTTCCTTGTCCAACATCAACTCTTTAGCATGTCATACATAATGAGTGCTCACAATTATAAAAGATGTCTATGATAATATATTTATATGTGAAATCTCCCTTCCTTCAATATTCTTTCATGCATTGTTCAAATGACTAATACAATGCTTGCTAACCGCCAATAAATTTACAACCTCTACATCTTAGATGTGAAGTCATTACTCCCCATGGGATAAGCAAATGAGGCATATATAATTTCATATTTATGACATTCAACTCATTCAACCATTTACTCATAAGATATAAGTAAAGCACACGAGTAAATGACAAACTACTCCAAAAAAGATATAAGTGAAGATCAATGAGTAGCTAAATAATTATAACTATGTGAAGACTCTCTCTCATTAAAGAATTTCAGATCTTGGTATCTTATTCAAACAACAAGCAAACAAAATAAAATGACATTGCAAGGATAGCACAACTCATGTGAAGAAGTAAAAACCTAGGCTCAACCCATACTAACCGATAGTTGTTGAAGAGGAAAGGAGGGACCTACTGGGGCATCCCCAAGCTTAGATGCTTGAGACTTCTTGAAATATTATCTTGGGGTGCCTTGGTCATCCCCAAGCTTGAACTTTTGTGTCTCTTTAATTCCTCTCGTATCATGGTTTCTTTTTTTATCAAAAGCTTCATCCACACCAAACTCAACAAGAACTCGTGAGATAGGTTAGTATAAACCAATGCAAAACCATATCATATTCTACTGTAACAAATCACTTAAATTATTATTCAACATTGCATACTAAATGCCTCTGCATATTTAATAGAATCATTAAACAAGCAAACATATGCAAACATCGCAAACATAACAACAATCTGCCAAAACAGTACAGTCTGTAAAGAATGCAAGAGTATCAATACTTCCCTGACTCCAAAAATTATGAACTAAAATTCCTACTGTAATGAATTTATCATAGCTTAATATGAAAAAAGATTCAATGTTATACCATTCTCTTACTTTTCTAGGGAATTTTTGCAACAGCGGTAAACTTTCTGTTTTCAAACAGCAACAAGTAAACTAGCAAAATAAGCATGGTAAAGGCTATCCTTGACTTCTTTATTGAAAATAAAGATGCAAAACATTATTATAACTAACAGCAAGCAAAAAATAACAAAATAAATTGACACTCCAAGCAAAACAAATATCATGTGGTGAATAAAAATATAGCTCCAAGTAAAGTTACCGATGAACGAAGACGAAAGAGGGGATGCCTTCCGGGGCATCCCCAAGCTTAGGCTCTTGGTTGTCCTTGAATATTACCTTGGGGTTCCTTTGGCATCCCCAAGCTTAGGCTCTTGCCACTCCTAATTCAATAGTTCATCGAATCTTTACCCAAAACTTGAAAACTTCAACCACACAAAACTCAAAACAAAACTCGTAAGCTCCGTTAGTATAAGAAAATAAATCACCACTTAGGTACTGTAATGAACTCATTCTAAATTCATATTGGTGTAATATCTACTGTACTCCAACTTATCTATGGTTCATACCACTTAATACTAGCCATAGATTCATCAAAATAAGCAAACAACACATAGAAAACAGAATCTGTCAAAAACAGAACAGTCTGTAGTAATCTGTATCAAACGTATACTTCTGGAACCCCAAAACCTATGAAATAAATTGCTGGACCTGAGAAATTTGTCTATTAATCATATTCAAAAAGAATCAACTGTCACAACCTAGCTAGTCATGCATTAGAGTGTTGCATCATGTTTACTTTTTCATCAGAAACTTGAAATGGGGATGACAGAACCCCCAGTCCCCTCTGAAACCAATTAGGGTAACTAAAATAATTTTTCAATGAACCTGAAATGCCCTTCTAAAATGCCCATCATTTTTGCCTTGGTTCAGAACCTCTGCCAAAAGTGGTGCACATTTTCCTAGGCCATCCTAGGGTTTTTGAATTAAATCATAAATATTTGAATTTGTGCATTTAAAATAATATAAAATATTTAAATGCTCAAATATCTCCAAACTAAAATGTTTCATGTTGGAAATAATCCAACTATGGGCCAGGAGTAGTTTGGTGATTTTTGAAGTTGCCTAGGTATTTTATTTAATTCAACAAAGTTGCAGATATATTAAATAAAACAGAAAACAGAAGAAAAAGGGAAAAACTTACCTGGGCTCCTCCCCGTGCGGCCCAGCCAGCTGGCCGGCCCAGCCAGCAGCCGACCCGGCCCAGCACTGTAGCCCTCCGTCGTCTTCCTCCCCTCGCCCCGAAGCTGCTGCGTGCTCGCGTGCGCACGGCCGCGCGGCCACCTCCTGCTTGCCGACGACCTCCTGGCCGCGTGGACGACGCCCGCAGCCCGTCCCGATCCCCCCTGCTCTCTCTCACTCTCCCCGGCTCTTTCCTTCCTCTCCCCTCGCTCTCTCTTGCCCGGCCGAACACCACCCTCGCCGCCGTTCGCCATAGCCACCGTCTCCGACCACCCCTCGCTCCCCCGACTAGCTCAGGAGCTCCGCCTTGACTCCCTCTTCCTCCCCACCGCTCCACAGCTCCCCGGAAGCCCTGCATCGCCGCCACGTCGCCGTTCCCCTCTTCGGGCTCCGACCACCGTCGCCGTCGAATTCGCCGTCTCCAGCGCGTCCCCGAGCCCGCTTCGACGCCCACTGCAACCGCGGTGAGCTACGCCACCGTTTCCCCCTTCTTCCCTGGTCTCTCCCGACCTCTAGGCCCTAGCCCCACCTTGGCCGAGACCTTCACGCCGCCGGCGATGTCGCCGTCGTGGCCACGGTCGCCGTAGCATCCAACTGAGCACACCATCGTGCTCCCCACCTCACCAGGAGCACGCAGCACGCACCAACGCCTCCCCAAACCCCCTGCAACACTGATCCCGACCGCACCCGAACTCCGGCCGCCGCAGCCGAGCTCGCCGCCGTCAACTCCGGCCACCCCGAGCCCAACCACCACAACCAATAGACGCGGCTCAACCTCAGCAACACGTAGATGCCTTCTGCCGTCCATTTGGTTGCCGGAATGGCAAAAAGCACTTTCGCCGCCGTCTCGGACCTCGCCGGCGTCATGTCGCCGGTGGGGTTTGACTTGCCCGACCTGGGGTTTGACCCCCCAGGGTCACTGACGCGTGGGCCCTGTCGGCCAGGTGGTTAGGTTAGCGCTAACTACTGTTAGTCAACCCCCCCTGACACTGACAGTGGGCCCCAGCGCCACTAATTAGTAATTAGGATTAATTTAATCCTGTTTAACCCCCCTGTCACTGACGTGTGGCCCCCACACGTCAGGTTTGACCTCAGCCAGCCACAGTTGACCACTGACGTCATGTTGACGTCATGCTGACGCAATATTGAATTTCTGGATTTAAATTTAATCAGGAAATTCCAGAATATTAATTAAACTTCAAAAATTCATAACTTTTATTCTGTAACTCCAAATTGGACAAATTATATATGAAAAATGATCAAAAAAATCCAATCTATCCATCTGTACCATTTTCATGCATGATCAAACAAGTTAAATTGATGTTTTAATCAGAACAAGGAAAAGCACTTTAAGAGGCCATATTTGAATTTGAAATTTGAATCCTTGATTCAAATTTGGTCAAACACTTCTGGTTTTAGTTGCATTAGCCCAGCACACTCATATTGCCATGTTTCATGCATGCATCATATTGTTGCACATTGTTTGGTGATGCTTGTGTATCGATGTCCTTTGCGACAGGATCTGTCCCCGAGGAGTACCGTGATTACCCTAACGAAGAACCGTATCCGTGCATCGAACCATCAGGCAAGCAACCAACCATTTGATCATATCGATACAATCCCATGTTCTCGCTCCTGCTCTCTTTTACTGCATTAAGACAACGCGATTCAAACTGCTGTGTGCTACGGTAGTTGAACCCATTTCCTCTGCATGACCTGTCATTGCCACAGTAACTAGATGAAACCCACTAGCATGTGTAGGAGTTGATTGAGCCCTATGTATGTGTTGTTCCTACCTTGCTATGCCTGCTATGCTTAGAGTCGTGTCAGGTCTGGTTCATCTGGGTGATGGGCTAGAGTGAAATGATTATGTCGGTAATGAGAGTGGTGTGGTGAACACGATTTGGTAAAGGTATCGATGAGAGGCCATGTAGGAGTACATGGTGGGTTGTTTCATTGAAGCCGACCTTAAGCACTGAGATCTGTATGTGTGATTTAAGAATCAGCTACTACCATGCATTGGGCCCGAAACCAATGGACCCTCTCGACTTCTTATTCACCCTAGTTCTCCGTCCAGGAGTTGCAAGTAGTTTCTGGTGTTTGTAGCCTACTGGAGGCCGTGGACAGCGCTGACCGTAGGGGTGGGCTGTGATGCGGTAGGTACGTGGCCGGGTGTACCGAATACCCGTTAGGTATCTCGGGAACCCTGTTCACATCGTTCGGGGCCGTATGGGAAGCCTCGGCCGGACTCCCTGCGGATGGAACCTGAATAGGCGATAAACCTGGACTGGAGGCTTAGGTGATTAGGTAGGTCGTGGCCGACACCCACGTTGGGCTTCCGCTTGAAGGTTGCCGAGTACATGTCGTGTAAACGACGGTAAGTGGTGAGAGCGTGTATGAAGAAGTACACCCCTGCAGGGTTAACATGATCTATTCGAATAGCCGCGTCCGCGGTAAAGGACTACTTGGTTGCCTATACAGTTCATAGACAAGTAAATGGAAACTACTAAAAGCCTCAAGATAAGTGTGAGTGCCGAGGATGGCTCTTCCGTAGGAAGACGGAGGTGGATCCTCGGTAGTGTATTGAAGTGGTGAGTAGTGGACTCGTGTGCGCAAAACTATTTCAAGTTGGAGTATCGTAGGATAGTCTAGCCAAGAGTCAAAGCTGGCTTGCTGCAATAACTCCACCAACCCTTCTTGATACTATGCATGTATGTAGGATCTGATGTAAGTCTTGCTGAGTACCTTTGTACTCATGTTGCTATAATCTACATTTTTACAGAAGACGCTGCAACCCCTTCTGATGGGTTCTATGTAGACGTTGACATCAACGAGTAGGCTAAAGACCCAGGTGGTGACCCTGAGCTTGTGATGGACCACGTAGTATAGCTAGGCTTTCCAAGCCTCTTTTATTTTACTAGTTGTCTGTACTCAGACAAGTTACTTCCGCTGCTGGTTGTATGACTGTATGACTTGTATGTTGGGTCGTGAGACCCGTACCTTTGTGTATGTTATGTATGGCTCCCTGAGCCTTAAATAAAGTACTTGTGTCATAGAGTCATGTTGTGATGCTTCGTTGTATTTGCACATATCGAGCATATTGTGTGTATGATTGAAATGCTTGGTATGTGTGGGATCTGACTATCTAGTTGTTTATCTTTAGTAGCCTCTCTTACCGGGAAATGTCTCCTAGTGTTACCGCTGAGCCATGGTAGCTTGCTACTGCTCTGGAACACTTAGGCTGGCCGGCATGTGTCCTTCTTCGTTCCTGTGTCTGTCCCTTCGGGGAAATGTCACGCTTTGAGTACCGGAGTCCTGTTAGCCCGCTACAGCCCGGTTTACCGGAGTCCTGCTAGCCCAGTGCTACAGCCCGGACCCACTTGCTGATGACCGACACGTTCGAAGCTGGGTCATGGATGCCTGTCCCTGTAAGTCTGTGCCACTTTGGGTTTACGACTAGTCATGTCAGCCCGGGCTCTTTATCATATGGATGCTAGCGACACTATCATATACGTGAGCCAAAAGGCGCAAACGGTCCCGGGAAAAGGTAAGACGACACCCGTGGGGATACCGTGCGTGAGGCCGCAAAGTGATATGAGGTGTTACCAGCTAGATCGATGTGACATCGAGTCGGGGTCCTGACAGCGTTGGCATCAGAGCCGGACTGCCTGTAGGTTCTCCAAGCCAAACTGGTCGATGTTGAGTCTAGAAATTCTTTAGTTATATGTAGGGGAATTGTTTGTGGGATGGAACGTAAGGCTCTTTTTACTCCTTATACCTTATGACTTTCTGATCTGAGTCAGTCCATTCTTCCACCGGGGGTTAAGGAATTAGGATCTGTTCTCTCTATCAGGATCACGAGTTACTAATCAGTAGTACCTTATAAGTTTGATGGTTACAAGCCTAGTTCAGTTCTACTACCACATTATGTTGTTAGAATGGTTCCAGAACTTTGATGTGATGATGTTGAGTGTGTACGAAATCCTTTGTCAAATGTCTCAATATCCTTTTTGAGCATTTACAGCTGTTATGCTGCCGAAATTTTGCTAGATATTCTAATGCCTTTGCATTATGATCATGCTTTCAGATGGCCACTCGCGACCTCAATCAAGTGGTTCGCCTGACTCGATGCCTAGATGTACCCGGCCATACTGCTAAGTTGGTCAGGGTAATGACTGAGGCTGGATACCGCTGGTATCCTGAGTACACGGTCGAAGAGCAATTCCGGGACTTCAATCAAAGCCAGTATCTCTGCACTGTCAGGATATTTCCATCTTATCCTGGATCCACCGAGCCTCTTCACTGCTCCTATGGACTCGGGGTTACTATTGAGATGGCTGTGCAGGACGCCGCCTACTCTATGATGACCATTATGCGAGTCAGATCTGGTCTATTTCGGGACTCTGACTTCCGGTATATGCCAGGATCACTTCCGGGAGCACAAGGGTATCTCCAGGCTATCTATGCTGACTCCACTCAGGAGGATTCACGGACTCGCACCACTGCTGAGATGCTCGAGGATAAGGACCGTGAAAATCGGGCCTTAAGGTTAGAGCTCTTCAATACCCGTGCTGACCACTGGGCCACTTTGACTCGGTTCGCACCGGCGGTGCAAGCTGGATATTCAGATATGCGCGATCTCTATCCTGTGAGATCTGCTCTGCCAGACGTGATGGTTTGGCGTGATGTAGGAGGCATCACCCCACCTCGCGGTCCCCGCAGGCCACCGTTTGTTGGTCCAAGGCCTCATCCTAGCCCCTATGGTCCACAAGCTCCGCGAGACCGTCTGTTTCCGGATGATCATGTTGAACTTCCAGGCTATGGAGGTGACTTCTACGAGGACTACTACGGATCGGTCTGAGTTAGTGGTAGTATCACTAGTTCGCACTAGCTGTGTCGTCTATCGTCCTGCGTGACTCGTGGGATATGACCTAGTTTGTACTCTTTCCGGAGGTGTAGAAAAATAATGTATAGGAGCTTGGAATGCCTCCGATGAGATGTAATCCTCTTTTCACCGTAATAGTACTTTGTTGGTCTTGTACTAAACCCTGTATGGTGTGTATGACGATGGAATAAAGAAGCAGTTTCTGTATCTACCATGTCATACGGATGATCATCTTGCATTCCGAGTTATTCCTTACATTATGTATCCTATGTCGGAATTTTACCATCCTGACTAAATCATTGTCTTGTTTACCTAGGATGGTCAACACGCGCGCTAACCCTGCTTCCCAAGAGCAGGCCGAAGGCAGTGAAGCCAGGAATGAAAATCTGCCTCATCCTCCTTCACTAGCCGAGGTTATGATGGAAGCTGAGAGAAACAAGCGGGAGACCAACCGTTTGTTGGAGCGTATTGAACAGAATACAGCACACCATCAGAGGGCTAACGTGGTGTCACTCAGTGATTTTATCAAATTGCATCCACCCACGTTCCACCACTCCGTCGAGCCTCTCGACGCTGATGACTGGCTTCGCAGTATCTCTCACAAACTGCGTTCCGCGCTGGTAGCGGAGGCTGACAAGGTCACCTTTGCTGCATATCATCTTGAAGGCCCCGCCAGTCTATGGTGGGAGAATTATGGAGCTATGCGCCCAGCGGGCCATGTCACCACTTGGGCTGAGTTCAGCGAGGCTTTCCGTGAACATCACATTCCGGAGGGTCTCATGGACCGTAAGCGTGAAGAATTTTGCAATTTCACCCAAGGCCGACTTTCTGTGGATGCCTATAGCAGGGAGTTTGGTAAGCTCGCCCGATATGCAACTGAGGAAGTTCTACTGACGCCAAGAAGCAAGCAAGGTTCCGTAAGGGCCTTAGTCCTGAGCTTCGCCGCGACCTCCGTCTGCATGAGTGCACATCTTTTTCGAAACTTGTCAACAAAGCCATCAGTGCTGAAACTGGTCAGACTGACTATGACGCAACACGCAAGCATGGACGTGACATGGGTTCCTCATCCGGTGCTGGTCCTCAGAAGCGCCGCGTGTGGGTACCCAACACCGCCCTGCCACCCAGGTTCACACCGAGGCCATCTTTCCAGGCGCCTCGCCCCGTTCAACAGTCTGCCCCAGCCAAGCCCTATGGGGGTCCAACCAATAATGCTCCTCCACGTACCAGTTCCGTGACTTGTTTCAAGTGTGGGGAATCTGGTCACTATATGCGTGAGTGTCCCCAGACCAACCCCAATCAATCTGCTAAAGCTGTTGGCCGTGGCAAGCCGACAGGAAAGTGTTTCATGCTAAACCGGTCACCGCTTCACGTGGCCATGTCAACTGTGTCTCTGCCGAAGAAGCTCAAGAGGATCCCAACGTCGTTCTCGGTACGCTTCTTGTTAATTGCCACCCGGCATCTGTTCTTTTCGATACAGGAGCCTCTCATTCTTTTATATCTGAAAATTATGCTCGATTGCATAACGTAGCATTCTGTGACATGCCATCCACTATGGAAATCTCTACCCCTGGGTCTAGATGGCAGACCTCTAGGGTAAGTTATGGAAATGAGATCCAAGTCGACAGACTTGTTTTCTTGCATCTTTGATAGCCCTTAAATCTTCAGATATTAATATCATTCTGGGTATGGACTGGATGTCAGCTCATCATGCCCAAATTGATTGCTTCTCTAGGACTGTTCAACTCACCCATCCTTCGGGGAAGATAGTCAATGTCTTGACCCGAATAGCCAAGCGACAATTATATTCTCTTAACGCCAGCCCTTTGCCAGACCTTGAGGACGTTCCGGTAGTCCGTGACTTCCCGGATGTCTTTCCAGAGGAATTGCCAGGTGTTCCACCTGACAGGGATGTTGAGTTCGTAATCGACCTCATCCCCGGAACCGTTCCGATTGCTAGAAGACCCTATAAGATGGCACCCCTAGAACTAGCCGAGCTTAAGAAACAACTCGATGAATCCTTGAAAAAGGGTTTCATCCGCCCTAGTTCATCTCCGTGGGCTTGCCCCGTCCTATTCGTCAAGAAGAAGGATGGTACGGACCGGATGGTTGTAGATTACCGACCTGTCAATTTGGTCACAATCAAAAACAAATATCCACTTCCCAGGATCAACGATCTGTATGATCAGCTCGCTGGATCCTCAGTCTTCTCCAAGATGGATTTGAGGTTGGGCTACCATCAAATCAAAATCAGAAACGGGGACATTCCTAAAACGGCCTTTGTTACTCGTTATGGCCAATACGAGTACACCGTCATGTCCTTCGGATTAACCAACGCTCCAGCCACCTTTTCTCGGTTAATGAACTCGATCTTCATGGAGTATTTGGATAAATTCGTCGTAGTTTATCTCGATGATATACTCATCTACTCCAAGAACGAGGAAGAACATGCCGAACATTTAAGGCTAGTGTTGAAGAAACTTCGAGAGCATCGCCTTTATGCCAAATTCTCTAAATGTGAATTCTGGTTGTCAGAAGTGACCTATCTGGGTCATGTAATATCTGGTAAAGGTATTGCTGTTAACCCTGAGCGAGTTCAAGCCGTCCTTGATTGGACTCCACCTGAATCGGTCAAGCAAGTTCGGAGTTTTCTAGGCTTGGCAAGCTATTGCCGTCGCTTTGTCGAGAACTTCTCCAAAGTTGCTAAACCTCTAACCGAACTCCTCAAGAAAGATAAGAAGTTCGAATGGACTCCACAATGTGAGCACAGCTTTCAGGAACTGAAAAGACGCCTGACTTCTGCTCCCGTGCTGGTACCGCCAGACTTCTCCAAGGACTTTGTTATCTACTGCGACGCCTCGCGACAAGGACTAGGTTGCATTCTCATGCAAGATCGACACGTAATTGCTTACGCTTCACGGCAATTGCACCCACATGAGGAGAATTATCCTACTCATGATCTAGAACTTGCAGCCGTAGTCTATGCACTTAAGACCTGGCGACATTACCTCCTCGGTAATCGTTGCGAAATATTCACTGATCACCAAAGTCTGAAGTATATTTTCACCCAACCGGATTTGAATCTCAGGCAAAGACGTTGGGTTGAATTGATCACAGACTTCGACTTAGGAATAACCTACACCCCAGGGAAAGCCAACGTCATGGCTGATGCGCTAAGTCGTAAATCTTATTGTAACAACCTGATGTTACAACAAAGTCAACCGCTTCTCCATGAGGAATTTCGGAAGCTTAACCTTCACATTGTACCTCAAGGTTTTCTCTCCACCTTGGTGGCAAAACCTACCCTTACGGATCAAATTATCAAAGCCCAGAAGGTAGATCCGGGAATCTCCCGCATCAAGAGGAACATTCAGAAAGGAATTGCGGATTGTTTCTCTATTAATGATCAAGGAGTCGTATACTTCGGGGATCGACTAGTAGTTCCCAAAGTGCGCAACCTAAGGCGATTAATCCTTAAGGAAGCCCATGAATCTCCTCTCACTATTCATCCCGGTAGTACTAAGATGTATCAGGACCTACGCCAGAGGTTCTGGTGGACTAGGATGAAGAGAGAAATTGCTCAGTATATTGCAAATTGCGACGTCTGTCGTCGTGTAAAAGCAGAGCATCAACGGCCTGCTGGCACCCTTCAACCCTTAGCTATTCCTGAATGGAAATGGGATAAAATTGGTATGGATTTCATTACCGGCTTTCCCAGGACCAAAAGAGGGAATAATGCTATTTTCGTCGTGGTCGATCGTCTTTCCAAAGTAGCTCATTTCTTACCTGTTCGTGAGAGTATAACCGCTAGCCAGCTGGCAGACTTATACATCTCCCGGATAGTGTCCCTCCATGGTGTTCCTTTGGAAATCAATTCGGATCGAGGAAGTCTTTTCACCTCTCGATTTTGGGAAAGTTTCCAAAATGCTATGGGAACTCGTCTCTTCTTTAGCACCGCTTTCCACCCTCAGTCAAGTGGTCAAGTGGAACGCGTCAATCAGATTCTAGAAGACATGCTTCGAGCCTCCGTTATCTCTTTCGGAATGGACTGGGAGAAGTGCCTTCCATTTGCCGAATTCGCTTACAACAACAGCTATCAATCTAGCTTGGGTAAAGCCCCTTTTGAAGTTCTCTATGGACGACGATGTCGAACACCCCTTAACTGGTCAGAGACCGGGGAAAGACAATTCTTTGGCCCGGACATGATTCAGGAAGCAGAAGAACAAGTTCGTATCGTTCGTGAAAAGTTGAAAACAGCCCAATCCCGTCAAAAGAGTCAATATGACCGAAAACATAAGGCTATGACTTTCGAGGTTGACGAGAAGGCTTATCTTCGGGTCACCCCTCTGAAGGGAACCCATCGTTTCGGTATCAAAGGCAAATTGGCTCCTCGTTACATTGGACCTTTTCGCATTCTTGCCAAATGAGGAGAAGTTGCCTACCAGTTGGAACTACCTCCGCACCTCTCCAGAGTTCACGATGTCTTCCACGTTTCTCAACTCAGGCGTTGCTTCTCGGATCCTATCCGTGAAGTGAACCACGAAACGCTTGATCTCCAAGATGATCTTACATATCGAGAGTACCCCATTCGTATCCTCGATCAAGCCGAACGTACCACGCGACGTCATAATATCAAGTTTCTCAAGGTTCAATGGTCGCACCATTCTGAGGATGAAGCAACTTGGGAAAGGGAGGATCGTCTTCGACTCGAATATCCCGCCTTCTTCGCGGAGGAACCCAAATCTCGGGACGAGATTCTTTTGAGTGGGGGTGAGTTGTCACAACCTAGCTAGTCATGCATTAGAGTGTTGCATCATGTTTACTTTTTCATCAGAAACTTGAAATGGGGATGACAGAACCCCCAGTCCCCTCTGAAACCAATTAGGGTTACTAAAATAATTTTTCAATGAACCTGAAATGCCCTTCTAAAATGCCCATCATTTTTGCCTTGGTTCAGAACCTCTGCCAAAAGTGGTGCACATTTTCCTAGGCCATCCTAGGGTTTTTGAATTAAATCATAAATATTTGAATTTGGGCATTTAAAATAATATAAAATATTTAAATGCTCAAATATCTCCAAACTAAAATGTTTCATGTTGGAAATAATCCAACTATGGGCCAGGAATAGTTTGGTGATTTTTGAAGTTGCCTAGGTATTTTATTTAATTCAACAAAGTTGCAGATATATTAAATAAAACAGAAAACAGAAGAAAAAGGGAAAAACTTACCTGGGCTCCTCCCCGTGCGGCCCAGCCAGCTGGCCGGCCCAGCCAGCAGCCGACCCGGCCCAGCACTGTAGCCCTTCGTCGTCTTCCTCCCCTCGCCCCGAAGCTGCTGCGTGCTCGCGCGCGCACGGCCGCGCGGCCACCTCCTGCTTGCCGACGACCTCCTGGCCGCGTGGACAACGCCCGCAGCCCGTCCCGATCCCCCCTGCTCTCTCTCACTCTCCCCGGCTCTTTCCTTCCTCTCCCCTCGCTCTCTCTTGCCCGGCCGAACACCACCCTCGCCGCCGTTCGCCATAGCCACCGTCTCCGACCACCCCTCGCTCCCCCGACTAGCTCAGGAGCTCCGCCTCGACTCCCTCTTCCTCCCCACCGCTCCACAGCTCCCCGGAAGCCCTGCATCGCCGCCACGTCGCCGTTCCCCTCTTCAGGCTCCGACCACCGTCGCCGTCGAATTCGCCGTCTCCAGCGCGTCCACGAGCCCGCTTCGATGCCCACTGCAACCGCGGTGAGCTGCGCCACCGTTTCCCCCTTCTTCCCTGGTCTCTCCCGACCTCTAGGCCCTAGCCCCACCTTGGCCGAGACCTTCACGCCGCCGGCGATGTCGCCGTCGTGGCCACGGTCGCCGTAGCATCCAACTGAGCACACCATCGTGCTCCCCACCTCACCAGGAGCACGCAGCACGCACCAACGCCTCCCCAAACCCCCTGCAACACTGATCCCGACCGCACCCGAACTCCGGCCGCCGCAGCCGAGCTCGCCGCCGTCAACTCCGGCCACCCCGAGCCCAACCACCACCACCAATAGACGCGGCTCAACCTCAGCAACACGTAGATGCCTTCCGCCGTCCATTTGGTTGCCGGAATGGCCAAAAGCACTTTCGCCGCCGTCTCGGACCTCGCCGGCGTCATGTCGCCGGTGGGGTTTGACTTGCCCGACCTGGGGTTTGACCCCCCCAGGGTCACTGACGCGTGGGCCCTGTCGGCCAGGTGGTTAGGTTAGCGCTAACTACTGTTAGTCAACCCCCCTGACACTGACAATGGGCCCCAGCGCCACTAATTAGTAATTAGGATTAATTTAATCCGGTTTAACCCCCCTGTCACTGACATGTGGCCCCCACACGTCAGGTTTGACCTCAGCCAGCCACAGTTGACCACTGACGTCATGCTGATGCAATATTGAATTTCTGGATTTAAATTTAATCAGGAAATTCCAGAATATTAATTAAACTTCAAAAATTCATAACTTTTATTCTGTAACTCCAAATTGGACAAATTATATATGAAAAATGATCAGAAAAATCCAATCTATCCATCTGTACCATTTTCATGCATGATCAAACAAGTTAAATTGATGTTTTAATCAGAACAAGGAAAAGCACTTTAAGAGGCCATATTTGAATTTGAAATTTGAATCCTTGATTCAAATTTGGTCAAACACTTCTGGTTTTAGTTGCATTAGCCCAACACACTCATATTGCCATGTTTCATGCATGCATCATATTGTTGCACATTGTTTGGTGATGCTTGTGTATCGATGTCCTTTGCGACAGGATCTGTCCCCGAGGAGTACCGTGATTACCCTAACGAAGAACCGTATCCGTGCATCGAACCATCAGGCAAGCAACCAACCATTTGATCATATCGATACAATCCCATGTTCTCGCTCCTGCTCTCTTTTACTGCATTAAGACAACGCGATTCAAACTGCTGTGTGCTACGGTAGTTGAACCCATTTCCTCTGCATGACCTGTCATTGCCACAGTAACTAGATGAAACCCACTAGCATGTGTAGGAGTTGATTGAGCCCTATGTATGTGTTGTTCCTACCTTGCTATGCCTGCTATGCTTAGAGTCGTGTCAGGTCTGGTTCATCTGGGTGATGGGCTGGAGTGAAATGATTATGTCGGTAATGAGAGTAGTGTGGTGAACACGATTTGGTAAAGGTATCGATGAGAGGCCATGTAGGAGTACATGGTGGGTTGTTTCATTGAAGCCGACCTTAAGCACTGAGATCTGTATGTGTGATTTAAGAATCAGCTACTAACATGCATTGGGCCCGAAACCAATGGACCCTCTCGACTTCTTATTCACCCTAGTTCTCCGTCCAGGAGTTGCAAGTAGTTTCTGGTGTTTGTAGCCTACTGGAGGCCGTGGACAGCGCTGACCGTAGGGGTGGGCTGTGATGCGGTAGGTACGTGGCCGGGTGTACCGAATACCCGTTAGGTATCTCGGGAACCCTGTTCACATCGTTCGGGGCCGTACGGGAAGCCTCGGCCGGACTCCCTGCGGATGGAACCTGAATAGGCGATAAACCTGGACTGGAGGCTTAGGTGATTAGGTAGGTCGTGGCCGACACCCACGTTGGGCTTCCGCTTGAAGGTTGCCGAGTACATGTCGTGTAAACGACGGTAAGTGGTGAGAGCGTGTATGAAGAAGTACACCCCTGCAGGGTTAACATGAACTATTCGAATAGCCGCGTCCGCAGTAAAGGACTACTTGGTTGCCTATACAGTTCATAGACAAGTAAATGGAAACTGTTAAAAGCCTCAAGATAAGTGTGAGTGCCGAGGATGGCTCTTCCGTAGGAAGACGGAGGTGAATCCTCGGTAGTGTATTGAAGTGGTGAGTAGTGGACTCGTGTGCGCAAAACTATTTCAAGTTGGAGTATCGTAGGATAGTCTAGCCAAGAGTCAAAGCTGGCTTGCTGCAATAACTCCACCAACCCTTCTTGATACTATGCATGTATGTAGGATCTGATGTAAGTCTTGCTGAGTACCCTTGTACTCATGTTGCTATAATCTACATTTTTACAGAAGACGCTGCAACCCCTTCTGATGGGTTCTATGTAGACGTTGACATCAACGAGTAGGCTAAAGACCTAGGTGGTGACCCTGAGCTTGTGATGGACCACGTAGTATAGCTAGGCTTTCCAAGCCTCTTTTATTTTACTAGTTGTCTGTACTCAGACAAGTTACTTCCGCTGCTGGTTGTATGATTGTATGACTTGTATGTTGGGTCGTGAGACCCGTACCTTTGTGTATGTTATGTATGGCTCACTGAGCCTTAAATAAAGTACTTGTGTCATAGAGTCATGTTGTGGTGCTTCGTTGTATTTGCACATATCGAGCATATTGTGTGTATGATTGAAATGCTTGATATGTGTGGGATCTGACCATCTAGTTGTTTATCTTTAGTAGCCTCTCTTACCGGGAAATGTCTCCTAGTGTTACCGCTGAGCCATGGTAGCTTGCTACTGCTCTGGAACACTTAGGCTGGCCGGCATGTGTCCTTCTTCGTTCCTGTGTCTGTCCCTTCGGGGAAATGTCACGCTTTGAGTACCGGAGTCCTGTTAGCCCGCTACAGCCCGGTTTACCGGAGTCCTGCTAGCCCAGTGCTACAGCCCGGACCCACTTGCTGATGACCGACACGTTCGAAGCTGGGTCATGGATGCCTGTCCCTGTAAGTCTGTGCCACTTTGGGTTTACGACTAGTCATGTCAGCCCGGGCTCTTTATCATATGGATGCTAGCGACACTATCATATACGTGAGCCAAAAGGCGCAAACGGTCCCGGGAAAAGGTAAGACGACACCCGTGGGGATACCGTGCGTGAGGCCGCAAAGTGATATGAGGTGTTACCAGCTAGATCGATGTGACATCGAGTCGGGGTCCTGACATCAACCTAAAATCACTCTCCAGTAAAAAATGGCAGCTAATCTCGTGAACGGAAAAGTTTCTTTTTTTTACAGCAAGATCATATAAACTTCACCCAAGTCTTCCCAAAGGTTCTACTTGGCACTTTATTGAAACAAAAGCTATAAAACATGATTACTACAGTAGCATAATCATGTGTACACATAAAAACATTAAGGATAAATATTGGGTTGTCTCCCAACAAGCGCTTTTCTTTAATGCCTTTCTAGCTAGGCATGATGATGGCAATAATGCTCACATAAAATATAAGAATTGAAACATAACGGGAGCATCATGAAGCATATGGCTAGCGCATTTAAGCCTAACCCACTTCCTATGCATAGGAATTTTTTGAGCAAACAACTTAGGAGAACAATAATCAACTAGCATAGGAAGGTAAAACAAGCATAGCTTCGAAACTTTAAGCACATGGAGAGGAAACTTGATATTATTGCAATTCCTACAAGCATATATTCCTCCCTCATAATAATTTTCAGTAGCATCATGAATGAATTCAACATTATAACCAGCACCTAAAGCATTCTTTTCATGATCTACAAGCATAGGAAATTTACTACTCTCCACATAAGCACAATCCTTCTCATTCGAAATAGTGAGAGTATCATAAAAGACTTGAACACTAAAAATTGTTTCCACATTAAAAGAGTAATGTTCAGAAAAAGGGTAATCATAATCATGACAAGTTTTATAAATATAATCATCACTACTTTTTATAGCATAAGTTTCATCACAATAATCATCATAAGTAGCAACTTCGTTCTCATCATAATCGATTGAAACCTCTCCCAAGATAGTGGAATCACTAAATAAAGTTGACACTCTTCCAAATCCACTTTCATAATCATCACAATAAGATTCAACATCCTCCAAAATAGTGGGATCACTACTTCCTAACGTTAACACTCTTCCAAACCCAGTTTCATCAATATAATCATCATAAGTAGGAGGCATGCTATCATCATAACAACTTTGCATATCAAAACTTGGGACGCTAAAAATATCATCTTCATTAAACACAGCATCCCCAAGCATGGGACAAACGTTAATTTCAGCAAATAAATTCTCAAGTATTTCATCCTCATCAAACATAGCTTCCCCAAGCTTGGGCTCTTTCATATCATAAGCAAAATCACTCTCATCATTAAAAATATGGATAGCACCAATAGTATAGCAATTATCATCATCACAATGAGTAGTAGGAGCAACATCATTTGGGGGGATACCTTTCTACCTTTGTTGCTCCTTCTTTTCTTTTTCTTCTTCACATTATGTGTAGGTTCAACCTTCCTCTTTGAGCTCCTTATTGATGAGATTGGTTGAATAGAAAGCTCCTCCTCATTACCTGATTCATCATAAGAAATAATAGGACGATATTGGGAAGTCTCTTCCCTTTCATTAGTATTCTCATCATCTTCCGTTTGCTTCCTTTTCTTTAGGTAATTGGCAATATAAGGATTTTCAATGCAATTCTCCGCACAAAACCAATAAATCCTTTCTAGATCAATATCAAGGAATTTCTTATGGGCAAATTCTAAAGGTCTTTAAGTAAAAGTTTCAACTCTTCATAACCCAAAAGCAAACTAAGTTCATTATAATGAGCAAGGGAGATCAAATCATCACAATTTTTGGACATGATTCGATCATGAAACAATTTTCATAGGAGATGTAAATGACCACGTTCATTGCAAAGTTCACAAGTATGGCAAAGAAATTTTAAATTTTCAGCACTCACACCTAGCCTTTCATGCAACCATTTAGTTTCTAAATGCTTATGCCTCTTGCAATAAATATCTTCTCTATTTGGTGTGTTCATGCAAACATGCACTCCACAAAAGTTGACATGCTCATAAGAGATATTTTCATCATGACTAGAGCAACCATCATTAATACTATGGATGTTCAAGGAGTTTATACTAACAACATTGCAATCATGCTCATCATTCAAAGATTTAGTATCAAGCATTTTAAAGCATTCTTCTTCTAGCACTTGAGCACAATTTTCCTTTCCATCATACTCACGAAAGATATTAAAAAGACGAAGCATAAGAGACAAACTTAACTCCATTTTTTTGTAGTTTTCTTTTATAAACTAAACTAGTGATAAAACAAGAAACAAAAAGATTCGATTGCAAGATCTAAATATATACCTTCAAGCGCTAACCTCCCCGGCAACGGCGCCAGAAAAGAGCTTGATGTCTACTACACAACCTTCTTCTTCTAGACGTTGTTGGGCCTGCAAGTGCACAGGTTTGTAGGATAGTAGCAAATTTTCCTCAAGTGGATGACCTAAGGTTTGTCAATCCGTAGGAGGCGTAGGATGAAGATGGTCTCTCTCAAGCAACCCTTCACCAAATAACAAAGAGTCTCTTGTGTCCCCAACACACCCAATACAATGGTAAATTGTATAGGTGCACTAGTTCGGCGAAGAGATGGTGATACAAGTGCAAAAAGGATAGTAGATAAAGGTATTTGTAATCTGAAATTATAAAAACAGCAAGGTAGCGAGCGATAAAAGTGAGCGTAAACGGTATTGCAATGATAGGAAACAAGGCCTAGGGTTCATACTTTCACTAGTGCAAGTTCTCTCAACAATAATAACATAGATAGATCATATAACAATCCCTCAACATGCAACAAAGAGTCACTCCAAAGCCACTAATAGCGGAGAACAAACGTAGAGATTATAGTAGGGTACGAAACCACCTCAAAGTTATTCTTTCAGATCGATCTATTAAAGAGTTCGTACTAGAATAACACCTTAAGACACAAATCAACCAAAACCCTAATGTCACCTAGATACTCCATTGTCACCTCAAGTATCCGTGGGCATGACTATACGATATGCATCACACAATCTCAGATTCATCCAACCAACACAAAGTACTTCAAAGAGTGCTCCAAAGTTTCTACCGGAGAGTAAAGAACGTGTGCCAATCCCTATGCATAGGTTCATGGGTGGAACCCGCAAGTTGGTCACCCAAACATACATCAAGAGGCACATGATATCCCATTGTCACCACAGATAAACACGGCAAGACATACATCAAGTGTTCTCATAAAAGACTCAATCCGATACGATAACTTCAAAGGGGAAACTCAATTCATCACAAGAGAGTAGAGGGGGAGAAACATCATAAGATCCAACTACAATAGCAAAGCTCAGGATACATCAAAACCGTGCCATAGAGGGAACACGAGAGAGAACACGAGAGAGAGAGAGAGAGAGAGAGAGAGAGAGATCAAACACATAGCTACTGGTACATACCCTTGTTGGGGAACATTGCATAAAATAAAAAAATTACTACGTTCACCAAGATCAATCTATGAGTTCATCTAGCAAAGCGAGAGAGGAGTGCATCTACATACCCTTGTAGATCGCGAGCGGAAGCGTTCAAGAGAACGGGGTTGAGGGAGTCGATCTTGTCGTGATCCAAATCACCGGAGATCCTAGCGCCGAACGGTCAGTGTGACGTCTCCTCCTTCTTGATCCAGCAAGGGGGAAGGAGAGGTTGATGAAGATCTAGCAGCACGACGGCGTGGTGGTGGATGCAGCAGGGATCCGGCAGGGCTTCGCCAAGCGACTACGGGAGGAAGAGGTGTAGCAAGGGGGGAAGGGAGGCGCCAGGTGTCAGGTGCGGCTGCCCTCCCACCCCCTCTCTTTATATAGGGACCCAGGGGGGCGCTGGCCCTAGGAGATGGGATCTCCTAGGGGGGGGCGGCGGCCAAGGGGGAGACTTGCTTCCCAAGGCAAGTTGAGGCGCCCCCTCCCCTAGGGTTCCCAACCCTAGGCGCAGAGGGGGGTCCAGGGGGGCGCACCAGCCCACCAGGGGCTGGTTCCCCTCCCACTTCAGCCCATGGAGCCCTCCGGGATAGGTGGCCCCACCCGATGGACCCCCGGGACCCTTCCTGTGGTCCTGGTACAATACCGGTAACCCCCAAAACTTTCCCAATGGCCGAAACTCGACTTCCGATATATAATTCTTTACCTCCGGACCATTCCGGAACTCCTCGTGACGTCCGGGATCTCATCCGGGACTCCGAACAACTTTCAGTTTGCTGCATACTCATATCTCTACAACCCTAGCGTCACCGAACCTTAAGTGTGTAGACCCTACGGGTTCGGGAGACACGTAGACATGACCGAGACGGCTCTCCGGTCAATAACCAACAGCGGGATCTGGATACCCATGTTGGCTCCGACATGCTCCTTGATGATCTCATCGGATGAACTACGATGTCGAGGATTCAAGCAACCCCGTATACAATTCCCTTTGTCAATCGGTATGTTACTTGCCCGAGATTCGATCGTCGGTATCCCAATACCTTGTTCAATCTCGTTACCGGCAAGTCACTTTACTCGTACCATAATGCATGATCCCGTGACCAGACACTTGGTCACTTTGAGCTCATTATGATGATGCATTACCGAGTGGGCTCAGTGATACCTCTCCATCATACGGAGTGACAAATCCCAGTCTCGATCCGTGTCAACCCAACAGACACTTTCGGAGATACCCGTAGTATACCTTTATAGTCACCCAGTTACGTTGTGACGTTTGGTACACCCAAAGCACTCCTACGGTATCCGGGAGTTAAACGATCTCATGGTCTAAGGAAGAGACACTTGACATTGGAAAAGCTCTAGCAAAACGAACTACACGATCTTGTGCTATGCTTAGGATTGGGTCTTGTTCATCACATCATTCTCCTAATGATGTGATCCCGTTATCAACAACATCCAATGTCCATAGTCAGGAAACCATGACTATCTGTTGATCAACGAGCTAGTCAACTAGAGGCTCACTAGGGACATGTTGTGGTCTATGTATTCACACGTGTATTACGATTTCCGGATAATACAATTATAGCATGAATAAAAGACAATTATCATGAACAAGGAATTATAATAACAATCCTTTTATTATTGCCTCTAGGGCATATTTCCAACAGTCTCCCACTTGCACTAGAGTCAATAATCTAGTTACATTGTGATGAATTGAACACCCATAGAGTTCTGGTGTTGATCATGTTTTGCTCACGGAAGAGGTTTAGTCAACGGATCTGCGACATTCATATCTGTATGTACTTTGCAAATATATATGTCTCCATCTTGAACATTTTCACGGATGGAGTTGAAACGACGCTTGATGTGCCTGGTCTTCTTGTGAAACCTGGGCTCCTTGGCAAGGGCAATAGCTCCAGTGTTGTCACAGAAGAGAGTGATCGGCCCCGATGCATTGGGTATGACTCCTAGGTCGGTGATGAACTCCTTCATCCATATTGCTTCATGTGCTGCCTCCGAGGCTGGCATGTACTCCGCTTCACATGTAGATCCCGCCACGACGCTCTTCTTGCAACTGCACCAACTTACTGCTCTATGATTCAACATATACATGTATCCGGTTTGTGACTTAGAGTCATCCAGATCTGTGTCGAAGCTAGCGTCGACGTAACCCTTTACGATGAGCTCTTCGTCACCTCCATAAACGAGAAACATGTCCTTTGTCCTTTTCAGGTACTTAAGGATATTCTTGACCGCTATCCAGTGTTCCTTGCCAGGATTACTTTGGTACATTCCTACCAAACTTACGGCAAGGTTTACATCAGGTCTGGTACATAGCATGGCATACATAATAGATCCTATGGCTGAGGCATAGGGGATGACACTCATCTCTTCTTTATCTTCTGCCGTGGTCGGGCATTGAGCCGAGCTCAATCTCACACCTTGCAATACAGGCAAGAACCCTTTCTTGGACTGATCCATATTGAACTTCTTCAATATCTTATCAAGGTACGTGCTTTGTGAAAGACCTATGAGGCGTATCAATCTATCCCTATAGATCTTGATGCCTAACATGTAAGCAGCTTCTCCAAGGTCCTTCATTGAAAAACACTTATTCAAGTAGGCCTTAATGCTGTCCAAAAGTTCTATATCATTTCCCATCAAAAGTATGTCATCTACATATAATATGAGAAATGCTACAGAGCTCCCACTCACTTTCTTGTAAACGCAGGCTTCTCCATAAGTCTGCATAAACCCAAACGCTTTGATCATCTCATCAAAGCGAATGTTCCAACTCCGAGATGCTTGCACCAGCCCATAAATGGATCACCAGCACATACCTTGTTAGCATTCTTAGGATCGACAAAACCTTCCAGCTGCATCATATACAGTTCTTCCTTAAGATAGCCGTTAAGGAATGCTGTTTTGACGTCCATCTGCCATATCTCATAATCATAGTATGCGGCAATTTCTAACATGATTCAGACGGACTTCAGCTTCGCTACGGGAGAGAAAGTCTCATCGTAGTCAACCCCTTGAACTTGCCGATAACCCTTAGCGACACGTCGAGCTTTATAGATGGTGACATTACCATCCGTGTTCGTCTTCTTCTTAAATATCCATTTGTTTTCTATCTCTCGCCGATCATCGGGCAAGTCTGTCAAAGTCCATACTTTGTTTTCATACATGGATTCTATCTCGGATTGCATGGCTTCAAGCCATTTGTTGGAATCTGGGCCCGCCATCGCTTCTTCATAGTTCGAAGGTTCACCGTTGTCTAACAACATGATTTCCAGGACAGGGTTGCCATACCACTCTGGTGTGGAACATGTCCTTGTAGACCTACGAAGTTTAGTAGCAACTTGATCCGAAGTACCTTGATCATCATCATTAATTTCCTCTCCAGTCGGTGTAGGCACCACAGGAACATTTTCTTGAGCTGCACTACTCTCCGGTTCAAGAGGTAGTACTTCATCGAGTTCTACTTTCCTCCCACTTACTCCTTTCGAGAGAAACTCTTTTTCCAGAAAGGATCCGTTCTTGGCAACAAAGATCTTGCCTTCAGATCTAAGGTAGAAGGTATACCCAATGGTTTCCTTGGGGTATCCTATGAAGACACATTTTTCCGACTTGGGTTCGAGCTTTTCAGGTTGAAGTTTCTTGACATAAGCATCGCATCCCCAAACTTTTAGAAACGACAGCTTAGGTTTCTTCCCAAACCATAATTCATACGGTGTCGTCCCAATGGATTTAGACGGTGCCCTATTTAAAGTGAATGTAGCTGTCTCTAGAGCGTATCCCCAAAATGATAGCGGTAAATCGGTAAGAGACATCATAGATCGCACCGTATCCAATAGAGTGCGATTACGACATACGGACACACCCTTATGCTGAGGTGCTCCAGGCGGCGTGAGTTGTGAAATGATTCCACATTTCCTTAAGTGCGTACCAAATTCGTGACTTAAATATTCTCCTCCACGATCTGATCGTAAGAATTTTATCTTTCGGTCACGTTGATCCTCTACTTCATTCTGAAATTCCTTGAACTTTTCAAAGGTCTCAGACTTGTGTTTCATCAAGTAGACATACCATATCTACTTAAGTCATCAGTGATAGTGAGAACATAACGATATCCTCCGCGAGCCTCAACGCTCATTGGACCACACACATCAGTATGTATGATTTCCAATAAGTTGGTTGCTCGCTCCATTGTTCCGGAGAACGGAGTCTTGGTCATTTTGCCCATGAGGCATGGTTCGCATGTGTCAAATGATTCATAATCGAGAGATTCTAAAAGTCCATCAGCATGGAGCTTCTTCATGCGCTTGACACCAATGTGACCAAGGCGGCAGTGCCACAAGTATGTGGGACTATCGTTATCAACTTTACATCTTTTGGTATTCACACTATGAATATGTGTAACATTACATTCGAGATTCATTAAGAATAAACCATTGACCATCGGGGCATGACCATAAAACATATCTCTCATATAAATAGAACAACCATTATTCTCGGATTTAAATGAGTAGCCATCTCGTATTAAACGAGATCCAGATACAATGTTCATGCTCAAACTTGGCACTAAATAACAATTATTGAGGTTTAAAACTAATCCCGTGGGTAAATATAGAGGTAGCGTGCCGACGGAGATGACATCATCCTTGGAACCATTCCCGACGTGCATCGTCACCTCGTCCTTCACGAGTCTCCGCTTATTCCGCAGCTCCTGTTGTGAGTTACAAATATGAGCAACGACACCGGTATCAAATAACCAGGAGTTACTACGAGTACTGGTAAGGTACACATCAATTACATGTATATCACATATACCTTTAGTGTTGCCGGCCTTCTTGTCCGCTAAGTATTTTGGGCAGTTCCGCTTCCAGTGACCCTTCCCTTTGCAATAAAAGCACTCTGTCTTAGGCTTGGGTCCATTCTTTGACTTCTTCCCGGCAACTGGCTTACCGGGTGCGGCAACATCTTTGCCGTCCTTCTTGAAGTTCTTCTTACCCTTGCCCTTCTTGAACTTGGTGGTTTTATTGACCATCAACACTTGATGTTCCTTCTTGATTTCTACCTCTGCTGATTTCAGCACTGAAAATACTCCAGGAATAGTTTTCACCATCCCCTGCATATTGTAGTTCATCACAAAGCTCTTGTAGCTCGGTGGGAGCGACTGAAGGATTCTATCAATGACCGCCTCGTCCGGGAGGTTAATGTCTAGCTGGGACAGGCGGTTGTGCAACCCAGACATTTTGAGTATGTGCTCACTGACAGAACTATTTTCCTCCATCTTAAAACTATAGAACTTGTCGGAGACTTCATATCTCTCGACCCGGGCATGAGCTTGAAAAACCATTTTCAGCTCCTCGGACATCTCATATGCTCCATGTTGCTCAAAACGCTTTTGGAGCCCCGGTTCTAAGTTGTAAAGCATGTTGCACTGAACGAGGGAGTAATCATCAGCACGTCACTGCCAAGCGTTCATAACGTCTTGGTTCTCTGGGATGGGTGCTTCACCTAGCGGTCCTTCTAGGACATATGCTTTCTTGGAAGCTATCAGGATGATCCTCAGGTTCCGGACCCAGTCCGTATAGTTGCTGCCATCATCTTTCAGCTTGGTTTTCTCTAGGAACGCGTTGAAGTTCATGTTGACATGAGTGTTGGCCATTTGATCTACAAGACATTTTTTTGCAAAGATTTTAGACTAAGTTCATGATAATTAAGTTCATCTAATCAAATTATTTAATGACCTCCCACTCAGATTTGACATCCCTCTAGCCATCTAAGTGTTACATGATCCGAGTCGACTAGGCCGTGTCCGATCATCACGTGAGACGGACTACTCATCATCGGTGAACATCTACATATTGATCGTATCTTCCACGCGACTCATGTTCGACCTTTCGGTCTCTGTGTTCCGAGGCCATGTCTGTACATGCTAGGCTCGTCAAGTTAACCTAAGTGTTTTTGCATGTGTAAAACTGTCTTACACCCGTTGTATGTGAACATAGGAATCTATCATACTCGATCATCACGTGGTGCTTCGAAACGACGAACTTTAGCAACGGCGCACAGTTAGGGGGAACACTTTCTTGAAATTATTATGAGGGATCATCTTATTTACTACCGTCGTTCTAAGTAAACAAGATGCATAAACATAATAAACATCACATGCAATTAAATAGTAGTGACATGATATGGCCAATATCACATAGCTCCTTTGATCTCCATCTTTGGGGCTCCATGATCATCTTCATCACCGGCATGACACCATGATCTCCATCATCGTGTATCCATGAAGTTGCATGCCAACTATTACTTCTACTACTATGGCTAACGGTTTAGCAATAAAGTAAAGTAATTACATGGCGTTAAATCATTAACACGCAGGTCATACAATAATTAAGACAACTCCTATGGCTCCTGCCGGTTGTCATACTCATCGACATGCAAGTCGTGATTCCTATTACAAGAACATGATCTCATACATCACAATATATCATTCATCATTCATCACAACTTTTGGCCATATCACATCACAAAGCAATTGCTGCAAAAACAAGTTAGACGTCCTCTAATTGTTGTTGCATCTTTTACGTGGCTCCAATAGGGTTCTAGCAAGAACGTTTTCTTACCTACGAATAACCACAACGTGATTTGTCAACTTCTATTTACCCTTCATAAGGACCCTTTTCATTGAATCTGCTCAACTAAAGTGGGAGAGACAGACACCCGCTAGCCACCTTATGCAACTAGTGCATGTCAGTCGGTGGAACCTGTCTCACGTAAGCGTACGTGTAAGGTCGGTCCGGCCCGCTTCATCCCACAATACCGCTGAAGCAAAATAAGACTAGTAGTGGCAAGAAAGTTGACAACATCTACGCCCACAACAGATTTGTGTTCTACTCGTGCAAAAGAGAACTACGCATAGACCTAGCTCATGATGCCACTGTTGGGGAACGTTGCATAAAATAAAAAACTTTCCTACGTTCACCAAGATCAATCTATGAGTTCATCTAGCAACGAGAGAGAGGAGTGCATCTACATACCCTTGTAGATCACGAGCAGAAGCGTTCAAGAGAATGGGGTTGAGGGAGTCGTTCTCGTCGTGATCCAAATCACCGGAGATCCGAGCGCCGAACGGACGGCACCTCCGCGTTCAACACACGTACGGTCAGCGTGACGTCTCCTCCTTCTTGATCCAGCAAGGGGGAAGGAGAGGTTGATGAAGATCCAGCAGCACAACGGCGTGTTGGTGGATGCAGCAAGGATCCGGCAGGGCTTCGCCAAGTGACTACGGGAGGAAGAGGTGTAGCAAGGGGGGAAGGGAGGCGCCAGGTGTCAGGTGCGGCTGCCCTCCCACCCTCCTCTTTATATAGGGACCCCAGGGGGCGCCGGCCCTAGGAGATGGCATCTCCTAGGGGGGCGCCGGCCAAGGGGGAGACTTGCCCCCCAAGGCAAGTGGAGGCGCCCCTCCCCTAGGGTTCCCAACCCTAGGCGCAGAGGGGGGCCCAGGGGGGCACACCAGACCACCAGGGGCTGGTTCCCCTGCCACTTCAGCTCATGGAGCCCTCCGGGATAGGTGGCCCCACCCGGTGGACCCCCGGCACCCTTCCGGTGGTCCCGGTACAATATCGGTAACCCCCAAAACTTTCCCGATGGCCGAAACTCGACTTCCCATATATAATTCATTACCTCCGGACCATTTCGGAACTCCTCGTGACGTCCGGGATCTCATCCGGGACCCGGAACAACTTTCCGTTTGCTGCATACTCATATCTCTACAACCCTAGCGTCACCGAACCTTAAGTGTGTAGACCCTATGGGTTCGGGAGACACGTAGACATGACAGAGACGGCTCTCCGGTCAATAACCAACAGCGAGATCTGGATACCCATGCTGGCTCTCACATGCTCCTCGATGATCTCATCGGATGAACCACGATGTCGAGGATTCAAGCAACCCCATATACAATTCCCTTTGTCAATCGGTATGTTACTTGCCCGAGATTCGATCGTCGGTATCCCAATACCTCGTTCAGTCTCGTTACCGGCAAGTCACTTTACTCGTACCGTAATGCATGATCATGTGACCAGACACTTGGTCACTTTGAGCTCATTATGATGATGCATTACCGAGTGGGCCCAGTGATACCTCTCCGTCATACAGAGTGACAAATCCCAGTCTCGATCCGTGTCAACCCAACAGGCACTTTCGGAGATACCCGTAGTATACCTTTATAGTCACCCAGTTACTATCACGACCGGTTTTGCAATAAAATACTTATTGAGAAATCGATCTTTTGATTCCAGTATAGGAAGAGTTATCCTTACTGGTAGACAAATCCTTGATACAGAAGGCCAGTAGCATTAAAAAGGGACAATTGCATTTTTACCCCTAGTTGGTTCCTACCCATGGTTTTTGCCCTTACTTTTCGAGCTTGCTCAGTTTTGCCCTTACTTTTTCCATCGAGGTCCCTCGAATGCCCTTTGACCATTTGACCAAAACTTTGAAAATTCATAACTAATTCATATGAACTGAGAAAAATGCAAATAAGATATCAAAATGTTCAGATAAACACTACCTTTATGGGCATATCATTTGCATTCAGGACAAAAGCATCATTTAAACTACCAGAGGTAATTAATGTTATTAACATTATTAAAATAAATAGGTATAAACAATATTTTTTCATGAATAAAAATTACATGCAAATGTAGGTGATGTTTTCTGAACATCTTGATAACTTATTTGCATTTTTCTGAGTTTGTATCAACTTGTTATGAATGTTCTAATGACTTTGACCATTATTTGGAAACTTCATAACAAGTTGATACGAACTCAGGAAAATGCAAATAAGGTATCAGGATGTTCAGAAAACATCACCTACATTTGCATATAATTTTTATTCACAAAAAAATATTGTTTATACCTATTTATTTTTAATAATGTTAATAACATTAATTACCTCAGGTAGTTTAAACGATGATTTTGTCCCAAGTGCAAATGATATGCCCATAAAGGTAATGTTTATCTGAACATTTTGATATCTTATTTGCATTTTTCTGAGTTCATATGAATTAGTTATGAATTTTCAAAGTCTTGGTCAAACGGTCAAAGGGCATTCGAGGGACCTCGATGGAAAGAGTAAGGGCAAAACTGAGCAAGCTCGAAAAGTAAGGGCAAAATCCGTGGGTAGGAACCAACTAGGGGTAAAAATGCAATTGTCCCCATTAAAAATATTACAGGGTTGAGCAGAGGATGCTCAACAATTTATTACAAACATGCCAATATTGTACATAAGGGCGGTTATGATACAGGGGTGTGGTGGCATACTACTGACTCGAGGGAAAAGTGGTGGTGGATATATCACAGTGGAGTGGATAACATGACTCCTAAACTGGCAGCTCATCGAGCGTCGAGGTGAGGCTCGATGAATTTGTTTGGGTAGCGGAAGCGGATATAATACAGTGACCAAATCCAGGGTCGCACGGGACTGACTGGGACTCCTCTAGGCGTCGGACTCGCTATCGAACCCTTCATCCATGAGATCGCCTTCATCAACATCTGGCCAAATCAACAAGCCAGGTGAGTACTTTGAAAGTACTCGCAAGACAGTTCGGACATAAGATATAACAAATGCATGCATGAATGCGTTATGAGCAAAAAGCAATGCACACTCAATTAATAAATATTTGCATGACATGATAAGTAAAAAGGAAGTCGGGTGGTAGTCCTCCCGAAATCCCAACAAACAACTGAAAACCGATCGGGTGTCTCGAGCGACAACTCGAAGGGTAAACAAATAAATAATCATGCCACAGTCGGGTGTCTAAGCGACACCACATAAAGGGCTTATATTGAAAAGTAAATGACATGCGTGCCACAATCGGATGACTGAGCGACATCGCAGAAAGGGCTTATATCAAAAGTAAATAACAAGCGTGCCACAGTCGGACATCTGAGCGACATCGCAGAAAGGGCTTATATTGAAAGTAAATAACATGCGTCCCACAGTCGGACGTCTGATCGACATCGCAGAAAGGGCTTATATCGAAAGTAAATAACAAGCGTGCCACAGTCGGACGTCTGAGCGACATCGCAGAAAGGGATTATATCAAAAGTAAATAACAAGTGTGCCACAGTCGGACGTCTGAGCGACATCGCAGAAAGGGCATAAATTTCATTATTCATATCTGATAAATTCACAAAGATATAATACCCAGAGGAAATATTCAACACATAACAATAAACGGGTTAGTCCATCCACAGGAATAAACATTTAACCAGACTTAACACTCATGTGGTTCACCGGAGTTTTGTCACTGAGACTGAAACTTGACAAGATAAGTTGAACACAGTACTTGGACATGGATAAGATGATTCAAAGGCTTTTTGACTCTGCAAATTTTGTACTAATTACCCACAGCCAACGGATTTCCGTAGTCACGAAGGACTAGTTCCGTTTACGGTATTTCGGTAGAAGCACATCTAACCAGTACACACCCATCCCACCTCACGATGCCAGGAATCACCCTAGACAACATTCAAGAAAAACTTTGAGACGGGGAGATCACAACCTCGAATAGCATGGGATCAAATTTCTATACACGCGCTCTAAGGGGTGCCCCCCCCCCTCTCGGTCCCAACCGGAAACACCCATGCCCCCTGACCGGATGACTGGCTTTAATCCAGGGCCATGGAACCCTCATCACGGCCTCTCTATTTGGTGTGTACCGGGAAAGAGGTTTGCGACTTACTAAGCCATATCCCTTGCGGAAGACATGTGGTATTACAGGAAGGGAAAACGGATGGAAACGTGACTTGATTCACGTTGACACTGGAGTCAAATAGTCTGGCATAAGACTGGCATGCTACAACACTGCCATCTTACCCATTCTCATGCCATCACATGGCCATGCAAACTCACATCCAACAACTTATGGATTTTCGAAACTCACTTGCCTCATCTTTGCATGTAATATAACACTTATCGAAATGCTCATAAACATGCCATGAAACTACTTAATGCAACATGCAATGAACACTCATCATATCAAAAGTTCAAACATGCTTGCCTGGTTCGGAGTAGACGGAGTCTAGCTTGGTGAAGTTCGCGGTTCCGTCACCTCCTTCGGTATCTACGATATAAGAAAATACGTACTAACGTAAATACCGAGAGTGCACAAAAAAGTGTTCCAAATATTTTTGAAATAAATATGAAAAAAAACTAGACAGAAAAATAAAGATGACAAAAAAGGAATCAATCAAAAATCAGTTTTTTGTTTAAAAGTTATAAAGGTTTTAATCCAGGGACTCATCTGTAATGAAACAGAAAGTTTCTAGGGGCCAACTTATAAAAACAGAAAACGCTTCGGCTAAAAAGCCGTCAACTACAAAGGGAGACGTACTCTGCCCGAAGGCGTTTTCAGAAAATGGTTCAAAAAAAAGGAAAATACTGACGAGGGGTCCCACCCGTCAGGTTTGAAATTTCAAACGGGGAGAAACAGAGCTCGTCGGCGCCCGAGAGCTGCAGTGGTCGCCGGCGGCGATCCACGGCGAGTTAGGAGGATCGGAAGGTACCTACGTGCTCAGTGTGTCCTTCCGCGTCGGTGGGTGGTGGTGGTGGTCGTCGGCGAGCACCACGTTGACGGCGGTCCTTGCTCCAGCGGACGGCGGCTCGGGTGAAGTTGGATCTCGTCGGGGAGGGCTGCGGAGGTTAAATTGGAGCTTGGGTTAGATCACTGGGTGCACGAGAAGACTACTAACGAGGTTTGGGAGGCGGGGATGGCCTCACCGAAGTGGATCGAGCTGGTGGCCGAGGCAGATCGGGGCGGCCGGAGTTGGGGGAGGAGACCTCCTCGAGGTCCTCCTGGTGGCTTGGCGGGGTTCTGGTGAGGAGTAGAGGTGGTGTATGCTTGAGAACGAGCTCGGGACTCCATTTTATAGGCGATCCAAGGCGGTGGTTGTGAACGGGGATCTCCGGCGATGGTTACGGCAACACAGTGCTTGGTCGGGTAGTTTAGGGGGTTGGGCATCAACGTGGAGGTCCACGGGTTCCGTTTAGAAGCTAAACCAGGTTAGATTAGGCGCTCTTGGGTGGTTTCGACAGAACGGGGCGGTGCGGGCCCGTCGGCGGTAGAGGGCGCGCCCTGTGCTTGCCGGGCCACGACGACGGTGCTGCGGTGTGCGCTGGCATGCATGAGGCCACGCGGAGGGCTAGGGGGCGTTGGGTGGCGCCGGACGACGTAGCGAGCTGGTGCTGGCTCCCGTTGGCCGCCACGGGTGGCTCTGCCACCGCAGAAGCTGCCGGCGTCGGCGATGCTCGCCGCCACCGACACCTACGCTCGTCCAAGAGAGCATGCGGTGCTCTGGTCAAGGAGGAGAGGCCGTGCGCGACACGCCAGGGTGCACTGGTGATCGATGACAAGGCACTGACGAAAAACGACACTGACAAAACTCTGAAATTCTGAATTTACTGAAAGTGTACAGGAACAGTGCCGGCCAAGTTTTTGATGAAATGATTCAAGCAAGAGAAGAATTTTTCTGGGGCTGATCTTTGGTGTGGTGGCCTCTCAAAGCACCTGGGGCTGCCTGAATTTTGGTGGAATTTTTGGAGAAAGGAAAATATGAATTTCACCAAAAATGATGAATCTGGTCCAAACTTGCAGAGGTTGAAACTTGAAAATTTTGAAAAGAGGAAGAGTGGATCTTGATGGTTCTAGGTTGGGGGTGCTAGGGACTATCCAGAGGAGTTGGTTTGAGATCAAAACTCAAAGGAAATCAGGAACTTCCTTTGTAAATCATTTAGGCTTAAAATAATTGACAGAATTGTTTTGGGGGATAAGAATAAATGAAATAAAATTCAAAAATGGATTGAACCTGTTGGAACAGAATGTTTGGGTTGCCCCGAAGTGGAGGGAGGGGTTTTGGGAGGATTTACCACATGAGGCATGGTAAAACCATGGGTGCTTTCAAAACAAAAGAGTAGCCCCAAAACCCATAGGGTTTCTTTTTAAAAGAAAATAAATTCCAAAAATATATTTGAGATGGGAAAAATCAGAAGAAAGGTTTTTAATAACCAAACACCAGGGTTGAAGAAGATATAAAAAATAAAATCCTTGCCATGGGGAAATTTTTTTGAGAGAGAGAGGTTTTTGGAAGGATTTAAATGACCTTCTTCAAAACAAACAAAGTTTTTGTTGAAAACTAAATAAAAGAAATTTTGGAGTGTCACAACACCTACCCCCTTAGGAAAAATCTCGTCCCCGAGATTTTAGCTGATCCTCAAATAAGTGTGGGTGCTCTGTCCGAAGAAAATCCTCTCTTTCCCAAGTTGCTTCATTCTCGGTGTGATTGCTCACCGAACTCTGAAAACTTGATGGTTTTCTGTCGGATCCTCCTTTCAGACTCCTCTAATATTTTTATTGGATGTTCCCTGTAGGTGAGGTATGGTTGCACGTCAATGTTTTCATGGGATACTTGCTTCTCTGGGTTGCTCACGTACTTCCTCAACTGCGAGACGTGGAACACGTCGTGGACATCGGATAATTCTTCGGGTAAGTCTAGCTGGTAGGCTACCGTGCCTCTTCGGGCCACTATACAGAATGGTCTGATGAATCTTGGTGCTAGCTTTCCCTTAACCTTGAATCGTTGCAGGCCCCTCATAGGAGATACTCGTAGGTACACAAACTCACCGGGTTCGAAACTGATTCCCCGATGCTTTCGATCATAATAACTCTTTTGTCGACTTTGAGCTGTCTTGAGTCGATCCCTAATCATCTTAACCTTTTCCTCAGCCTCCTTGAGCATATTTGGGCCGAAGATATGGCTGTCTCCGGTTTCTGACCAATTTAGCGGTGTACGACATCTTCGCCCGTACAGAGCTTCAAATGGTGCCATTTGCAGGCTGGCTTGGTAACTGTTGTTGTATGCGAACTCTGCGTATGGCAAGCTTTCTTCCCAACTGGTTCCATAGGTGAGGACACATGCCCTCAGCATGTCTTCTAGAATTTGGTTTAGGCGTTCAGTTTGTCCATCAGTCTGGGGGTGGTATGCGGTACTGAATGCTAGTTGAGTTCCCAGTGCCTGTTGTAGGTGATCCCAAAACCTGGAGACGAATTGTGTGCCTCTGTCAGATATTATAGTCTTTTGGACTCCATGCAGGTAGACAATACGGGCAAGATAAAGTCTGGCAAGCTTCTGAGTGGTGTGAGTTGTTTTCACTGGGATAAAATGTGCCACCTTAGTTAATCTGTCGGTGATGACCCATATGGCATCATTTCCGCGTCATGACCGAGGTAGTCCAATAATAAAATCCATTCCAATCTCGTCCCATTTCCACTCGGGTATCTTGTTTGGCTGTAATAGTCCGGCTGGTTTCTGGTGCTCGGCCTTGATGCGTTGACATGAATCACAACATGCAATGAATGTGGCTATGTCCCTTTTCATACCGTGCCACCAAAACTTTTCCTGAAGGTCCTTGTCCATTTTTGTTCCTCCAGGATGGATTGAATACGGGGCGGTGTGGCCTTCAGCTAGAATTTGCTGTTTGAGGTCCTCGATATTTGGTACACAAAGCCTATCTCCGTACCACAATATTCCCTGCTCGTCTATGACGAATTCTGAGGCCTTGCCCTAACTCGCTTTTCTTTTTATGCCTTCAATGCTGGGGTGTCCACGTTGAGACTCCTTAATCTTTTCTATCAGGGTAGGCTGTATTTCCAAATTCGACACACTGCCTTCGGTGACCATTATTAAGTTGAGTTTGGCAAATTCCTGCTGAAATTCTGGTCTCAAATTTGGTATACTGTCGTTGCCCGAGATGGGGTTCCGACTAAGAGCATCCGCCACTACATTTGCTTTTCCTGGATGATAGTGAATGCCAACATCATGATCTTTCACTAATTCCAACCAGCGTCGTTGCCGTAAATTGAGTTCTGGTTGTGTGAAAATGTACTTGAGGCTTTTATGGTCTGTGTATATTTCACAATGATTTCCAAGTAAAAAGTGTCTCCATTCTTTGAGTGCATGGATGACTGCTGCCAACACTAGGTCATGAGTAGGATAATTTTCTTCATGCTTGTGAAGTTGTCTGGAAACATACGCGACTACTTTGCCTTCTTGCATTAATACGCATCTGAGGCCCTTCCGGGATGCGTCACAATACACCTCACAATTCTTGTGTATGTCTGGTACAATTAATACTGGTGCTGTCGTTAATTTCCTTTTTAGTTCTTGGAAACTTTTCTCGCAAGCTTCCATCCATTCAAACTTCTTGTCCTTCTTGAGTAATTGCGTCATTGGCTTTGCTATGGTGGATAACCCTTCAATAAATCTTCGGTTGTATCCTGCCATTCCCAAGAAACTTCGTACGTCCGTTAGGCTGGCTGGTGGTTTCCAGCCAAGTACGGCCTTGACCTTTTCCGGGTCTACGGCAATACCTTCTTAGGTCAGTACGTGGCCCAGAAAACCCACCTGTCTTAGCCAAAATTCACATTTGCTGAACTTGGCGTACAATTGATGTTTTCCTGAGTTCTCCTAGTACAATTCTGAGATGTTCAGCGTGCTCTTATGGTGTCTTGGAGTATATCAGAATATCATCGATGAATACCACAACAAACTTGTTCATATACTTCATAAATACTTTGTTCATGAGGTGAACAAAATATGCGGGGGCGTTTGTTAGTCCAAACGGCATTACTGTGAACTCATACAGTCCATATCTGGAGGTGAAGGCGGTCTTGGGGATATCTTCTGTTCGCACTTTTAATTGATGGTATCCCGACCTTAAGTCAATTTTTGAGAAGACCTTGGCCTGAGCGAGCTGATCAAATAAATCATTTATCCGTGGCATTGGGTATTTATTCTTGATTGTGACCATGTTAAGTGCGCGATAGTCTATACACAATCTCAGTGTCCCATCCTCTTTCTTGGCAAATAAAATTGGTGAACCCCAAGGTGAGGAACTGGCTCGTATATATCCTTTGTCCAGTAATTCTTTTATTTGCTTCTTCAATTCTACCAACTCGGATGGTGCCATTCTGTATGGTTTCTTGTATATGGGGGCGGTTTCGGGTGCTAGCTCAATGCTGAATTCTATCTCTCGGTCTGGTGGCATGCCCGGTAGTTCTTCGGGAAATACGTCTGGAAACTCACATACTACTGGAACTTTGCTTAACTCAGAAATGTCCACCTTGTTCAATCTCGGTTGCTGAGATATTTGTCTCTCTTTGGATGAAACTTTTATTGCCTTCCCGTGATGGTGGGTGAGAATTACGGTCCAGTTGAAGCAGTCAATAAATCCTTTGTTGGTGGTTAACCAATCCATCCCTAGGATGACATCCAGTCCTTTATTTTCCAATAGAATAAGGTTGGCGTGAAACTTCAATCCTTCAAACTCAATAACCACACCTTGGCAGTAACTCTGAGTAACTTGCTTAATCCCAGGGGACTTGATGATCATGGATTTTTCCAAGGGAAGCATCGAAAGATTATTTTGCAAAGCAAAACTCTTCGAAATGAACGAGTGAGAAGCTCCAGAATCAAACAAAACCGTGGCAGGTATTGTGTTGACAGGGAACATACCGAGCACGATATCCAGGGCATTTTGTGCTTCTTCTCTGGTCACGTGGTTTAGATGACCCTTCCTGTGGTTGTTATTGGGGTTGAAATTGTTTCGCTTGGGCGCTGAATTATTGCCACCGTTGTTCAGCTTTGGGGTCGAGTTCCTTGGCTTGGGGCACTGCTTGGCATAGTGCCCTTCTTCTCCACAAGCGTAGCAAGTAACGCCTAGGCGATATGTGAACTCCTTGTCCCTTGCATGGAAATTCTTGATTGGGTGTGAAACATTTGTCGTGGGTCTGTGTGTCCCACCTTTCTGAAAATCCGTCTTGCTCCGGTGGTTGCGAGCAAGAGTAGTCTGGTCCCTTTTGCGCTTGCGGAAATCCTCCAAGCTGCGTCGCTCATTTTCCAAGGCAATAGCCTTATCCACCAGTGTTTTGAAATCTGGGAAGGTGTGCACGACCAGCTGGCATTTAAGCGCAGGTGCCAGACTGTCCAGGAATTTTTCCATCTTCTTACTTTCAGTCATACGCTCTTCGTTGGCGTAGCGAGACAATAGAGTAAACTGACTGTTGTATTCTGACACTGTCATCGTCCTCTGCTTGAGGTCATCAAACTCCCTCTTCTTGATCTTCATAACACTTTTAGGAATGTGCGCCCCATGAAAACCTTCTTTGAACTCCTCCCAGGTTATATCATTTTCGTTGGGGTGCATGCGTAGGAAGTTTTCCCACCATGATGCAGCTGCTCCAGTGAGATAGTGCGGTGCATAAAGTACTTTCTCATGGTCTGAACACTATGCAATAATTAATTTCCTTTCCATGTCTCGAAGCCAGTCATCGGCATCAAGAGGTTTGTCAGTATGAGAAAATGTTGGGGGACGCATCTTTTGTAGCTCAGACAATTTGGATTGCTGCTGATACGGCCCATGGTGATTTCCCATATTGATGACTTGGTTCATCATTTCCTGATGTTGTTGCTGACTCTGTTCATAAAGGCGGCATACTTGGGAAAATGTTGTTTCACTGCCCTGTTGACTTGACTGCCCCTGTATGAAATTGTTGCTTGTTTGTGTTCCATAATTTTCCTCTGGCGGGTTTGGCATGGAGCGCGTCCAAGGACGACACATTTTTCACTCTGGGGATATATTTTGTAAAACTCATAAGAAAAGAAATTGAGTCGCAAAAATCAATAAATTTATAAAGACGGGAAATTTTTAAATGCTCCAAGATTTTTTTAAGAGAATAATTGATTGCGCACGGAGAAAGACTGCTCATTACATATCTTACACGCAAGCAGTAATTATACAATACATCACTCAGGATATGCGTACATATTCCTGACATGTTATTTAGGCTAGTGCACTTCTCCCAGTTATTACATGATGCGCAAACAAGCTACTTCTCACAACCTATGTACATATAAACATATCGTACAATCCGGTACATCGCATGGCGGCTAAGCGTACTCGGTCGGAGATGGTGAGGATCTCCCTTGGCCTGCCGATGGTGAGGCGCAGTGAGGCTGGGGACTCAACCTCCTCCTCGCTAATAGGCTCTAGACATGAAGTGCTACGTTGAGTTGATGGAGCGGGCGCCATAGGCGGAGCAACACGAACATGAGTGGGCGAAATAGGTGGTGCAGTACAAACTGAAGTGGGTGCAATGACTTGGTTGAACTCCTCATTGGTAGGCAGGCGACGAGTAGTGGCGAGAATGGTAGGTGAATAAGATGCCGAGGATGAGACGAAAGTCAGTGGTGGTGCGGTGTGCAGGAGCTCCCTCCTGTTGGCGGCACAGCCACGGACTGAGTCCATGTGGGCAGCGACAAGGTCGTCCACCAGGTTGTCGAAGGCTGCCTCTAGAGCCCGGAGGTACTCGACAAGCATCTCAAAAGCCTCGTCTCGCTCTCCTCTGGGGCAAGCGAATGCGTAGTGACAGGTGTATGGCACGTGGCATGGAAGGTAGCGGTAACGACGAGTCTTCATCGAAGGAAGAACATCCCGGAGACGACCTATCGCCTCACGGGCAGCCATCTGCATAGCATGCTTCTCCGTAGGCATGGCTCTCCCCAAGAACCGGAAGCGGCGTAACTCAACACGCCCTCCCTTGAATTGCACCGCGGCTTGGTGCATGGACAGACTGTCGTTGATCTTGTGATGGTAGAGTGTGAAGACTGGGTGCACTGATGGCCCCATCGCGACCTAGACAATGAAGGAGAGGAGCTTGACAAACCCCTTAGGCACGTTGGCGAACACCTGGGACTCACAGTCGTTGCCAGCCATCTACAAAAGTAGGCAAAATTTCTGAATGGTCAGATCATAAATTTATGCTGACAGTCAGAATATGACTACATTTGCAAAAATGATAAATAACTCTACTATGCTAATAACCGATTAGAGATCGCACCTAGTGGCTTCCTACAGTCAGCCTGGCTCTGGTACCAAGTTTGTCACGACCGGTTTTTCAATAAAATACTTATTGAGAAATCGATCTTTTGATTCAAGTATAGGAAGAGTTATCCTTACTGGTAGACAAATCCTTGATACAGAAGGCCAGTAGCATTAAAAATATTACAGGGTTGAGCTGAGGCTGCTCAACAATTTATTACAAACATGCCAATATTGTACATAAGGGCGGTTATGATACAGGGGTGTGGTGGCATACTACTGACTCGAGGGAAAAGTGGTGGTGGATATATCACAGTGGAGTGGATAACATGACTCCTAAACTGGCAGCTCATCGAGCGTCGAGGTGAGGCTCGATGAATTTATTTGGGTAGCGGAAGCGGATATAATACAGTGACCAAATCCAGGGTCGCACGGGACTGACTGGGACTCCTCTAGGCGTCGGACTTGCTATCGAACTCTTCATCCATGAGATCACCTTCATCAACATCTGGCCAAATCAACAAGCCAGGTGAGTACTTTGAAAGTACTCGCAAGACAGTTTGGACATAAGATATAACAAATGCATGCATGAATGTGTTATGAGCAAATAGCAATGCACACTCAATTAATAAATATTTGCACGACATGATAAGTAAAAAGGAAGTCGGGCGGTAGTCCTCCCGAAATCCCAACAAACAACTGAAAACCGATCGGGTGTCTGGAGCGACGCCTCGAAGGGTAAACAAATAAATAATCATGCCACAGTCGGGCATCTAAGCGACACCACATAAAGGGCTTATATTGAAAAGTAAATGACATGCGTGCCACAATCGGACGTCTGAGTGACATCGCAGAAAGGGCTTATATCAAAAGTAAATAACAAGTGTGCCACAGTCGGACGTCTGAGCGACGTCGCAGAAAGGGCTTATATTGAAAGTAAATAACATGCGTGCCACAGTCGGACGTCTGAGAGACATCGCCGAAAGGGCTTATATCGAAAGTAAATAACAAGCGTGCCACAGTCGGACGTCTGAGCGACATCACAGAAAGGGCTTATATCAAAAGTAAATAACAAGTGTGCCACAGTCGGACGTCTGAGCGACATCGCAGAAAGGGCGTAAATTTCATTATTCATATCTGATAAATTCACGAAGATATAATACCCATAGGAAATATTCAACACATAACAATAAATGGGTTAGTCCATCCATAGGAATAAACATTTAACCGGACTTAACACTCATGTGGTTCACCGGAGTTTTGTCACTGAGACTAACACTTGACAAGATAAGTTGAACACAGTACTTGGACATGGATAAGATGATTCAAAGGATTTTTGACTCTGCAGAGTTTGTACTAATTACCCACAGCCAACGGATTTCCGTAGTCACGAAGGACTAGTTCCGTTTACGGTATTTCGGTAGAAGCACATCTAACCAGTACACACCCATTCCACCTCATGATGCCAGGAATCACCCTAGACAACGTTCAAGAAAAACTTTGAGACGGGGAGATCACAACCTCGAATAGAATGGGATCAAATTTATATACGCGCGCTCTAAGGGGTGCCCCCCTCTCGGTCCCAACCGGAAACACCCATGCTCCCTGACCGGATGACTGGCTTTAATCCAGGGCCATGGAACCCTCATCACGGCCTCTCTATTTGGTGTGTACCAAGAAATAAGTTTGCGACTTACTAAGCCATATCCCTTGCGGAAGACATGTGGTAGTACAGGAAGGGAAAACGGATGGAAACGTGACTTGATTCATGTTGACACTGGAGTCAAATAGTCTGGCATAAGACTGGCATGCTACAACACTGCCATCTTACCCATTCTCATGCCATCACATGGCCATGCAAACTCCCATCCAACAACTTATGGACTTTCGAAACTCACTTGCCTCATCTTTGCATGTACACTTATCGAAATGCTCATAAACATGCCATGAAACTACTTAATGCAACATGCAACGAACACTCATCATATCAAAAGTTCAAACATGCTTGCCTGGTTCGGAGTAGTCGGAGTCTAGCTTGGTGAAGTTCGTGGTTCCGTCACCTCCTACGATATAAGAAAATATGTACTAACGTAAATACCAAGAGTGCACAAAAAAGTGTTCCAAATATTTTTCAAATAAATATGACAAAAACTAGAGAGAAAAATAAAGATGACAAAAAAGGAATCAATCAAAAATCAGTTTCTGTTTAAAAGTTATGAAGGTTTTAATCCAAGGACTCATCTGTAATGAAACAGAAAGTTTCCAGGGGCCAACTTATAAAAACAGAAAACGCTTAGGCTAAAAAGTCGTCAACTGCAAAGGGAGACGTACTCTGCCCGAAGGCGTTTTCAGAAAACGGTTCGAAAAAAAGGAAAATACTGACGAGGGGTCCCACCCGTCAGGTTTGAAATTTCAAACGGGGGAGAAACAGAGCTCGTCAGCGCCCGAGAGCTGCGGTGGTCGCCGGCGGCGATCCACGGTGATTTAGGAGGATCGGAGGGTACCTACGTGCTCAGTGTATCCTTCCGCGTCGGTGGGTGGTGGTGGTGTTCGTCGGCAAGCACCACGTCGACGGCGGTCCTTACTCCGGCGGACCGCAGCTCGGGTGAAGTTGGATCTCGTCGGGGAGGGCTGCGGAGGTTAAATTGGAGCTTGGGTTAGATCACTGGATGCACGAGAACACTACTGACGAGGTTTGGGAGGCGGGGATGGCCTCACCGGAGTGGATCGAGCTGGTGGCCGAGGCGGATCGGGGCGGCCGGAGTTGGGGGAGGAGACCTCCTCAAGGTCCTCCTGGTGGCTTGATGGGGTTCTAGTGAGGAGTAGAGGTGGTGCGTGCTTGAGAACGAGCTCGGGACTCCATTTTATAGGCGATCCGAGGCGGTGGACGTGAACGGGGATCTCCGGCGATGGTTACGGCGGCGCAGTGCTTGGTCGGGTAGTTTAGGGGGTTGGGCGTCAACGTGGAGGTCCAGGGGTTCCGTTTAGAAGCTAAACCAGGTTGGATTAGTCGCTCTTGGGTGGTTTCGACAGAGCGGGGCGGCGCGGGCCCGTCAGCGGCAGAGGGTGTGCCCTGTGCTTGCTGGGCCACGGCGACGGTGCTGCGGTGTGCGCTGGCATGCATGAGGCCACGCGGAGGGCTTGGGGGCGTTGGGCGATGCCGGACGGCGTAGTGAGCTGGCGCTGGCTCCCGTTGGCCGCCACGGGTGGCTCTGCCACCGCAGAAGCTGCCGGCATCGGCGATGCTCGCCGCCACCGACACCTGCGCCCGACCAAGAGAGCATGCGGTGCTCTGGTCAAGGAGAGGCCGTGCACGACGCGCCAGGGTGCACTGGTGATCGATGACAAGGCACTGACGAAAAACGACATTGACAAAACTCTAAAATTCTGAATTTACTGAAAGTGTACAGGAACAGTGTCGGCCAAGTGTTTGATGAAATGATTCAAGCAGAAGAATTTTTCTGGGGCTTATCTTTGGTGTGGTGGCCTCTCAAAGCACCTGGGGGCTGCCTGAATTTTGGTGGAATTTTTGGAGAAAGGAAAATATGAATTTCACCAAAAATGATGAATCTGGTCCAAACTTGCAGAGGTTGAAACTTGAAAAATTTTGAAAAGAGGAAGAGTGGATCTTGATGGTTCTAGGTTGGGGGTGCTAGGGACTATCTAGAGGAGTTGGTTTGAGATCAAAACTCAAAGGAAATCAGGTACTTCCTTTGTAAATCATCTAGGCTTAAAATAATTGACAGAATTGCTTTTGGGGACAAGAATAAATGAAATAAAATTCAAAAATGGGTTGAACCTATTGGAACAGAATGTTTGGGTTGCCCCAAAGTGGAGGGAGGGGTTTTGGGAGGATTTACCACATGAGGCATGGTAAAACCATGGGTGGTTTCAAAACAAAAGAGTAGCCCCAAAACCCAAAGGGTTTCTTTTTAAAAGAAAATAAATTCCAAAACTATATTTGAGATGGGAAAAATCAAAAGAAAGGTTTTTAATAACCAAACACCAGGGTTGAAGAAGATACAAAAAATAAAATCCTTGCCATGGGGAAATTTTTTTGAGAGAGAGAGGTTTTTGGAAGGATTTAAATGACCTTCTTCAAAACAAGCAAAGTTTTTGTTGAAAACTAAATAAAAGAAATTTTGGAGTGTCACAGTTACGTTGTGACGTTTGGTACACCCAAAGCACTCCTACGGTATCCGGGAGTTACACGATCTCATGGTCTAAGGAAGAGACACTTGACGTTGGAAAAGCTCTAGCAAAACGAACTACATGATCTTGTGCTATGCTTAGGATTGGGTCTTGTCCATCACATCATTCTCCTAATGATGTGATCCCATTATCAACGACATCCAATGTCCATAGTCAGGAAACCATGACTATCTGTTTATCAACGAGCTAGTCAACTAGAGGCTCACTAGGGACATGTTGTGGTCTATGTATTCACACATGTATTACGATTTCCAGATAATACAATTATAGCATGAATAAAAGATAATTATCATGAACAGGGAAATATAATAATAATCCTTTTATTATTGCCTCTAGGGCATATTTCCAACAACCCTCAGCCCCGAGGGTGAACTACTCCCTCCTCGTCATGGATAGCGCCGGGATGATGAAGATGGCCACCGATGAAGGATCCCCCCTCCGGCAGGGTGCTGGAACGGGCTTCCAAGAGGTTTTTGGTGGCTATAGAGGCTTGCGGCGGCGGAACTCCCGATCTATCTTGATATTTGATGGTTTTAGGGTACGTAGGCTTATATAGGCGAAAGAAGTCGGTCGGGGGTTGCTCGAGGGGCCCACGAGACAGGGGGCGTGCCCAGTAGGGGGGCCTCCTATCTCGTGGCCTCCTCGAGGCTCTTCTGACGTGAACTCCAAGTCTCCTGGGTGATATTCTTCCAAAAAATCACGCTGCCGAAGGTTTCATTCCATTTGGACTTTGTTTGATATTCCTTTCCTTCGAAATACCGAAACAGGCAATAAAACATCAATATGGGCTGGGCCTCCGGTTAATAGGTTAGTCCCAAAAGTAATATAAAAGTGTATAATAAAGCCCATAATCATTCAAAACACATAGTAATATAGCATGAATGCTTCATAAATTATAGATACGTTGGAGACGTATTAGGAGGTCTCTCAATTTTCTCCCACTTTCTTTTTCGATGTAAACTGAGTTTTCTCCTAGTACTTTTGCCTAGAACCAACTCAACTGTCCCACGTCTAGCCTAAAAAATAATAATACCCCACGTACTATTAACTCATCAAATTAAAATGATATTTTATTTCGTAAGTTGAAAGTTCTTACAAAATAATAATAATAATTGTTTATATATAACTTGCCAAGTTAACTCCTAGTGATTGCGTACATAAGCTTGCAAAGATTTTACTGACGTGCAATCATGTGTTTATGTTTTTATAACATTTCTCCGTCTAGCCCAACATGATATTTTCACCCAGCCCAACAAGTCCGCGGATTTCAAGAAAAATGCAAATAGGATTTAAACGGGCTACATAGATGCTACATCATTGTTTCACCCAGCCCACCAAATGGACTAAAAAACAAATGGACTGGCTGACATGTGGGCCAGTAGGTCGAAGCCTAAGAAGGCGTTGGATTTACATCCAATGGCCGGCATTCTTCTTCAATCTCTCGTCTTCTTCCCCCAGCGCTGCCGGAACCGCCTGCTCCAGCCTTCGGCGTCCAGTGGCGTTGTTTGCGCTCCTCAGCGAAACGCTACCCCGCCGACGGCCAGGCCATCCCTCCACTCCGCACCTCATGTTATTCTCTGACGAGTGTAGGCCCACCCCGCACCCGAACCAGTCAAGTTTCCTACTCCTCTCCGTCTGCGACTCCACTGCCGCGTCTTCCCCATCTCCGGGTCATTCCAGTCTGGGGCCTTGCCATCGTCCACCGCCTCGGTGCGCTCGGCACGGCGTGGTCAACATACGAGAGTCATCGGCAGAGGACTGTACGTGGAGAGCCTGACGGCTGGGACCCACGAGGTCCATGGTCACACGCAAGGAAAGTTCCTCCTTATTACGCACTGTACGTGCACTGTACGTGGGAAGGGCTTATGTATTTCACGAAAAAAACGTTCCCCCCGCTGACAGGTCGGACCCACCAGCTATATCTTCGCACGCAAGGAAGTGCCTCCTTATTAGGCACCAAAAAATGATAACCCCCTACTAGCTGGGACCCACCATAGAGGGTGGCTGACTTGTGGGCCTACTAAGTTGATGAGTATGAAGGGCTTTGTCAACTTAGTCAATATGAATGATTCTAGCTCCAATGACCGTACGATGTCCATCCAACGGCCATAGTGCTTCTTCAACCTCTGGTCTTCTTGCTCCAGCCGCCCAAAGCAGTGCCGGTCATGCAGCGCGCTCCTGCCTCTCGTGGCCGGTTGTGATGCCGCGGAGGCCTCACCGCCCCCTACTACTCCCACCGCTGGCCCAGGGTATCCCTCTACTCACCCACACCCCCTGTTATTCTACGGCGACAGCAGCCTCACACCGCAGCCGAACCAGTGAACCCTCGTACTCCTCTCCGCATGGGCATCCAATGCCGCGTCTTCCCTGGCTCCCTGTCGTCCCCTTCCTAGGCCTCGCCGTCGTCCACCGCCTTGGTGCTCGCGGCGCGGCATGGTCAATGTGGTCAACGACCGACTTCCATCGGAAGAGTACTGTACGTGGAGTGGCTGGCAACTGGGTCCAAGGCCACAGCCTAGTTTTTTGTGATTTGCCAAGTAAGTCGCTTTGTCATGCCTATTGGGCTGCAAATCTTTCAAGACGAGGAGAGCTTCATTCGGCAGGCCGAGAAAATGGCCTATCAGTAATGAGAAATGGGTTGTACATTTTTAAAACACATCAAACCGGCAATTAGTTTCAAATATCTTTTTTTCATTTCGAGATTTTAAATTACATTAATTTTTATGCGTGGAGAATTTGTTGGATTTTATATTGATATACATTTATTTTTAAAATCAGTTTGATGTGAGTCGAAATTTCGGGATTAAAAACAGTTCGGACCGCACTGAAATAGGCAAAATTTCGTTTAATTTTTTAACCGTGGCCACAATATGGGCTGTAATGCTAACAAAAAGAATATGGGCTCCAAAAAAACCTTAAGAATTAGCAAATGGGCTGAAAATAATTAGAAATAATGGCAGATGGACTGTATGTTGTTTTCCACAGATTTGAGGCTTTCCTAAAAAAGGTTGACGCACAAGCAGTGACTGTTGGATGTCCATCCAACAGCCGTCGTGCTTCTTCAATCTCTGCTCTTCCTACTCCAGCCGCTCAAATAAACGCTGGCGGGACTGCCTGCTCCCTCCTCCCCGCGGCCGGCTGTGCTGCCGCGCAGGCCTCACCACCCCACCGTACTCCCATCGCTGGCCTAGCCATCACTCTACTCACCCGCACCTGCTGTTATTCTCTGGCGGCGGCAGACGTACCAGTAAACCCTCATACAATCGTACTCCCCTCCGCGTGGGAAACAACTGCCAAGTCTTCCCTGCCTCCGTGTCGTTCCCTTCCTAGTCCTCGCCGTCGTCCATCGCCCTGGTGCTATCGACGCGGCCTGGTCAACGTGGTCAATGACCTACATGCATCTGAAGTGGACTATACGTGGAGAGGCCGACAGCTAGGTCCAGGCCGCATGCAAGGAAATGCCTCCTTATTACGTGCAAAATAATGATTCCTCCCCCTGACATTAGGGACCCACCGAAAGGGCCTCTGTATTTCACGAAAAAAATGTTACCGCCGCTGACAGCTCGGACCCACCAGCTATATCTTCGCACGCAAGGAAGTGCCTCCTTATTACGCACAAAAAAATGAACACTCTCCTTGTTAGCTGGGACCCAGTATAGTGGCAGGCTGACTTGTGGGCCTACTAAGTTGACGGGGACGGAGGGCTTTGTCAACTTAGTCAATATGCACGATTCTAGCTTCAGTGACCGTACGATGTCCATCCAACGGCCGTAGTGCTTCTTCAACCTCTGGTCTTCTTGCTCCAGCCGCCCAAACCAGCGCCGGTCGTCCCTCGTGCTCCTGCCTCCCGTGGCCGGCTACGATGCGGCGGAGGCCTCACCGCCCCCTACTACTCCCACTGCTGGCCAGGCCATCCCTCTACTCACCCACACCCCCTGTTATTCTGCGGCGATGGCAGCCTCACACCGCAGCGAACTAGTGAACCCTCGTACTCCTCTGCGCGTGGGCATCCACCGCCGCGTCTTCCCCAGCTCCGCGTCGTCCCCCTCCTAGGCCTCGCCGTCGTCCACCGCCCTGGTGCTCTTGGCGCGGCATGGTCAACGTGGTCAAGGAATGGCTTCCATCGGACGTGGACTGTATGTGGAGAGGCTGACAACTGGGTCCACGGCCGCAGCAAGGATGTGCCTCCTTATTATGCACAAAATAATTATTCCTCCACCTGACACCGGGGACCCACCGGATAGGCCACCATATTTCATGAAAAAAACGTTTCCCCTGATTGCTGGGACCCGCCAGCTACATCTTCGCACGCATGGAAGTGCGTCCGGGCAAAAAAATGATTCGCCCCCCTGACTACTGGGACCCACCAGCTACATCTTCATAGGCAAGGAAGTGCCTGACAGTCGGGACCCACCTGGTCGAAGCGTACGTAGGGTTGTCATTCTGGTCGCGAACGTGTACGTACATACTGGTCGTTGTAGAGGCGTGCACGTGTCGTATTAGAGGCGCGCACGTAGCATGTACACGTACATACAGCGGCGAGGGTGCAAGAAAGAAAATACGGCCACGTACATACATACGGGCACGGTCTCGAACGCCTACTCGCGCATACGTACATGGCTGGGTCGGAACGGAGAAACAGTGTCGTCGTCGTGTTCCTGGGGAGCCAACCGGCTGGGTCGGAATGGAATGCGTGGCCGTGTTCATCGGGAGGGCTTGGACGGAATAGGCGATGGAAACGAGGCCTGACGTACCGCACAATGGAGGAAACGGACCTCCTATGTTCGAAACGGGGTCATGTTGATCGGGAGGGGTGTGGCATACCGCAAAATGGAGGAAACGGACCTCCTACGGTCGAAACGGGGGTCCTGTTGATTGGGAGGGGTGTGGCATACCGCAAAACGGAGGAAATGGACCTCCTACGGTCGAAATGGGGGCATGTTGATTAGGAGGGGTGTGGCGTACCGCAAAACGGACGAAACGGACTTGTGTTGGAGCGCTACAGTCGAAACGGGGGTCCTGTTCATCGGGAGCGGTGTGGCGTACCGCAAAACAGGACTCCACGGGATACTGTTCATCTCCACTGTCGACCTCCTCCAGCCTCCACGGGCTACCGTCGACCTCCTCCAGCCTCCATGGGCTCCTGTTCATCCAGCCTCCACCGTGCGCTACTCCACCAGCTACTATTCAACCACCCCTCCACCGTCTACTGTTCATCTAGCCCTCCACCGTCTACTGTTCATCTAGCCCTCCACACCACGGGGTCCTGTTCAACCACCCCTCCACGGCCACCCCTCCACCGTCTACTGTTCATCCAGCCCTCCACACCACGGGGTCCTGTTCATCCAGACGCAATGCCACCGCTCACTGTTCATC